>NC_060140.1:713008617-713327389 GCF_021461385.2 Schistocerca piceifrons | reverse complement strand
AGTGCCTGGCAGAGGGTTCATCGAACCACCTTCACAATTCTCTGTTACTCCAATCTCGTTTAGCGCGCGGAAAGAATGAACACCTATATCTTTCCGTACGACCTCTGATTTCCCATATTTTATCGTGGTGATCGTTCATCCCTATGTAGGTCGCTCTCAACAAAATATTTTCACATTCGGAGGAGAAAGTTGGTGATTGGAATTTCGTGGGAAGATTCCGTCGCAACGAAAAACGCCTTTCTTTTAATGATTTCCAGTCCAAATCCTGTATCATTTCTGTGACACTCTCTCCCGTATTTCGCGATAATACAAAACGTGCTGCCTTTCTTTGAACTTTTTCGATGTACTCCGTCAGCCCTAGCTGGTAAGGATCCCACACCGCGCAGCAGTATTCTAAAAGAGGACGGACAAGCGTAGTGTAGGCAGTCTCCTTAGTAGGTGTGTTTCATTTTCTAAGTGTCCTGCCAATACAACGCAGTGTTTGGTTAGACTTACCCATAACATTTCCTATGTGTTCCTTCCAATTTAAGTTGTTCGTAATTGTGCCGGCCGCGGTGGTCTCGCGGTTCTAGGCGCGCAGTCCGGAACCGCGCGACTGCTACCGTCGCAGGTTCGAATCCTGCCTCGGGCATGGATGTGTGTGATGTCCTTAGGTTGGTTAGGTTTAAGTAGTTCTAAGTTCTAGGGGACTGATGACCACAGCTGTTAAGTCCCATAGTGCTCAGAGCCATTTGAACCATTTTTTTGTTCGTAATTGTAATACCTAGGTACCTAGTTGAATTTACGGCTTTTAGATTAGATTGATTTATCGTGTAACCGAAGTTTAACGAGTTCCTTTTAGCACTCATGTGGATGACCTCACATTTTCGGTTATTTAGGGTCAACTGTCACTTTACGCAGCATTCAGATATCTTTCCTAAATCGTTTTGCAGTTTGTTTTGATCTTCTGATGACTTTATTAGTCGATAAACGACAGCGTCATCTGCAAATAACCTAAGACGGCTACTCAGATTGTCTCTTAAATCGTTTATATAGATAAGGAACAGCTAAGGGCCTATAACACTACCTTGGGGAACGCCAGAAATCACTTCTGTCGTACTCGCTGACTTTCCGTCAATTACTACGAACTGTGACCTGTCTGACAGGAAATCACAAATCCGGTCACATAACTGAGGCGATATTCCATAAGCACGCAATTTCACTACGAGCCGCTTGTGTGGTACAGTGTCAAAATCCTTCCGGAAATCCAGAAATACGGAAGCGATCTGAAATCCTTTGCCAATAGCACTCAACACTTCATGTGAATAAAGAGCTAGTTGAGTTTCACAGGAACGATGTTTTCTAAACCCATGTTGACTGTGTGTCAATAGACCGTTTTCTTCGAGGTAATCGATAATGTTCGAACACAATATATGTTCTAAAATCCTGCTGCATATCGACGTTAACGATATGGGTCTATAATTTAGTGGTTTACTCCTATTACCTTTCTTGAATATTGGTGTGACCTGTGCAACTTTCCAATCTTTGGGTACGGATCTTTCGTCGAGTGAACGGTTGTATATGATTGTTAAGTATGGAGCTATTGCATCAGCATACTCAGAAAGGAACCTAATTGGTATACATTCTGGACCAGAAGACTTGCTTTTATTAAATGATTAAGTTGCTTCCCTACTCCGAGGATATTTACTTCTGCGTTACTCATGTTGGCAGCTGTTCTCGATTCGAATTCTGGAATATTTACTTCGTCTTCTTTTGTGAAGGAATTTCGGAATGCTGTGTTTAGTAACTCTGCTTTGGCAGCACTGTATTCGATAGTATCTCCATTGCTATCGCGCAGAGAAGGCATTGATTGTTTCTTGCCGCTAACATACATCACATACGACCAGAATCTCTTTAGATTTTCTGCTAAATTTCGAGCCTCTGTAAAAGATCGCCAATCTTGGGGATTTTGCGTCTGTTTAAATTTGTCATGTTTGTTTCGTTGTTTGTGCAACAGTGTTCTTACCCGTTTTGTGTACCAAGGAGGATCAGCTCCGTCGTTTGTTAATTTATTTGGTATAAATCTCTCAATTGCTGCCGATACTATTTCTTTGAATTTAAGCCACATCTGGTCTACACTTATATTATTAATTTGGAATGAGTGGAGATTGTCTCTTAGGAAGGCATTAAGTGAATTTTTATCTGATTTTTTGAATAGGTGTATTTTTCCCTTATTTTTCGAGGATTTGGGGATTACAATATTCAATCTCGCTACGACAACTCTGTGTTCACTAATCCCTGAATCGGTTTTGTTGCTCATTATTAGGATTATTTGTTGCTAAGAGGTCAAGTGTGTTTTCACAACCGTTTACTATTCGCGTGGGCTCATGAAATGACTGCTCGAAATAATTTTCAAAGAATGTGTTTAGCACAATTTCGGACGATATTTTATGCGTACCTCCGGAATTAAAGTAAACCTATAGTTAACAATTATTGTACAGTAACAGAGCAAAATAGTAAGAGACCATGGTATAAAAATCTCATTTTCAGAGATTTTTTTCTAGCTTAGGTAAAACGAAGTTTGTTGATATCGTCAGCTAGGAGATACAATCTGTTGTAACTGTTTTTTGTATATGTTAGGGATTGAAAACCCATGACGTTAAGATTGCACACGAATTATTTTTTATTTGGGTTGATTAGTACTTTTGGCTAACAACCTAGCCATCTTGAGATCATACAAGATTACTGACTATTATCGGTGCCACTACACCTTCACACATAGTTAAAATCTTCCTTAAAATGGCAACATTCATACAAGACATAATTAAAAGCAGTTTTTCATCGTTCATGGCCAGTGTAATTGAGCGATGGTCATAAAACAACAGCGTTATGCCGTTACAATTGATTGTGTCTGCGAATATATGTTTCATATACAACTTGAAACGTCATATCTAAGTGCAGCAATCGCTCCTGGAAATGTGAATGGGTAAATTCCGAAATGCGTCGTATGAGCAATGAACTCATTCCTTACCTGATGTTTGGCTTTTACCATTACGACCCAGTCAGTCTGAACGCAGAACTAGTGATTCCTTTAATTTCACGTTTGACGACGGATAACAAATATTTTTTTCTTGTGATATAATGACAGATTAACAATTTTTAAATTTTTTCCTTTACTTGTACTGTGGAACTTTGCTTCCAACCAAGTTTCATGATTCTAGATGAACAGGAATTATCCGATAGGTTTACATGAGTGGCTTTTCTAGTATCAGATTATGTGACATAAATGGCCATATCTTTTGATTGCGTTGACTTTGGTGCTTAAAATTTTTGAACGGCTAAGGGAGGTGATAAAAGAATTTTTTCATATAAAATAACTACAAATTTACAGTTTTCGGACTTTTTCCTTTGGTCGTAGTGTAAAACCTTGCTTCTTGCCGAATTTCATTGTTCTAGGACAAACTTGTTGACGTTTTGATGAGTGATTTTGCGAGTATCAAAACATGTGACATAAATGTCTTATCTTTTGACTGCACTGAGATAGATGCTTCGATTTCTTATACCGGCAAGGGACCGCAGGCCTTAGTATGTGATATAAATTTGAATTTAATACGTCTTCTTCCAGTTTCTGAGAAGAGTTTTTTTAACAGTCGGACAGAGAGACAGACAGACATGCCGACAAACAGACTGACAACAAAGAGCTCCTACAAGGGTTACGTTATTGCTGATTGAGATACGAAACACTAAAAACGTTTAATTTGTGGATGTCCATCTCATTACATGGACTAGGGACTACAGCTGATGGTATACACGAGAAAAAGTACCGCCACAGCTGTATGGAGAGAACACGATGTCGAGTATAGACTCCTGATGAAAGCTAGCCCACGTGTGCTAGTTACAAGGATCCCACAGTAAATGCGTCCATTGGAGGCAACACGGTGTCGAGTATAGACTTCTGATGAAAGCTAGCCCACGTGTGCTACTAACTAGTCACGTGACAGAATAAAGACATTCTCATATACCAAAAACATTCTTTCCGTGTAATATAATTACAAATTAACAATATTCAGATTTTTTCCTTCACTTGTAGTATGAAACCTTGCTTTCTACCAAATTTCATGATTCTAGATCAACGGGAAGTACCCGATAGGTTTTGATCAGTGGCTTTTCGAGTATGAAAATGTGTGACATAAATGGTCGTATCTTTTGACTGCATTGACTTAGAAGCTAATTTTTACACCTTCAAGGGACCACACACCTTAGTATGTGACATAAATTTGAACTTGGTGCATCTATTCGTTCCTGACAAAAAGGGTTCTAAATAGTCAAGCAGACGGACAACAAAGTGATCCTATCATCATCATCATCATCATCATTGGGTTGTCTGCCTTGTGGCAGGTTTTGACTGCATAGTCCTCCATGCTTCTGTCTTCTACGTCCCTCTTCATTTTTTGGTACCCTCCTTGTGACCTGCTGACATCATCCAGCATCTGGAACCTTCTTCTGACCTTCCCTCTCTTTTCCGGAACGAAACCTTCAATTGCCTCTATTAAAGGGCAATCTCTTCTTAGATTACGGCCTATTCAGTTTAGTTTCCTGTTCTTCATCCTCAGCAGCATCCTCCGTTCTTCTCCAGCTCTCCTCAGCACTTTTTCATTCCTGACTTTATCAGTCCAGCTGATCTTCTCCACAAGCTTCCATTCTCTTCTCATCCTGCTTTCTCAACGTCCACGTTTCTGCTCCATACAAGGCCACGCTCCATACTAAGCACTTAACCAGTCGCTTCCTTAATTCCTTGTTTAAACAACTAGTTAGGAGTCTACTCGGCTTTTTAAATGCCTCTTTCGCCAGAGCCATTCTCACTTTTATATCTTGTTGGGAAGCCATGTATTAATTTTCATACCATATGCTGCACAGGTTTCATTCAGGTCATTTAGCATTTGAGTCAGTGTCTCTTGATTCTCTGCGAGAATCGCCATGTCATCTGCAAATCTCATACATTCAGTTTTCCGCCCACCTATCCTGACGCCTCTTGTCCCACCCAAACAGCTTTCCAGTACTTCCTCCAGACGGATTTAAATAGGATCGGCGAGAGACAACAGCCCTGCCTAACACCTCTCCCAATCTTGTTGTCTTCAGAGGTCCCATTACCTATTCGTACCCGAGTTTTCTGATTCAGGTACAGATTTGCGATCAATCTTCTCTCCTTCCATTTTACTCCCTTCTTTTTCAAGATATCGAACAGTTTATTCCACTGCACTCTATCAAAGGCCTTTTCGAGGCGTATGATGACAGGATACACTTCTTTGCCCTTTTCTATGGACCTTTTGCCGATGGTTCTCAGAAGGCCAATGGCATCTCGTGTCACCTTTCCCCTTATGTAACGATATTGTTCTTCACCAAGTGTTTCCTCCAGCGTTCCATATAGCCTCCTATTCAGAATTCGAAGAACAACTCCTGGTGCCTGCGATATTAGGCAGATTGTGCTGTGGTCTTAACACTTTTTGGGATTATTAGTCTTTGTGATTGGGACTATTATACTTATGAGAAAGTCTTCTAGCCATTCCCCTTCATCACAGATGTAGCTGCAAGGAGAGGTCAACTTATTTCCGCCTGTTTCTTTTAAACTATTTAAGATTTCTGCCGAAATGTCATCTACACTACACGCTTTGTTGTTTTTAAGCTTCCCCAATGCCTTATTTACTTCTAAACCTAGGATAAAAATCTCCTTTTTCATCTTCATTTACTAATTCTTCCTTCTCAATCTGCAGGTCGGAAGGTCTTTGATCCGCTTCATAGAGAATTTCAGTATCTTCTTTCCATCTATTCTGAACAGCGTGTGAGCCACTTAAAAGAGTTCCATCGTTCCCTTCTGTCTCCATACTTTTTTGTTCTTTCTTCCCTGAAATACTATTTCCTTGGCTACTCGATACATCTTTTCGTATTTGCCCTCGTTCTCCAGTGTCTCAATTTCTGAGCAGATTTCTGTTGTTCATTTTTCCCTGGCCTGATCAGTTACTGTTATCAGCTCATTGTTCAGTATTCTGTATTGCCTTTTTCCTTCATCAGTTTGTGCGATTTTCCATTTTCTCCTTTCTACCATCTTGATGATCATGTTATCGGTAACCCATGGTTTCCTTCCCCGCTTGCACTTCACCAGACCAACACCATCTCCACCGGTTGCTTTCAGGGTGTCTCTGAACTGGTTCAACTGTTGATTTATGCCCTCTGACTTTTCTCTTATTTTCCACTTGTCTCCGAACTCTTATTCAAGCGTTTTGGTTATTCCTTATTCCTTCAAATCATCCAAGTTAAATTTCTCTCTCATTTTACCTACCAACATTCTATTCAGCCTAACCTGCACATCTGCTACAACCAAGAGGTGACTTCTGGGTAAGCCTTAGCATTTCTCATGCATGTCTGGAATCTAATCTTTGTTAGTATGTAATCGATCTGGTATCTGCTATTGTGTATATTCGATTTCCATGTGTACCGTCTTCTTTTTTTGATGTTCAAAAAGCCTGTCCCCAACTACCAATGAGTTTTCCTTGCAAAATCTGACCATTCTCGCACCTCTTCCGTTTCTGTTACCCAACTCAAACTTTCCAACCACATCTCCGTCTTTTCCTTTGCCAATTACCGCGGTCCAATTTCCCATTACTATGATGCACGCCTTTTTCTTTTCTCTCTCCACCAGTGAATCAATTCTGCCGTAGCACTCTTCAATCTCATCGTCGCTCTGTTGGTTGGTTGGCATGTAGATCTGTATCAGTGATCATATAAGGATTCCGTTTTTACACACTGAGATACGGAACTCTATAAACAAAACCGACGATCGGCGCACATTGGCGGATCCAAAATAAAATCTGCTTTCTTTTCAATCGAAATAATTTAAAGCTGTAGGAAGAATTATTAATTGCCGGTAGGCTTTGCTCGTTAACAGGACAAGAACTTCAATTCATCAGACAAATTATTACATTAACAACTGCATAAGCGACTCAGGAAAGAATAACAGACGTCTACCAATGCGAAGCCTCTTCAAGTAATTAAATTTTGCATACAAATTTCATTAAGGAACAAACTTCCTCACCCCTACAGACCAGCTTACTGCAGCTTAGTCGAAAACGTTTTGCTACACAAAAATGTTAATACAGGCTAACAGAATCACAGCAGGTGGCCTGCAAACAAGTTTTGCAATGGGATTTAGAATTTACACGAAATTTGCTGAAGAATACAAGACGCCCAATAGTAAATATTTTAAGGAACCTTAAGCTTACATCCAAACATGCCTTTGTGGGCACGCAGGCTATCAGGCTTGTAAACACAGTGAGCATTACAAGGCAATGGCAGACCATAAACGGCGGTACAAGGCGTGAAGTTCGTGAGACCTCCACGGCAAGGTGCCTAGAACATGCGAGGTGCCGTAAACAGTCGAACCAAACTTATACTAAAAGCAGGCTCACGACAATGTTGCTCATATTTGCTTAAGCGAAATTTAGAAGGAATCAGCAGCATTAAATCATAAGGGAAACTAACTAGAAATATTAAGCCCCCCTCCCCCCCTGGCCAGTATCAAATACAATTCAGAAGGCCACATTTAGGATGTTGTCAATCTTCTGATTAGTTTACTGCAGCCAGCCACGAAATACTCTCGATCCAACATCTTCATTTCAGAGAAATACTTTCACTTAATATCCTCGGCTGTTTGTTCAACACATTAAATTCTTCCCACACAGCTTTTGCTCTCTAAAGATCCCTCTCGCACCATGAAAATTAGTCCCTGATAACATATGCCCCATCTCTCTGTTCTCTTCTCTAGGCAGTATTTTCGACATACTCCTTTCCTCTTTGATTCTGTGGAGGACCCCCAGATTCCTTCACTGTCTTATCAGTCCACATAATTTCCTAAGCCCTCCTACAATACCACATCTCAAACTCTTCAATTATCTTCTTTTCGTGTTTTGGCATTGTCCACGATCATTCCCAGCTTCCAAGGTCACAGAATTCCTTCACTTAGTTTCCTTTGTGATGCCCAATTTCGATGTTAAGTTTATCTGTAATCTCATTTCTGCTACTACTCATTACTTTAGACTTAGGCCTCTGTTAACCGAGGGACACTAGTGGCGTCACTCGTGATGTCACAGAGTGGCGACGCTAGCTGCCAGAGGTTTTATGAATCAGGCAACTTATGGCGCCACTTTTTAATAAAAGCCCACTTCTCATCGGGAAATAGTCATATCAGAGAATGACCTCGTACGGAGAAGTATATCTTCCCACTTTTCTATTAAAAAGAAAATATACAACGTGTCCTTGGTTAAAGTTCCAGTTTCAAACTGCTGTAGAAAGAGAACCACTCCTCCCAATGACGTAAAATTTGAAATGCGTATTATTGACGCAGGGGGAAACGCCATAGAAAAGAAAACCAACAAAACTTTTACCAATAGATGGCGTTGTAAGCGCCTTAACCTAAATGGGGTCGACTGCAAATGACAGATGAATCGTAATACGACGGCTATGGTTTGAGTTGCATATTATTCAAAGTGCATGACTGCACAAGTTCGCCGGTCAACATTGGAGCACTGAGTTAGATAAGCCCATCCACCAAGGCAAGGTCGTACCACAACGGAGGGCAAAAACCGATTTTTAATCCCATGGAAAGCAAAATGACATCGGTTTTTGACTGTCCTGGAGGCCAAAAACCGCAGAAAAAGGAAAATGACATCTGGCTCTGATTTTACAGAGACTGCATGCTGCATATCCTGCCCACCATTTTCTGCCACAAATTGAAATCGAGAAACAGTATGTTCCAGACCAGATGAGCGCGTCTCGGGGATCAAATTCAGAACGCGCTGCGCAGTGCGTGCCCTCAATTCAGCTACGTCCATAATTGGAGCACTGAACGCAAAATCTTTCAGACAACCTCCTACACAGATGTCGCACGGATAAAGGTCGTCTGATCTGGACGACCAGGCTGTAAGGAAATAACGGCTGATAATTCTAGCATTTCTGAAATGCTTCTGCAGCAGCCGCTTTACTGTCTGTGCAATGTGCGGAGGACCGCCATCTTGCATAAAAATGATCCTATGCACACATCACACCCAACAATGACGTTTGTGCGCAAAAGGCTCTCGCTGGAGATGGAAATGGGCTTCGTCTGTCCACAGAATGTTCCATGGTCGTTCATTGTTCACTTGCATGCGAGCAATAAATTCCAGTGCTGACGTTTGTCTTGCTGGCAGGACAGCAGGAAACAACTGAACGTGGGTGATTTTGTATGGATAACAATGCAGTCTATTTTGTAGGATTTTATGCACCGTGCTTAGAGGCATATCTAACGTTCACTCGCTTCCCCATGCACTGCAGTTGTGTACGCTATCTCTCGACCCTTCTTGCGACGCTGTGGCCATATATTCGACAGACGTCGGATCAATTACTTTCCTCCCACTGCCACATTGCATTTTAAAAGAATCTGTCTTTTCGAATAGTTTCGGATATTGTGACCATTTTCTTGACGCCCTTAGCAGACATCGAAGAAATGCCTTTTTTTTCATACCCTTGAATGCCCGTAAATGTTGCGAGGTTATTGGCGCGCAGTTACCGTTCTTGTAAAAGAGCTTTCCCAGCAATGTGCAATCCTTCATAAAGACAGTCATTATGGCTTCTCGGACGCAAATTGAGGAACAGCTGTGTTACGCGCGACTGTTGGTGTGCATATTCTGATGTTTACAAAGCCATCTATTGGACAAATTTTTGTTAATTTTTTCCCGTTGCGTCAATAGGCTGTCCGGATTTCACGCCTTTCTGAGCAGTGGCTCTCTTTCCATAGCGTTTTGAAACAAGAACTTTAACTATGGACAACCTGTATACTGCTCGATCGACCAGAGCCGGCACGGTAGCTCAGCGTGTTCGGTCAGGGGGTTACCTGCCCTCTGAAATAAAAAAAACTGAGTTACTAGATGAACAACGAACTTAAGAGGGTGTCTTAGGACGTCCGCCCCGATCAGATGCAACGAACGAAAAAACGAACAAAATGAATCTAAAAAAAAACAACAGAGGATAGTATTACATACTGTTTGACGACCTAAGTCCGGACGGCAGTAAATATTTCATTTACCTTCGGATGTTGAAATCTTCGTTTTTCGAGTTTCTTGAGCCTCACACTGAGGTGAGTAATGCTATAGTCGTTACTTCATTTCTCATAAGATATTTTCAGCATTTTCTGTGATTTTGAAAATCGCTTTTTTACCATTAGTAACAATAAACTTGCGCTTAATAAGATACGCAAAAACAAACCACTAAGTAACTCTTTGAACACATGTTTCGTTATTTACTTATAACTCAAGAAACAGCAAACATTTATACGCCAACAGTTCCACTAAAGAGGAACATAATTACTAGTTTGTGATATGTTACTAACCGACTCTCACAGATTTCCCCTCGAAATCTCGAATGAGATTCTTTACGATATCATTTCTCTGTTTTCTGAGAGTATGCTTGTGTCGTGATATCACAGATTGCAAGTTTCCTTTCAGTCTTATCAATTAGGTGTTCTGTATGTATTCTACTTTCGAACACTTTATTCAATAATCAGTAATTCTGTATTCAGGCTGACTGAATCCCAGTGGTAAAAGCCAAACATAGTCGAGGAATGACTTTATTGCTCATATGACTAGTTTCGGTATTTATCCATCATCAAACATCTACAAAATATCAGATACAAAGAAAAATTATAAAACGCAGCAATGTATGGCTATAGCATTACACTTCGACTGCCAAAACCTGGCAACAACTGCAATACACCTACCCAGGAGAGACTGCTGCACGTAGATACAGAGTTTCCAGTTGTATGTGAAACACACATTCACAGACTACTGACATAATTCTGCAGAATACGGACCAAGAAGACATTTTTGCCACCAGGTGGAAGTGCAAGATGTATAGTGGCGCGAAAGAGCATCAGCTATTGCACTTTTACTATGCCATGTGTCTGATATCTGTGAACCAACTTATTATAAAGGAAGTATTTTCTTTATACAAATGGTAATGACTTTACTGTGGTAAAAGGTTACACGAAATAGTTGTCAAATTCGGGAGTATTACGTGGCGCTACTCATTGCGAAAAGCTGTGTAGTATGACAAGAAACATAAAATGAAAACATACAATAGCAATAAAACCGTATGCCATAAATTTAAATACAGGCAGTAAGACAGGAGAAGGAGAATACAATATTTTCTTTAAAAATAGGACAGACTCAAAGCCACTACCAGAAAGTACTTAATATGCACTCCTGCGCTTACATCAACTAGAAGAACAATTTTCTGTTAATAATCGCAGCCAGTTTTTTACGAAACATAAGAATATTTAGTATGAGCAAAAATGAGTTGTGGGGGATTACTCGTCACGTACAAATAAGTAAGAAATATCATTTGGTGCCACGCGGAGCAGCCACTCGGTCTTAGGTGTCTTGTCACGGTCCGCGCGGCTCTCCCCGTCGGAGGTTCGAGTCCTCCCTCGGGCATGGGTGTGTGTGTCGTCCTTATTGTGAGTTATTTAAAGTTAGATTAAGTAGTGTGTATGTTTAGGGACCGATGACCTAAGCACTTTGGTCCCATAAGATCTTGCCACAAATTTACAATTTTTTAGTATTTGGTTCCATTTACCTTGAAACGTTAAAATCGCCTTATTACGCTATACAGAAGTTACAAACTCAAATGATAAAATACATAGTATAAGCACACATGTCAAACTATATAACACACACCAATAGTAATTTGGGGGTGGGGGTGGGGGAAGGAGAGGAGGAAACCCGTATTTTGTGACACAAGCGCCACTATACATTTTATAATGCCACCTGGTAGCAAAAATGACTTCTTGGTCCGCACTCTGCAGAATTATGTCAGTCTGCAAATGATTTTGTATTTTCATAGACAACTGGAAACTCTATATCTACGTGGAGCAATCGCTGCTGGGTAGGTGTGCTACAGTTTGTGCCAGGTGTTTTCAATCAAAGCGGAACACTATAGCTATGTTTCATGAAATTTTTTTGTATCCGATTAATTTTTGCATATATTTAATGACGGATAGGTTCCGAAACGCGTCATATGAGCAATAAAGTCATTCCTTGCCTGAAGTTTGACTTTTACCATTGAGTTCCGGTCAGCCTATGCAGAACTACTTATTAGCACAACAATGGTCACCTGTCTGCTGCATGACTTAACGTCACATTTACGTTAGTTTATCCAATTCCTTAACTTCTCGGCCAACCTTATTTGCTGTTCCCAAATTTATATACTCACTAGAAGAATAACAATGCTGTAACACACTGCAACGAAGACGATGTTCACTGTGTTGTAGCAACAAGTTATCGAAGGACTGCCGGCTGAGAGCATGTGTTCGCGTGACGTATCGCACGTGCATGCAGGTCCATTGGGTAACGAGGGGCTCCACAAGTCGCCCACTGCAGGTAGGCTCCATATATCGCAATGCGACGTGACGGTCTTGGGCGACTCCAACCGACAGAGCTGTTGCCGAGTCCGGCATCTATTGTGTCAGTAGCACCGCTAATGGTTCAAATGGCTCTGAGCACTATGGGACTTAACTCCTGAGGTCATCAGTCCCCTAGAACTTAGAACGACTTAAACCTAACTAACCTAAGAACATCACACACATCCATGCCCGAGGCAGAATTCGAACCTGCGACCGTAGCGATCGCGCTGTTCCAGACTGTAGCGCCTAGAACCGCTCGGCCACTCTGGCCGGCGCACCGCTAATCGCCGTCGGCTATTAGGATACAGCCACTGAAGACACAATGCGCTGAGCTGTCTGGCAGCTAGCTGCGCCACTCGTGGCGTCATGAGTCTACTACGGCTAATAGAAGCCTTACATAAGTCTCAGTCCAAAGTGTGAGCTCATCAGACTATTAACGGCATTCAACAGGCCCAGCAGTTCTTTCTCTCTTTTAATGAGGTTACCAATGTCATCTGCGAATCTTCTAATTGATATCTTTCCACCCTGAATTTTAATCCGACTGCAGTGCAGAAAGAGTCAGCTGTTTCTTGGACACCATAAAACAAGTGTGGAGCTCCTAAGCGTAGCGTGAAGAAAGAAATCCCTTTTTGGAACTTCACTGTTGGACAATGCAGCCATGTAGTCAGTTTTGGAATTTAGAACACTTATTATATGCAGGCTGATTCAGCTGCCCCAAGCGCTGTCGTTATACGCAACCCGCATGGACTTCAGAAACCACACAAGTGATTTTTATACTCTCTCTCGCTACCCGCAGATCCTACAGTAGAAATGACAGAACTGTTTTTGGCAGGAAATTTAATGTAGTCAAATTTTGTACCGGGGTATATTTTCGCTAGAGACCGTCGTTTTCGAGTTATTCGAGAAAAACGTACAAAAGAGACACTCAAAAGCACCCCACTCCCACACTGAGTACCAGTAAGTATTTCTAGTATGTTTTTCATGGTACTCCCTTCTACCACTGTACATATATTTACGACTGCACGAATTATTTCCCCACATTCGACCTTTTTTCGTCTTCATTGATTGGCTTTATTACACCGCCTACTTATACGAGCACTTACAAATTGTAAAACCAACGTCCGTGTAAATTTTAACTAACAATTTTGTGAATTTTAACAGCAAAAAATTAACAATTACATCGTTGTAAGCGTCAGTCTTCTACTATGAAACTACCGTGCTTATAAGGCTTAAGTTTGGATCGAATCGTCAACGTAATTAGTCTTAGCGTAACGTTTACAAAATCGTTTTTCTTTTACTACCCGCTGGCACGTTTAAATTAATAATGTTAACGAAATAGCCGACTGTGTTAGCGGCGTAAAAGCCCACTCAGTAGATTAGAAAAGGTCAAATATTGGGAATACTTCTTGTAATCGGAAATTTTGGTATAAGGCTAGGAGTGAGTACCACGGAATATATACTAGACATCCTGACTAGTGATGAATGAATGCGGTGTTGGACGTGCGTTTGATGGTCGGGGAAAACGTATCCCAGCACAAACTAAGTACGTTAAATTTCCTACAAAAAAGATCCTGTTCATTTTCTCTGTAGAACAAATAATTTGCGAATAGCGTGCAAGAGAATGTGGAAATCTTGTGCGTGATTTTTTTAGGCCAGATACAACATATCGGGCTGCATTAAACAACAGCGTTAGGCGCAGCTGAATCCCCCCGTGTAATTGACGCCATTTCCTAGAAAGTGATCCAGGCAATGTTGTATTTTACCTAGTATCGACTCATCACTCACGAACTCTATAGTTGCACGTTTCATTGCGTTTCCACGTATTTCCATTTGCTCTGGTGATATACAGAGGTATGTGTATTTTTTTTTTTATTCTGTCACAGAGGATATACAGTCAATTTTAAGTCTCATACTCAGGAAATGAGCGGTGGGGGTAACAGAGGATTCTCAGATAAATGTGCGATACGGGGTCCTAGAGAGATACAAGCAGGCTACCTCCGCTTCCTGAGGCAGCGATGCCCTTCCATCCCTCCCTTACTCTCCCTCTCCCTCTCTCCCCACCCACTCGTCCCCCCTCGCACCCTCCCCTCTGTTCCCTCTTCCCTCCTCCTTCCTCTAACCCCCTAGTTCACTGCAATGTGGCCGGCTGGAGGCGTATCGTCCCTCGTATGTAAACGCATGTGGTACTCTTCCTTTTTATACGCATGTCCATTGTGTACTGTAGCTGAAACAACACTGATTGTGAGATTCGTTTGAACTGTCGCGTAAACGGGTACCTTACAAGTAAACAAAGGACCACGTCTCCCTCTGAGATGAGTGTGAACTTGGTCCAGTCCCGATTTGCCAACAGCGCTAGGCTTCCTGCGCCAAACTGCTCGGGTCAGTCCCCGCTTCATGACGAGCCTAACGCCAGTGACCTTACGGACCCCGTGCGTCACCCCTGGCAGCTGTCTGACTATTGTCCGAGCAGCGCCCTTCAGTCCTTGCGGTGCACCACCCTCATTTCGTTTCGCTTCCCTTTTTTTTTCAGGTGCCCTATTCGTCCGGCCTCAATCACTTTGCTATTCATCCCGGCCGCGGCGTGGCGTGGCAAAAGGCAAAAGGCAAAAGTACGCAACACCGGCACTGAAGGGTTGCAGGTGTGAATAACCGGGGACGTAGCGGTGAATGCGAATAGCGCAACCAGTCGTTCCACCGCGCCATTACATTAACAGCGCTTTGAAGCTGATAGTTCTTTGAGTCGTGGAACGTTATTAATGACACTGAATCTACATCTGGTTTCGTTCTCGGGAAGCCGTTGTGCTCTATGTGGTAGGAGCAACCTAGTGTGTTATTCTTTCCGTGTCTGCTTTCATTCGAGAATCGGATGCAGAAAAAAAATTCCGTATGTCTCAATCAATATCATCCTGCCTCCGTAGTCCACAGGAAAAAGACATCTTGGAGTTAGGAATATCATACTACCTCTAGAAGTGTCTTCAACCAGATTTCTCGAAAGGGCTTTTGTTTTTATTCCTGTCTGTACTGTTGGGGAGTGTGTTGTACCTAAAAGATAGTGTACCTAGGAAAATATGTTTTTTGGTCCGTGCTTCAGTCTTGTAACTGATTATAGAGTCGCATTAACGAACGCGCACCAGAACCACCATAAGCAGTTCCTGCCATTTGCTACAATTTTTGTTGCTCTAGGCATGAGCTTGTGTTTTGTGCAGAATTTGTCAGTATTTCAAATTCTATTGTTTTAAGTGCTGTACAGTATATTAAAGCTATTCTTCAGTACCACAATTTCGTGACAAGTAAAATTATATATATTTTTAGAACTAGTTATATAATGTGTGGACAGTAATGCCATACATCGTCGGTCGAGCACCATCTTGTGCTTTGAAACAGGAGATGGTGTTTCATCGTGGAACATGGGACATTAGCAAATTATTTTGTTAATGTCTTAACAATTTTACCTGCCTTGAAAATGAAATTTTGTGTTAGTTTACAATGGCTTCAGATTCAAAATGTGTTTAACTTTTAACAGGTTATTGGCAGTATTTCTGCTTAATAGCTTTACTGACATCTTGTAGAGTAATAAAAGACAAATAACTAAATATACTACTAACAAAATTTTCTCTACTGCAACGCTTTTAAATTTCAGTCAAATATTTGTTCCTAGGCTCAAGACCATGTCGCACCTTAGCATATGATTTTACCTTTAGAAAAGTAATTCTTGTAATTTTTGTAATTTCGGAAAAAGACTGCAGCATATAAAAAGTGAATGCTACCATTTGAAATTTAATAAGACAGCACATTAAATATTACACAGCTGGACAGAGGCGACAATCTGAAAAGTGTCCCAAGATAAAACACTTGCCCCTATTTGCTTTTTCTTTTTGCACTTCGTAAAACTTCACACAAGTTGACTTTATAGAAATTCTATTGTAGCTACACTTGTTTTGCACCATGTACTGTATTTTTTATAAAAAGTGGGCATCTAAAAACCGCAAAAAACTAAGTAGTAGAAGTGATGTCAAGCTGCTATCCACTGCGACCTTTGCTAGCAAAGAGAAGAAACTCTAATTGTTTTCAAAGCATGTATAAAGTTATACAAAGAATAACGAAAGTAACACATCAGGATATTAGACTGGTAAGGAAAGTTGTTCTTCAAACTATACGAATAAAATTATAAAACGTATTTCATATTCAAAACGGTAACGTAAACATCACTGAAAATGTTTTACAAATAAAGCAAAATGTATAGATCTTATATAAGTAAATTTTCTTTGAGACATTATCGTAAATAAAGCAAAATGTGTCTGGTGAAAAGCTTTCAAAACTCTCCAAGCTGTATTATCTAAAGATAGAAAAAAATTAGCACAGTTGTTGGTACATTGCATTGCATACTGTGTTGTTATACATCTCTGATGCAGGAGGTGACAATCCACACAAATATATTAAATTTATAATTCTATTAGTGTTATTCCGCGAAAGAAATAAAAACCCTGCTATATCTATCAACACTTAATCATGCGCCATTTATGCAGACAGAGCGATTTAAATACTTGCCAACACCTCCCTTGCGATTTTAATGTTGGCTGTTGCAGATTTGTATATTGAACTAGTTCGCTGGGAATCTGTTCGCTTCCGTTCCACAGATCGAAATCTGCTGTTTGTCTAATTTATTCTATTACCCACCTGTTATGAGATCAATTTAGCACTACATGTCCGGGAATATTAATGATTATCTTTGATGTACGACACTAGGCAGGGGGTAATAAGCAAGGGATGTCCGAAGCCATTCGGTTCACAGGTTTAGGTACAGAGTCTTAATAAAACTTTACGAGCCCGCATGGGTGATACTTGGCCTCATCCATATAACCGAAAGCATCACTGATTTCACTTGTCCTATCGCCCCTGTAATTCAGCCATATTTATTAGCAAAATCAGTGGAACTAATGAGATCAGCTGTTTTCTCTGTGTACCCTTAACAAAAAGAAATAATGAAATGAAGTCCGGAGTGTATTTCCGCTTTTGATATTCCAGCCGTGTAAAAATGTCTCATTAAGAAAGAAGAGCCGGCGTTGGTGTAGCGTTACGGGACGTCTCCCTGTTGAAAAATAATTAACTGTGGCTTTCGTGGAACGGTATAAGTTTCTAGCATACAAAGCAAGACGCTGCAGGTTTATGAAGGAGAGTGGTTCAATGATTGTTCTCTTCATTTGACAGCATCATGCATTCGCCTTCAGTTTGTCACATTCATAATCATCCGGGACCTATTTCACTATCATCTGTCTGTTATAGGATCCTGGAAAACATTTCAAGGTCAATCATTACGATCTTCCTGGAGGAAAAGAAGTTTCCTTCAAAGCCTTATTTAAGCACACTATACCTTTGTGATTAAAGCCAACAAAGAAAATGAAGCTTCCTGACAGTTTAATACTGTGTGCCGGACCGAGACTTGAACTCGGGATCTTTGCGTTTCGCGGGGAAGAGCACACAGTTTTAATCTACCACGAAGTTTCATATCAGCGCACACTCCGCTGCAGAGTGAAAGTTTCATTGTGGTAACATCTCCCAGGCTGCCGCTAAGCCATGTCTCCGCTTTATCCTTTCTTCCAGGAGTGCTGGTTCTGCAAGATTCGCAGAAGAGTTTCTGTGAAGTTTGGAAGTAGGAGACGAGGTACTGGTGGGATTAAAGCTGTGACGACGACAGATCGTGACTCGTGCGTGGATAACTCAGATGGTAGAGCACTTGCCCGCGAAAGGCAAAGGTCCCCAGTTCGAGTCTTAGTCCCGCACACAGTTTCAATCTTCCAGGAAGTTTTATATCAGCGCACAGTCCGCTGCAGATTGAAACTTTAATTCTGAGAAATATGCATTTACATGGAAGACGACAAAACAGACATGCTCGCCCCCCATGTGCGGAAGATGTCAGTTAATGGGGGAAAGACGCAACGTATCTTAAAATAACAATTGTGATCGACAAAATTACAAAATTTATCTCAACATGAAAAGTACACTACACAATAGTCAATATAAATCACTGAGAGGGGGAGGGCATAGAACGATATATTTGTTTTTTTATTTTCTTTCTAAGATTTATTGCAATACAATTTGTCTTTGCTGCAAATTGCATGTATCCATTTCTTGACGCCAGTCACATTTTTGGACCATTTGTGTCATAAAAATATCCCTTAGATACAACACAAATATCATCGTCCTCCTCGGGAGCGGATGATGCTGAAGATGAACTGTCCTTCCTCTTCCTCTTCTGCAATATTTTTCCTCCTTCCTTTGTCCTTGGAGCAGCCTTTCATCTAAACACCTCTCTGTTCCCCACAATCATAAGGACTTCCACAGTTTGCTCCTTTCTTCTAGTTTGCTTGGGTGTCTGCAGTGTGAGGATAATACTCATTTCCGTAAAGGAAATTGCGGCTCCGCTAATGCTTGTTGTAGCTACTGCCGGAGGGACATTTAATTCGTGGTTGTCAGTCGAATTTCCTTTCATATTGCCAGAAATGGTAAACGCATGTTCCGGTATTTTTTGTGGATCTTATGGATAAATTCCGCATGCAGAAAATCCCACGCTGCCAGTTCCGACAGCGGTTACCCTAATCCATCCAACGCTCAGCAAAACCCAAAATGAAGTCTGGCGATACTGTGGCCCGAGGTAGAATGGATCCAGTTGTTTAGGGCCTGTTGCCAAAATGTCTTCAGTGCCTTCAAGAACGACCTATCCCGTGACTGCAGATACTGAGATTGGTTGGGAGGCAGAGCAGTATCACTTCTCGTTCGGATGCGAAATCCAGCACAGAATCAGAACAATGTGATCTTTGACCATCTGAAATAAAGAGCGCCGCCCCAGGCTCTTTCCGTGGGATGGAGTGGGTCCTCAGCCGATGAAAGGTTCAAATGGTTCAAATGGCTCTGAGCACTATGGGACTTAACATCTGTGATCATTAGTCTCCTAGAACTTAGAACTACTTAAACCTAACTAACCTAAGGACATGACACACATCCATGCCCGAGGCAGGATTCGAACCTGCGACCGCAACAGTCACGCGGTTCCGGACTGAGCGCCTAGAACCGTTAGACCACCGTGGCCGGCTCAGCCGATGAAAGAAGACCTCTGACTTGACATACGCTGATACGTTCATCTGAACAACGGAACCCAGAGGCATCCCATCTTCAAACTCGGCTTATTTTCTTTGACCTTTAAAAATGCAGTATGGAGGCAGAAAGCTCCTTTCTGCATTGCGACATGCCACTGAGGTGATGGTCTCACCCTTCTGATGTGACGTGATGGACATCACGGGAATCCTTCATTCCAAGGACACTCCCTGGATTATTATTCAACTGCATACCACACTCATCCACATTGTAAATCTTGCTTGGATAGCCCTTAAAGCCATTTTCATCACATACTTGCAGTACCAGAGTGAATTAGTTTCCAAATTCTGTGCGGTTCACTCCCAGCCCTTTGTCACAGAAATACCCTGCGCCTTTCGCACAGATACCTCAGGAATTCTTCGCCGAATGAATGCAGCCTGCGATTTTCATTTCGTTATTGAAGCTCCATAGCATTCTTTTCGATAAATGAAAAGGTCAAACGCCGGATGTCTGTTCCAGTGGGTGATAAACCAGTCTTCTGAAGACGTTGAATATATTCAACAAGACTTTTCATATTTTCTATTCCGAGACAGCCAGCAAATATTGTAAAATGGATTTCATTTAAACTGCACAAACATTTATTAAAAAATAAACATCACTAGCTTAAGGTCCAGGCGATACCTTCACAAAATGCTTTAATGTTTGTATGGTATTCTAAATGTTTTGCTGCATCCAATAATTTCATTGAGCCACTGTTTACCGCTTTCCAAGACTTTTGCAGATCTTCTCCTGACCAAGCTGCATGTTGAGTTTTACGCTCATAAGTCTTCCCCATGATATTTTTTAAGGTATCCTGAATAACTAATTAAATACATAATTAAACAATGTGTTTCTAATATAACTATTCAGTTTGTGGCATAATAATGTTCAGTTTGTGACATTATTTACACTAAACTGGCGACTTCTATAGCTTACTAATGTTCTTATCTTACAAAATACCATGTTTAGTGTGTCCATTTGAATTGTTTTATGTTTTCTGAGACATATATAATTATGATGTTGTAATGAAAGAGGTAGCATTCATGAAACTGCGTTTCTTTAGTAGCTCACATCTTATCCCAAGCACTAGGGAAGATGCCACAACGATGTCTTTGTGGACTGCAGATTGCACCTCATTGTTTTACACGAGCACGTACTTCCCAAGATGTGCACGACACATATAACAGCATTCTCAAGTTTAATCTACTGAATTCATCACCAGACCTTAAGAATCAACAGTGCATTATTGTAAAATATGTGCTTATCACAGTCAAACAATTTAGTTTTCAGTTACACCAAGATTAAACCCGATGAACACAGTAACATTCACAAGCACGGTATTCACAGATGGTGGCTACATGATCTGGCATCTAGTTGTTCGTTCACTGAATCTAATGATGCTTGCATCTTCCCCCAACTTTCCTTAAGTATAAACAACTGTGTACTTAAAATATAATTGTCCTCACTAACATAAGCAATTCTAATGGCTGTATTGTTTCCTGCAAAAAGCCAATAAAATTAAAAGAATAGTAGCTATAGATGAAAGGTAGATTTTGCCTTCCCAGATTTCACAAAGTCAATCAGCATACCACATTGTCTGAAATGTAGTCTCTTTGCCACCTCCCCTGAATTCTATAAGTCCCTACAGACCCTCGAGCGACATGCACTCCACCTCGCCTTCCGTATATGCCTCCCATCCCCTATGCAGATGACCTGATTCCTTTCCCCCATTGCTCCTTTTCCTCGAACATATCCGAGTCCTCTACACCTCCTGCTGACTTCATCCCCCCCATCACCTGGTTGCTCCTCTCCTCTCCAACCCCTTCCCACTGCCGCTCCTTCATTGTTGTGTCCCACCTACCCTCCACCTCTACACCCTTCATCTCCTTTCCCAAGGTGGCTTCCATCAACTCCCCCTCCCAGATGATGACCTCTCTCCCTCCATTTATATCTCCTATCAACTCTGATCCTCACCTCCCCCTCCCTACCTGTGTCCTTTCCCAGGCTCACTCTTCCCCCCTTCCAAACTGTCCCCCCCCCTATCCTCTCTTTGACTCCCTTCTCTTCCCCAAGTCCTTTTGCATTCCCCTCCTCTGTCTTTCCCCACTCCCTCTCACATCTACCCTGCACCCCCCCCTCAATTTTATGTGTCCTCTCCCTCCATCAGTCCCCCCCCCCTTTGCTTTATTCCTCTCCTCCTCCCTTTTTCCCCTCATCTGTTTGGGTCCTCCTCTCCCCCCCCCCCCCCACTTTTGCCTTAGGCTGTAGTGTGTCATCTTTGTGTCTACTCTATAGCTCAGTGTAAGTGAGTGTTCAGTGTTGTACATCCATTTTTTAGTTTTTTTTTTGTTTGAGGTGTTGCGAACAGAAACCAGACTGTCGCCGTGTTTTTTAATTGTCTGTCTACTATTGTACCTGTCTACCTACTGTGTGTCTTAATTGGCATCGCCAACCCTTTGTTTTCATATTTTAACTTCCACAACTTTCCACCATTTTACAGTTTTAAAAAAGTCACCGTTTTTACGCCTGTTTTTATTGTTTATTATCTGCTTATTATGTTTTTAAATATTCTGTAGGCTGAACAGCAGCGTACTAAGCTGCTGCCAACCGGCCCCCTCTGGGGGGAATCGAAACTCAATAAAGGAAAAAAAAGAAAAAAAAATCTCCTTGCATAACGACCAGTACTTTATGATCCGTCGACACCAGCACATTGCCAGCGCCATTTGTGCACGGTAACTGGAACAATGAGGAGTGGGGTCATAAACTTTGTGGGATGAGAGCAGATTCAGTGTGCGTAGTGATTCTGGACGCATCCTCATACAGTGAGAGGCGGAAACATGTAATGTACTCAGGAAAATTGCCGAACATTATTGTTTTGGTGTTCCTAGCGGGAAGGTGTCACGTTGAAAGAGCGTACCGACCTCCATATCTTTGATCACGGCACACTCACTGATCAACATTATTGTGACACTGTGATCCTTCTTCATGTGCGTCTTTTCAGGGGTGCATTCGGTCCTGACTTCATTTTTATAGAGGACAATGCGTGACCATGATACGTTACAAGTCTCTTGTGACCTGCCTCCTCTCATTTTTTCTCATTTTTTTTTTTTTTTGATTTGGTGTCGATGTACTGTGCACGGGAGGCAGAGTCTCTTCTGGACTGCCAGGGAGAACAGGTGTATTGATAGTGTCTTTTCCTGGAGACACTCTTGCACAGACCAAGGAGACAGGTGATCAGGAAAGAAATTTATATTCTTTCCGGAATTTATGTGATGGGGTTTTGTCCACAGTCATCGATCATCAGGTAGCCCAGCAGTACAGAGGTCAGTGGCTGTAGCATCCAACTGCTGTTTCCTGTCTACACACTGCCTGAGATCTTGGCGGTAAAGTATTTGCAGCACTGGCGCAATAGGTACCTGTAATTCTTCCCTGTGCCCTCAGCAGCATATGCTCTCGCTTTGGCGCTACAGAACCCACAATTTGCAGATGAATTTTTCACAGAATTCTCATTTCCGATCAGCATTTTGTCGCACAGTCGGGTTTTATCATAATCTCTTTTGGTTGGTCCACTCATAACAGTATTTCAGAGTAGGTGCTTCTTTAAAAACACCTGCCAACTGCTTATACTCAGCACCATTATTTTGTGCCCTTGTTCTATTAAAGCATTGCTCAGTGAATCATATATTTACTTGTTTATTAGATAAAATAAATTTCTCTGTAAAACTTAATGTATCATTTAGTAGTCATATGATAAATTTCATTTCATGCCCAATTTTTTTATAACGATTGAGCATAGAGATCGATTAGTAAATTTATTAAATTATAGCTTGTGTGCAGCCCTTTTTACTACTCATCTACAGGGTCATTTTAGTCCCTTAGCGTTCATTTCTCCATTGTGCGTAAGTTAAGGTGTTAGTTAAAAGGGGGTCGATTGCATGAGCAGCTCTAATGCAAATTTAGTTGAATCCAAGTGTCACACACACTTTTCCACCTCAGCACCTCGCATAATACGGACGCAAGGCACTACTGTGTCGGGCGTTGTGTGGCTTCGAACCACAGTCCGAGAACCACTGGAAACAGTACTAACACCTGGCGTCAGCCAAGCGAAGCCCAGACGGCAGACATCAACATAATGTTCAACTTTGGCTCCAGAATTTCGCGCTTGCTGGCGCTTCCTGCCTAATACAGTGCCAAAGAGCCGTACCAGCTCGACCACCCTGAGGGCGTGGCACGCACTACTGTCCACTCCCCCTCACATTCACAGAAAAGCCAACCCGGACCGACCTCAACATTTTCTGCCACAAGCAACGCAGGTGGCCCTCGTCCAGCCCCAGTTCACTCACACAAGAAGGACAGAACAGCAACCAATGTGGCAACACTAGTTGAAATATCACGAATAAAAATCAGAGACGTCATTACTGGTTACATTTACAGCAATGATATTTCTCGGCCCGTCCCCACTGATACATATTAATAAAATAATATCAGATCAAAAGAAATTGAGAAAAAATGGGTGGAGACCTCTCATCTGCATCAAGCATAGTGGGTGGAGGAGTTCATGGAATGAGAGGATATTCGGCGAGGGGACTGACCTACCCATTCCTGTGACTTAAATCCCATCTAGCACGTTAGAGTGTGTTGAGGAGGCATATTGCAGCACTTCCGTATTCTCTGACGTCCATCCAGCAGCCATCAGTCGCAATGGTGGAGGAATAGAGAATAGAATGCTCTATGGCTTATGCCCTAACCCTGTTTCCCCCAGTGACAATTTCGATTGGGAGAAAGATAGTGGCTTCGTATAGGAAAATTAAAGAAAGTGTTGGATAAGCAGCAGCATGAGCATCAAGAACACAACATGGGAACACGTTGCAGAGCTTGCACTGCCGTTCACGGTGATCATACACCCTATTAAAAAACCATATCCCTTCTTTCATAGTGTTCAGGGGCCCATCATAAACCGCTGTGAGTTCAATGTTATTATTCTCTTTGAATTAAAGTATAGTTTCTGTTAGTCTCGTTTTGGTATTTCTTTCAGTTACCTTCTGTTCTGTAATGTACCAGTTCTTCTGTGTATAGTCCAAGTTTTTATAGTTTTTACTAACTTTCCGGATGCTCCCATACAGCCACCTTAACTGTGGAATGTCAATTATTGTGACACGAACGTAAAGACAACGCAACACCCAGTGCCCGAAAGATTAAAATCTCCGACCCGCCCAAGAAATCGAACATAGGCCCCTTTGGTTAGCAATACACCGCACTGACCACACAGCTATCAAGGAGATCTGTTGTCCAATTTTCATCGAGCTACACTACTTAGCAGTGACACATCAGATGAAAATTACTTTCGTCCTTAATTTTTGCACACCAACGTATTTTGACGTAGATGCATTTCTTCATTGTCGCAGACTTTTTAAGTTTGGCTGTTCACCCTGCTATAGAGGCGGAAATGTTAGTATCAAAAATACTAATTTTACTGAGTTATTCTAGGGACATTGAGATGGAAGTGAGGATAGTTGTGTGTGATAATTTGTTAGAATATAAGGAAGCAGTTGTGATTTGTACCACGGTAGAAGCAAAACTGACTACATTTCAGAATATTTAGCTGTATTTCGTGATTAAATACTTCAGATATTCCGGCTGCAAATAAACCGCAGGTATTTACATCCTTAAACGTTTTCTCGATTCATTCTTGTGTATAGCATAGAACTTACGTAGATAAAGTTTTTTAAAACTATTTGAATTGTAATCAAAATTGAAGGAATGGGAGGTTAGATCCAATTTTATTAATTTTTATTGTTAACGAAAAATGTGGACGTTGTCATAAAGGTTGCTGTGGCTTTCTATCCTGTTATGTAGGAAATTTATCAGTTCTTCGTAGAAGGTGTACCCTCGTTAGCGAAGCATGTGCTATTTAGAAAAGTTTTACAATATATTCCGATCGGGATCACTGTTTAGGCGAGCATTTTGTTAACAACAGCACCACCAAAGCACTCCTCACGGGTGACGTTACCCTTCTTTGCTGTTTTCCTCTCCATAACTCGCAAGTGCGTTAGAAGATCTCCAGCTATGCTGCTCGACTAACGTTTCAGGAAGAAAGGACATAGAGGAGACTTCCATTTCTCTGAGACTGCGTTCAAATTCATCTCTCAACAAACGGTTTAAGAATCGTGAAAGAAGTTTGTATACGTGGAAGAGGCCTGGAAACACCAGGATGTTTCTGACAGACTGTATAAGGGTAGGAAGAGACTTTGAAATCAGATTTAAACTCCAAAATGTTTCCAGGAGCAGACGATTACTCAAATAATCATTTATTTGTGATGAACCATAGATTAAAGCTGAAGAAATTCCAGAAGGAAAGGACCTGTATTTCTTGAAACAATCAGAGGTTGTTGAGAATTTCACTGGGGGCTTTAGGTAACGACCAGACGAAACAGTGAAAAGGAACATCATAGAAGACGAATGGGTAGCCTTGAAAGATGAAGTCGTAAGGCAACCGAAGGTTAAAACGACAAAAAGACAAGGCCCAGTAGAAATCTTTGGACAACACAGGAAACATTGAATCGAGTTGACGCTAGAGGAGAATAATAGGCAATGCAAATGACAAAGTGGCAATGGTTAGAGGTGAACTGCAAAGCTGTAAAATGATGCATGACTGGGAAAGATAGTAGCCTCGTATAAGATAATTCAAGAAAATGCTGGAGAAGCGGCAGCACACGTATCAAGAACATAAAAGGCAACCAGTATAAAGCAAATAAGACAAGAGCGTAAGATGAAACGAACGTATAGAAGGGGTGTATAAAGGATAGAAACTTAAAGACGATGTGAAGGGAACAAGTAGTTCAAAATGGCTCTAAGCAGTATGGGACTTATCATCTGAGGTCATCAATCCCCTAGACTTAGAACTACTTAAACCTAACTAACCTAAGGACATCACATACATCCATGCCCGAGGCAGGATTCGAACCTGCGACCGTAGCAGCAGCGCGGTCCGGACTGAAGCGCCTAGAACCTCTCGGCCAAGGCGGCCGGCGGGAACAAGTAGTAGATGCAGATGGGCATCAAGAAGATTTTGATAGAGAGCTTAAAGACAGTCGCCACAAAGTAGCCAGAGTAGAAATTCTCTGAGAATAGTTATCGTGAGGTATTATTTCCTGAGTATTAAACTTTTTAGGGTGAATCAAGGCTAATAATAGCTGGTATGCAAGAAGTATCAGACAGGCGAAATACACTCAATGTACAAGAAGAATATAATAATAAGAGTTTCAGAGAAAGTAGGCGCTGAAAGGCGTGAACATTACCGATGAACGTGTTCAGTCAGCCATGGCTGCAAGATATTAACATGAATTAATTTACAGAAGAATGATAGAAGTTGATCCCTAGGAAGATGAGTTTGGGTTCTGTGGGAATGCGATAGCAGGGAGACCATGCTGATCTCGCTATTGTAGACATGTTTCAGCAGATGTGGATAGCAGTCCTTGGGTAGAGACGAAAAGGCTTGCACAGAACGGACTAGGTTGGAAAGCTGCATCAAACCAGTCTTTGGACTGAAGACTATAACGAAAGAGAAGGTCGCCGATTTCAGGGGGACAGTGCATGCATATCACTCCCAATAGTTTATCACCCGTCGGCCGTTTGATTATGGTCCGAAAAAGTGGAAGAAAAGAGAACAAGTAAACTCAAGGAGCATCTATAAAATCCCTTATTCTGAGTTCGAAAGGAGATCAGACATGTAAGTTGAGCAAGTTCCTTCTTTAAGCCGACAGCAACAGTTGTAACATCTTAAATCTTGGGTAACAGCCTGGAAGAGCCTGATTGGTATGAGGCGGAGCTGCACTAACCGGACATGTAGGGACACGACTCGTGCGTTCACCGGTGTACACGACAAGACTGGCAGACAAACGTTCACCAATTAGCGGAGTCGTAAGGGAACATCTGAAGACTGCTGCCTCTCTTTCGATGTAGCTGTCCCGATCTTGGGTCTTTCTCGCATTTGACAAAGCAGTTCAGTTTAGCGATCACTCTAAACGGTAGTCGTTAACGACGAAATAAAAACATATTGTTGCAAACGCAGATGTGTACAGCGAAGCAGAACCTAAAACGTTGTTTTCAGTATGCATTATAATAGCTGTACCTGGATGGTGATAATGGTGGAATGATGCACTTTTTAATTTCGAAAACTTACTTAAGGAAACTCTCGGAGGGTTTCGGTATGTTAGGAAAGAAACTAATCTAGACCATTTAAAAAAGAAATGGAAACGTGAAATACTTCGCCCTTTATCCATTTCTTTACAATATTATTTTAACACGTGTGTACTAAAATATGTTTAAAATGCATCGCATGCTATAAGAATGATCTAGGGATAATGACTCAATAAATTCGCAACTTGCAGAAGGGAATTCAATCTGAACAACTTGTTGAAAGTACCTATTTTTGCCTTTTTTTAGTTTTCATATTGACCGACTAGGACTGCGTAACAACTCCCTCTTCTTCCCTTGTCGCTTTCTATTTCTCCAGTCCTCTTCACCTTATCCCTATGTCGTCTTGTCCTTTTCTCTGTCCCTGTTGTTCACGATTTATTTCTTCTGCACTGAATACGTTCTAGATTTAGCATTTTATTCTTAAAAAGGGTTACATCTGTTATTTCCGATATTTTATTCTTAAAAAGGTTTATATCTGATATTTCCGATTCTTCGATGTTGTTTCTTCTAGTTCTTTCCTTGTTTCTGTAATCCATGTTATTGTCGATGGTTTCTTCAAGAAATACAGGAATAATTGTTTGGTGAACCTGTTGTCATTCTTTTAGCCATTACTTCTGATATCTCTCTGCATTTTTGTAGATCTCTTCACTC
Organism: Schistocerca piceifrons; assembly: GCF_021461385.2. NCBI lineage: Eukaryota > Metazoa > Arthropoda > Insecta > Orthoptera > Acrididae > Schistocerca > Schistocerca piceifrons. The sequence goes on along the minus strand of NC_060140.1, from coordinate 713,298,942 downwards.
TTCTCATTTTCCACGTATATGTAACTTGCATTGTACCCGTTATATTTCTAATAAATTCGTCATTCGAGTACCTCTATTCTGTTCAGCTTGTAGTTCATTATTAAACATTCACATCCACATAAACATTCTGGTCGTACCACTATGGTATACTGTTTTAATTCTGTTTTTCTAGATATGTATTTCTTCTTGTAAATATTCTTTGTCAAATCATATACTCTCTCCATTTTGTTAACTCTTATATCTACTGTCAATTTTTCTAGTCCATTCTGCGTACAGTTTTTCCAAGGTATTTAAATTTACTTGCTCACTCTATTTTGCCCATTAGCTTTTCTATGAATTTTGGTGCATTTTTTGTATTTGTCATGAATTTTACTTTTTTTCTGCTGAAATTTTACTGTTTCTTCCAGAAGATTTTTTTTTTAATAAATGCATCAGTCAGATTTCCTGAAAGTACTGCAAAATCCCCTGCAAAGCAATTTGTTTTAATTACACTTGTTTTCTTTCGTAGAATTATTGGTTCAATTTTGTGATTTTTTACCTCCAAATTCCAGAGTCTTACAATTTTCTCTAGAACGCAGTTAAATAGTAAACGTGATAAACGGTCCTCTTGTCTAGCACCAGTTTTTATTTCAAATGACTGAGATAATTCTCCCATAAAACTAACTTCAGATATTGTCTTTGTTAGATTTCCATGAATTATGTTTGCTAATTTTGCTTTAACACCATATTCTCCAATAATTTTATCTACTGTTTCTTCGTTACCCGTATCAAATGCATTTCCGAAATCAATCGTTACTTTATTGCAGTATCTTTGATACTCATGTACTTCGTAAAGTGTGTATTTGTTTTCGTATGTTGTAAATCAAAACATGTGATTCACATTGAAAATTCGTTTTGTTGTTTACAATGCAGTGCAACGTTTGTTACTGTGAAAATACGTAAGAATGTATTTCCATTGCAAGAAAACTGCAAAAACAAATGCACCAGATGGACATTTGACGTAAGTTGCGTTCGAACACAAACATGTAGCGCACCCATTTGGTTACACGTTTGTAATTGTGAATTACTGTTTATCCCAGGGCAGCTCAAAGGAAACCAGTGTATAATTTGTTTTGATGAAGGCATAAAAAAACCGTCTGATGATGCACTGTGAAAAATTGGAAACCGTTAACGGCACTGTATACATAAAGTAGCCTGCTGTACACCGTCAACAATTATATAAAATTGTCCTGTTAGGTTGTTCCCTTTCAAAAGCCTCTTGGATGTTCTCCCAATTATTTGTGTAAAGTTTCTACAACACCGTGCAGGATAATTTATAACATTTTAAACCGAAGCGCCAAAAAAACTGGCGTAGTTTTGCGTATTCAAATACAGAGATATGTAAACAGACAGATTACGGCGCTGCGGTCGGCAATGCCAATATAACACAACAAGTGTCTGGCGCATTTATTAAATCGGTTACTGCTGCTACGATGGCAAGTTATCAAGATTTAAGTGAGTTTGAACATGGTGTTCTAGTCGGCTCACGAGCGATGGAACACACCATCTGCGAGGTATCGATGAAGCACGGATTTTCTCGTACGACCATTTCACGAGTGTACCGTGAATATCAGGGATCCGGTAAAACATCAAATCTCCAACATCGCTGCGGCCGGAAAAAGATCCTGGAAGAACGGGATCAACGACGACTGAAGAGAATCGTTCAATGTGACAGAACTGCAGCCCTTCCTCAAATTGCTGCAGATTACAATGTTGGGCCATCAGCAAGTGTCAGCGTGCGAACCATTCAACGAAGCATCATCGATACGGGCTTTCGGAGCTTGTCATTGTCGTCTGGGGAGGACATTTTGAAGGGGGTTGGTAGCTTTGTTGAATGTCCGATTCACATCCTAGCTCGGTATTCGGTAGCGTGCCAGGGTGTGTTTACGCCTCGCCTGAGCCCGTCAACACCGAAATTGGACTGTTGATGACTGGAAACATGTTGCCTGGTTGGACGAGTCTCGTTTTAAATTGAATTAAGCAGATGAAAGTGTATGGGTATGGAGACAACCTCATGAATCCATGGACCCTGCATGTCAGCAGGGGACTGTTCAAGCTGGCGGAAGCTCAGTAATGGTGTGGGGTATGTGCAGTTAGAGTGACATGGGACCCCTGATACGTCTAGGTACCACTCTGACAGGTAAGCGTCCTGTCTGATCACCTGCATCCATTCATGTCCATTGTGCTTTCCGACGGACATAGGCAATTCCAGCGGAATAATGCGACGCCCCACACGTCCAGAATTGCTACAGAGTTGCTCCAGGAACACTGTTCTCAGTTTAAGCACTTCCGCTGGCCACCAGACTTGCCAGATATGAACATTATTGAGATATGTGGAATGCCTTGCAACTTGCTGTTCAGAAGAGATCTCCACCCCTCATACTCTTAGGGATTTATGGGTTTATGGACAGCCCTACAAGATTCATATTGTCAGTTCTCTAGAGCACTACTTCAGACATTAGTCGAGTCCATGCGACGTCGTGTTTCACCACTTCTGCGTGCTGGTGGAGGCCCTGCACGGTATTAGGCAGGTGTACCTGTTCCTTTGACTCTTCAGTGTCAGAAGTGACACTCGTCTGTAACCGTTGACATTTTGCTTATCTCTCTTTTTATGTTTTCCACTCTACTGGAATCTTTTCAGTTTTCCAAATGTTCTCAAAAAGCAATTGTAGATCTTTTATAATCTTCGCTTCTGACCATTGCAGTATTTCTGTTGTAACGGAGTCTTCACCACCACTTACTCTATCATCCCCCCCCCCCCCCCCCCCCTCTTTTCGAGACTGCTCAACCCACAAAAAAAACATTGGTAATAACGACATGAAGAACTAACAACTCCGCAAAAAAGCGAAAAAGAAAAAATATCCCTCTGGCACAAAAATACTTACTCGCTGATGTACTAAAAAAGAAAGAAAAATCTAACAAATTACAAGTATACAGCTTACTTACGTGAACTTAGCCTTTACAATACAACATTCACCATACGTTGCTCATCAATTGCAGGTTCCATCTTTGTATACTTTGTAACTTTTATCTCCTAGTTGGTTGCCGATAACTGTGATATCGCCGGCCGGAGTGGCCGAGCGGTTCTAGGCGCTACAGTCTGGAACCGCGCGACCGCTACGATCGCATGTTCGAATTCTGCCTCGGGCATGGATGTGTGTGATGTCCTTAGGTTAGTTAGGTTTAAGTAGTTCTAAGTTCTAGGGGATTGATGACCTCAGCAGTTAAGTCCCATAGTGCTCAGAGCCAACTGTGGTGTCCCTTCTACCACTCCTTTGAACGGTTTTACGCAACCGACGTGTATAGCAGCCGTTTTTGTGAGGAACTGTATCTTCACGGTGACGTGATATCATTCCCACGATTTGGGATTGTCTCTGGAGACAAAATTCGTACCTCTGATCGTAGTTACGGACTCATGTACCCCAAACTTTAATAGCCAATTGTTTACTAATGCTTGCGCTACAGTACTAGCCCGTTGGTCTGGCATTGGTATCATAGCCAAAAATCAAGAAAAATGATCAATGGTAGCGAGAACATACCTATTTCCAGCAGGTGTTTTATTATATGGCCCGAGGACACCGAATTCCAACATAGAAAATGGCTGGACACCTCTGATAACCTTTCCAACGGCACATTATGATGTGTAATGTCACCCATCTGCGCGCATGGCACGCAGTCTTTATTTAACATGCTGCTCCGCGTCACGCTTCTTGTTCCTCCACCAAAACTGCTCTGCTTCACTTCTGTCTGTCGCATGCCACCCACCATGAGCATATGATCGTGAGCTTGCTGCAAAACTTCTTTCTGAAAATCGTCCGGAACCATCACACGTGGTCCACACCTCGTCGTTGTACACAAAAAAAACCCTCGTGTGTAATGAAATGTGGCTGTGACTTAAATGCCTGTCACTCCTCATCCCTTGCCTGTGCTTGCTGACACTTTTCAACGCTCTTCCCTAGCGGACCTAACATTGCTACCGCGCGGCTTAACGAATATGCATTTGCGTGTGAACTCCCTACCTTATGGCTTACCTTGTACTTGAATTCACTAAAGTTAAGTGCCCACTGAGTTAATGTACTACATGGATCTTTAAAACCAAGCAACCATTTCAGTGAGGCATACTCTGTCACAACCTTAAACTTCCTACCACACAGATAACACCGAAAATCTCTAATACCGTATAAGACTGCCAGCACATCTTTCTCTGTTGCTGAATAGTTATGCTCCATCTTGTTCAACTGCCTTGAAGTAAGCTACTGGATGTTACTGACCGTCTACCATCTGTCCCAAAACACCACTGACTGCCTCATTTGAAGTATCACACGAAAGGATAAACTCTTTCTCGAAATCCGGAAAAAACAATACTAGATCTGAAATTAATATTTCTTTCCGTTTTACACATGCTTCCTGACATTCCTGCGATCAATGGCATTTTGTCCCCTTCATCAGTAACTCGTTCAAGGGTTCGAATAATTACAGATGCCAATGAACGAGTGTACCTGCGTAGTTGTTTGTGGTATCGGATAATTTTGAACTGTCTCTGTAAGATGAGGATCGGTCTGTACGCCATACTTGCTAATCACGTACCCCAGACAGTTTACTTGAATTGGCGCAAGATGACATTCGTCTAGACTTAATGTTAAGTGTGCCGATCGTAGTCTACCAAAATCACCCTCCAACGTCTCACATGATCCAGTAAATCATCTGAATAGACAATTATGTCATCTAGATAGACAGAAAAAAGTTTTTGGCTGTAATACTCTCAGTACCCCATCCAACAACCGCTGAAAAATTGCCGGTACGTTCCTTAGTCCACACGTTATATGTTTGAAATGAAAATGTTCTGCTGGGATAGTAAACGCTGTTTTCGGCTTATCTCCAGGCGCCACCTCCAATTGATGGTATCTACTTCTGAGGTTCATATTTGTAAAGAAACGACACTCCTCTAGATTATCCAGAGTTTCCGTGATGTTTGGAATTGAATAAGCATCCGAACTGATTTGTGCGTTTAGATATCTGTAGTCACAGCAATATTTGTATTTACGTGTCCCGTTTGCGACTTTTTTGGCACGATGACAATGTTGGCACTTCAGGGACTATCACTCGTGTCTATGATCCCATCCCATAGTTGTTCAATAAGTTCTTCTACCAACGGTTTCAGGTGCTTTGCTATACGGTATGGCTTCCTATAAATTGGTGCACTATCCCCTGTCGGTATGTGATATTGCATAAGTGGGGTTGCTGGTGACCTTCCGTTCGCACAAAATAAATCACTGAACCTCAACAACTACTTCCCCATAGCCATTCTATCACTGCTCTTGAAATGATCTACTTTGCCTCGTAACTCTTCCTTGTCAACGGTTTGCTTGCGGCTATCCTCTAGGCGCGACCTATCGAAGTTCTCATCTTCTAAGACTTCCAGAGTGGCTATCATTGCACCCTTTGACAGAGTCACCCCCACCCCCTCCGCCAAAGTTATCCACACTAATCGGAATCATCTGTTCCCCCATTAGTGTCACTCACATTCGCTGAACTCCTGAAGATAAAACAATGCGAACTCTCCAACTTTTCATTGCTTAAGAGCGGTTCAACCGTATATAATGCTTCCCTCGGCAAACTCACACTATCTTTCCCATACCTGCTGGTATTTTATCCTGCTGATCGATCTTTGCTGAAAACGTACGCAGTTTAGCTGGTCTCACTTCCGTGATAGGTGAACCTTGCGCCATTGTCTCAGTTGCAATTGTTTCCTCCAGTTGAAACAAAGTCCCACTGGGTTCCACTGTGCGTTGCAAAAGGTCAATCTCAGCGTGATGTTTCTCGAGAAAGTCTAGCCCGAGAATCAGTCAGTAACCTTCCCCTACGCAAGGTAACACCTCCATGCCTTCGCTAAACTTAGTTTTCCCGACCGAAAACTCCAGTACTGCCGTACCCAATTATTCCACCCTGTTATCGCCGACCCCACGTAACCTATACCGTGGTGACCCCAGTCTCCTCTTTCCCATGAGACCCAGACTGATAACGGACACATTCGTACCTGTGTCCACCAAAAATCTCTGTTTCCTGCCACCCAATAAGCTTACCAAGCTACATTCCGTCTTTACACTGACTTGTGCTATGTTTTGATGTATCGGACTGCCTTCCGACTTTTGAAGCCATCCCGTTTTCCTTTAACGGCTGCTTCTCTTGCCAATACTTCCCACCCTTCCTACCTCTACACTCAAATGCCCGGTGGCCCCCTATGCCACACGCATAGAATTTTGGTTACTTCACTGCTTCCTTACATGCCCCTCCCAACCATATCTAGACAACATCAAAACAAGTTTTGCGTCACCTCAGTTCCGAGAGTTCTGGAACCTGTACGGAAAATTGGAATAGAGATCAACTTAAACATCATTCCGCCCTTTTTATTGCTCATGAAAACCACACATTGCATGTTGTACCACCATACAGCGAGACCTTCAGAGGTGGTGGACCAGACTGCTGTGCACACTGGTACCTCTAATAGCCAGTAGCAAGTCCTCTTGCACTGATGCATGACTGTATTCGTCGTGGCATACTATCCACAAGTTCATCAAGGCACTGTTGGTCCAGATTGTCCCACTCCTCCACGGCGTAGATTCCACAGACTGGTTGGCGGGTCACGTCGCCCATAAACAGCCCTTTTCACTCTATCTCAGGCATGTTTGATAGGGTTAATGTCTGGAGAAAGTGCTGACCACTCTAGTTGAGCGATGTCGTTATACTGAAGGAAGTCACTCATAAGATATGTTCGATGGGGGCGCGAACTGTCGTCCATGAAGACGAATGCCTCGTCAATAAGCTGGCGATATGGTTGCACTATCGGTCAGAGAATGGCATTCACGTATCGTACAGCTATTTCGGCGCCTTTCATGACCACCAGCGGCGTACATCGGTCCCAAATAATGCCACCCCAAAACAGCAGGGAACCTCCACCTTGCTGCACTCGCTGGACAGTGTGTCTAAGGCGTTCAAAAAATGGCTCTGAGCACTATGGGACTTAACTTCTGACGTCAGCAGTTCCCTAGAACTTCGAACTACTTAAACCTCACTAACCTAAGGACATCACACACATCCATGCCCGAGGCAGGATTCGAACCTGCGATCGTAGCGGTCACGCGGTTCCAGACTGTAGCGCCTAGAACCGCACGGCCACCCCGGCCGGCTCTAAGGCGTTCAGCCTGACCAGGTTGCCTCCAAACACGTCTCCGATGATTGTCTGGTTGAAGGCATACGCGACTCATCGATGAAAAGAACGTGATGCCAATCCTGAGCGGTCCATTCGGCATGTCATTGGGCCCATCTGTACGACGCTGCATGGTGTCGTAGTTGCAAAGATGGATCTCGCCATGGACGTCGGGAGTGAAGTTGCGCAATATGCAGGCTATTGCGCACAGTTTAAATCGTAATACGACGTCCTGTGGCTGCAGGAATAGCATTATTCAACATGGTGGCGTTGCTGTCAGCGTTCCTCCGAGCCATAATCCGTAGGTAGCGGTAATCCACTGCACTAGTAGTCCTTGGTCGATCTGAGCGAGGCATGTCACCGACAGTTCCTGTCTACCTCCTCCATGTCCGAACAGCATCGCTTTGGTTCACTCCGGGACGCCTGGACACTTCCCTTGTTGAGAGCTCTTCCTGGCACAAAGTAACAATGCGGACGCAATCGGACCGCGGTATTGACCATCTAGTCATGGTTGAACTACAGACAACACGAGCCGTGAACCTCTTTTCTGTTGGAATGACTAGAACTGATCGGTCGTCGGACCCCCTCCTCCTAATAGGAGCTGCTCATGCATGGTTGTTTACATCTTTGGGTGGGTTTAGTGACATCTCTGCACAGCCAAAGGGACTGTGTCTGTGGTATAATATCCACAGTCAACGTCTATCTTCAGGAGTTCTGGGAACCGGGGTGATACAAAATCTTTTTTTTTATGTGTGTGTAACACTTCAGAAGCGAACACGCGGTGGTCCACTGTCTGCTTTGTGGCCATATCCGCCTCCTCTGCGATCCTAAGCGCTGACTTCTGGGTTCTCCATCCGTATCCTTCGTGACTTTCAGCGGGTATTCCACGTAAGAAAACACCACCGCTCTATTTTCTGCCTCCTGTAACAGCAGCCTATTGGCTTCTGCATTCTGAGTCTGTACAAATGTGTTTGCGTGTAGCTTACGTATTCTCTCCGAGAACGATTCCACAACTCGTTGCGCTACATCGACAACATACTTCATTTCTGCCCAAAATTCGCGCACTGTTCTACTTTTGCTACGGCTGGGCAATCACGCGGTCCACTCCTGGGACGTACGTGCTTCACTCAATGTCTCGTGGTAGACCACATACGCTTTGGCGCATATTAGCAACATACAGGGTTACTTCATCTGACCATACATGTGCTACCATAGCGTCTCTAACATTCATAACGAAAACTGTCACGTCCTCCGTTGCCTTGCCCAAGAACATATTAATCACTGCGACCAATGCCGGGTCATATGGAACAGAGGGCACTCTCAATCCAGACTTACCTTCCCGAGACTCCGATTGCGACTGAACATGACTCTCCTTAAGAGCCTCTAACTCACAATTAAGTTCAAAATTTCTGTCCTTCATGCTCTCAAACTGCTCTGTTAACGCTCGTTGAGTTAAAGCAGCAACTGCATCTGCGTGCCGGCCGGTGTGGCCGTGCGGTTCTAGGCGCTTCAGTGTGGAACCGCGTGACCGCTACGGTCGCAGGTTCGAATCCTGCCTCGGGCATGGATGTGTGTGATGTCCTTAGGTTAGTTAGTTTTAAGTAGTTCTAAGTTCTAGGGGACTGATGACCACAGATGTTAAGTCCCATAGTGCTCAGTGCCATTTTTTTTTTGCATCTGCGGTAGTAGCACGTGTTTTCACCATTTTGCGTACTCTACTTCCACCTTAATGCTGCGGACTTTTTTAAAACAAGACAAAACACAAATTCCCGCCTGCCGGAGTGGCCGAGCGGTTCTAAGTGCTACAGCCTGGATCCTGCCTCGGGCATTCATGTGTGTGATGCCCTTAGGTTAGTTAGGTTTAAGTAGTTCTAAGTACTAGGGGACTGATGACCTCAGCAGTTAAGTCCCTTAGTGCTCAGAGCCATTTTTGAACAAATTCCCATTCAGCTCTACACAAAGAAATGTAAATATAAATTAGTTCCTCAGGCGAATCATCGCCCATCTACAGTCAGTACAACTACTAGACAGATGACCCGCAGGCCAACACACAGAACAAACAGCTGCTGTAGCCTGGTACACGGCTACTCGTATCCAGACAAATTGCAAAATGGACAAACGAAGGATAATATGCCGTCCTCCATTGTAAACCGATCTTTTCGATAGAGCGAATTTGGATGAAGAAATGTGGGTAATATTTCGGTTCCGTAACAAGCGCAGACAGCTGTTCCAGCTTCGGAGAGGACAGGTGTGCGCGAGAGGAAGGGACAGCGGTGTGTGCGCTGTGGTGGCCGGGTCCAGGGAGCGCACGCGCACTGCGGCCCACGCAGCGTGGCGCGCGCCGGCACGTGGGCCGTCCTCCACGGACGCTGCTGATGAAGACCTGCGGCAGCGGCCGGAGCTGCCGGAAGGCCGGCGACACCTCGCGCGCCCACGCCCCCGCAGCCCACGCGCAGCCGCCGCCGCAGGCGGGCCCGCCGCCCCGCATCCGACCGGCCGTAGTCGACGCGTGTCGTAGCCGACCTTCCACACCACTTCACTCGTTCTATTTCTTCAACGCTGCCAACTTCTACAGCCACATACACTGAGGAGACAAAAGTCACGGGATACCTCCTAATATCGTGTCGGACCTCTTTTTGCATGGCGTAGCGGCGCGCGGGATTAGCCGAGCGGTCTTGGGAGCTGCAGTCATGGACTGTGAGGCTGGTCCTGGCGGAGGTTCGAGTCCTCCCTCGGGCATGGATGTATGTGTTTGTCCTTAGGATGATTTCATCTATATCTACATCTACATACATACTCCGCAATCCACCATACGGTGCCTGGCGGAGGGTATCTCGTACCACAACTAGCATCTTCTCTCCCTGTTCCACTCCCAAACAGAACGAGGGAAAAAAGACTGCCTATATGCCTCTGTACGAGCCCTAATCTCTCTTATCTTATCTTTGTCGTCTTTCCGCGAAATGTAAGTTGGCGGCAGTAAAATTGTACTGCAGTGAGCCTCAAATGCTGGTTCTCTAAATTTCCTCTGTAGCGATTCACGAAAAGAACGCCTCCTTTCCTCTAGAGACTCCCACCCGAGTTCCTGAAGCATTTCCTAGCAGTAACAAATCTAGCAGCCCGCCTCTGAATTGCTTCTATGTCCTCCCTCAATTCGACCTCGTAGGGATCCCAAACGCTCGAGCAGTACTCAAGAATAGGTCGTATTAGTCTTTTATAAGCGGTCTCCTTTACAGATGAACCACATCTTCCCAAAATTCTACCAATGAACCGAAGACGACTATCCGCAAATGGCTCTGAGCACTATGGGACTTAACATCTATGGTCATCAGTCCCCTAGAACTTAGAACTACTTAAACCTAACTAAGCTAAGGACATCACACACATCCATGTCCGAGGCAGGATTCGAATCTGCGACCGTAGCAGTCGCGCGGCTCCGGACTGAGCGCCTAGAACCGCTAGACCACCGCGACTATCCGCCTTCCCCACAACTGCCATTACATCCTTGTCCCACTTCATATCGCTCTGCAATGTTACTCCCAAATATTTAATCGACGTGACTGTGTTCAAATGGTTCAAATGGCTCTGAGCACTATGCGACTTAACTTCTGAGGTCATCAGTTGCCTAGAACTTAGAACTAATTAAACCTAACTAATCTAAGGACATCATACACATCCATGCCTGAGGCAGGATTCGAACCTGCGACCGTAGCGGTCGCTCGGCTACAGACTGTAGCGCCTAGAACCGCACGGCCACTCCAGCCGGCCGTGACTGTGTCAAGCGCTGCATTACTAATGGAGTATTCAAACATTACAGGATTCTTTTTCCTATTTATCTGCATTAATTTACATTTATCTATATTTAGAGTTAGCTGCCATTCTTTACACCAATCACAAATCCTGTCCAAGTCATCTTGTATCCTCCTACAGTTACTGAACGACGACACCTTCCCATACACCACAGCATCATCAGCAAACAGCCTCACATTGCTATCCACTCTATCCAAAAGATCATTTATGTACATAGAAAACAACAGCGGACCTACCACACTTCCTTGGGGCACTCCAGATGATACCCTCACCTCCGATTAACACTCACCATCGAGGACAACGTACTGGGTTCCATAATTTTATGATTTAGGTTAAGTAGTGTGTAAGCTTACGGACTGATGCCCTTAGCAATTAAGTCCCATAAGATTTCACACACACACACACACACACACACACACATACACACACACATACACATCGCAGCAACTCGGCATGGCAAAGGTTCAACAAGTTTTTGTGAGGCCCCTGCAGAGATACTGAGCCACGCTGCCTCTATAGCCGTCCATAGTTGTGAAAGTGTTGCCGGTACGGAATTTTGTGCACGAACTGACCTCTCCACTATGTCCTATAAATGTTCGATGGGATCCGTGCCGGGCGATCTGGCCAACAAATTGTTCTCTCGAATTATGCGGAATGTTCTTCAAACCAATCGTGAACGATTGCGACCCTGTAACTTGCACATTGTCATCCACAAAAATTCCAACTTTGAGAACATGAAATCCATGAACACCTAAACATGGTCTCCAAGCAGCTGAACGTAGCCATTTACAGTCAATAATCGGTTCAGTTGGAACATAGGGGTCAGTCCATTCCATGCAGACGTAGCCCACGTCATTATGAAGCCACCACGAGCTCACACAGTGCCTCGTTGCCAACTTGCGGCCATGGCTTCATTGGGTCTGCGCCACACCCGAACCCTATCATCAGCTCTTATCAAATGAAATCGGGACTTATCTGACCAAGCTACGGGTCTCCAGTCATCTAAGATCCAACCGATATGGTCAGGAGCTCAGGAGAGGCGCTGCAGGCGATGTCGTGCTGTTAGCAGAGGCATTCGCGTCGCTCTTTTGCTGCTATAACACATTGACGTCAAATTTCAACCCCCTCCCCCCCCCCCCCCTGTTCTAACAGATACGTTCGTCGTACGTTCCACAATGATTTCTGCGGCTTGCTTGTCTGTTAAGACTGACAAATTTACGCAAACGCAGCTACTCTCGGTGGTTAAGTGAAGGCTATCGGCCACTACGTTGTCCGTGCCGAGGGGTAATGCCTGAAATGTGGTATTCCCGGCAGACTCTTGACACTGTGGATCTCGGGATGCTGAATTACGTAACGATTTCCGAAATGTCCTATTAGCCTAGCTTCAACTACCAATCTGTGCTTCAATCTCGCATCCGGTCATCCTGATTTAGGTTTTCCGTGATTTCCCCAAATCGCTCCAGGCAAATACCGGGATGATTCCTTTGAAAGGGCACGGCCGACGTCCTTCCACATCCTTTCCTGATCCGACGAGACCGATGACCTCGCAATTTGGTCTCTTCGCACAAACAACCCAACCCAATCTGTGCTCAGTTTGTTAATTCACGTCGTACGATCATAATCACGTCGGAAGCTTTTCCACATGAATCACCCAAATACAAATGACAGCTCCACAACCGTGGCCTTTTATAATTGTGTATGCAATGTCAGCGCCATCTTTATATGTGCGTATCGCTATCCGAGACTTTTGTCACAGTAGTGTAAGCCCAACGAACAAATGCTAATTACGCCCTTGAAAGAGCACACTGGTCATTCTGGAGCGCTGCTGATGGTGTGCAACAGGTATCACGAGGTTATGTGACTCTTCAGCGCTGACCTAAGACATGGTAGTGAGGTGGTGTGTATATGCCAGTCGGTTGTATGCAATCAGGGCGACAAAATGGGTGGACCTGCAGACGTTACAGAATGGCAGAAAGAAGCTGTAGTGTTTCGACGTGCTCATCATTACGCCTTAATGAAGCTGACTAGTATACCGAAGTGGACTGTCCAGCGTGTCTCCGAGGAACGGTGTAACACTCGCGACCATGTAGCACGGCATAAGAGCAGTGGTTGTAAGGAGATGCTAACTGACAGGAATCGGAGAAAATTGTCACTGTTTGTCAGTGACAATCGGTTTCAAACCCGACAGGAACTGCTTTGATCGGTGAATGCGTGTCAATTACAACCATCTTCTAAGCGAGTGTTGAGGAAAGAAAGACATCACTGCACCAGGCTGCATATTAAATTACTCTTTGACGACTTTGCTATACAGGATTACCTAGGGTATACGATTTCTTTTTGACGAGAGCGACCTGTCCACATCTGTTGTAGAGACACTTAAGAATGAGAAAAGGTCGGAAACTAGTACTGCTTTATAAAATACAGTCTGGAAGAATGATGTCTTTGTAGAAATATATCGGGGCAGTGGTGAAGTTGAGGGAAGGGATCTGAATGCAGTGAATATTTCGAGTGTGGTAGTTCACGTAAGGCCATTGATCTCGGAGCTCCATGAAGCTATATGTCTTCAATGGGAGAAACAAGACACAAATTGGACGGCAGCTGAAGTGTAGTGTCGGCCGATGGGCCGTGATTTTGTCTGTTTTCAAACGATGTGTGAGAATTATTGCGTAACCAGCTTAACAGCTCGTGCATCCAAGTTACTGACAAGAATATTAAACAGAAGAGTGAAATTGATAATGGGAGCAAGACTGACGAAACATCAAGATACGTTCATAGGATCTGTCGACCTATAAAACGCGTTCGACAATGTAAAAGGGTGCAAGATGTCCGAAATTCTGAGAAAAATAAAGAGGGGTGATGTACAATCTGCACAAGAACCAAGAGGGAACAATAAGACTGTTAGACCAAAACGAAGTTCTCGGATTAAAGAGCGTGTAATACAGGGATGCCGTCTTTCGCCCCTGTTGTTGAATCTATACAACGAAGAAGGAATGACAGAAATAAAAGTAAAGGTCAGAATGGAATTGAAATTCAGGGTGTAGGAGTATTAATAATAAGATTCACTAACGATATTACTATCCTCGGTGAAAGTGAAAAAGAATGACAAGATCTGTTGAATGGAATAAACAGTCTAACGAGTATGGAATATAGACTGAGATAAAATCAAAGAAAGACCACAAGTAATGCGAAGTAGCAGAAATGAGAACCCCGTGAAACTTTTCAGGACTAGTGATCACGAAGTAGATGACGTTAAGGAATGCTGTTACCTGGCCGGCAAAATAACCCATGACGAACGGAGCAAGGAAGACATAAAATGTAGACCAGCATTGGCAAAAACTGCATTTTTGACCAAGAGAAATCCACTGGTATGAAACATAGACTTTAATTTGAGGAAGAATTTTTTGAGAATGCGCGTTTGGAGAACGTTATTGTGTGTTAGTGAGACATGGACGGTGGAAAACTGGAAAAGAAGAGAATCGGAGCATTTGAGATGTGATGATGCAGAAGAATGTTGAAAATAAGGTAGGCTGATAAGGTAAGGAATGAGGAAGGTCTCCGCAGAATCAGCGAGGAAAGGAATGTATGGAGCACATTGAAAAGGAGAGACAGGGTGGTAGGACGTATGTTAAGACATCAAGATATGACTCTCGTAGTACTAGAGGTGTCTGTGGAAGGTAAAAACTGTAGATGAAGACAGAGGTTGGAATACATACAGGAAATAATTGAATACGTATATTGTAAGTGCTACATCATGGTGGAAAGTTGGCACAGGAGAGGGATTGTGGCCGGCCACAAAGGTGTCGAGTGCATTGAGGGCAGGATTAACGGCTTAACCCGCCGTTTGTGGAGGGTGAAGTTTGGGCCAGATACGGTTTTATGACATTTTTGAGATGTTTTTCGTACCATGTCATTGCGCACTCATTACAGGTTAACCCAGTATTAAGAAAACAATCATAATCGCGTTTTTTTTATTTATTTAATGCTGACCAGTTTCAGCCCATCGCTGAAATAAATAACAAATCGCGATTATGACTGTTTTCTTAATACTGAGTTAGTTTACAGCAATCGCTGTTTCTCCACAACCATGTTGTCCAAACATTACAGGTTACTTTCGTGGAAGTATTCGTCAGTCCTTGGTAGCTCTGTAGAGGTATACGACATCAGCTGCCCACACGCAGATCATGCAATTCCCTTAAATTGCGGACGTAATAGGTGACCAAGTCACCAACGTGAGTTTACTATCATGCACCTCAAACCACTTTAGCACTATTTTCGCACTGTGACACGGACAATTAAAGATTTCGATGCAGTCGGTGAAGGAACGAGTCTGAAGGCGGGGCAGGTGAACCACACTAATGTTCACGTAGTCTACGGCTGGCAAGGTCAAGGTCTCATGGAGTCCCAGGTGAACGTAACCCAAGGAATAATACTGCTCCTATCGGCGGCATCTGTGGAGCAGTGCGTGTTTCGAGAACCTGCTCGCCTGGATCAAAGCGTATCCTGACATGACCACCGACCTCATGTAACAAGAAACGCTATTCATCTGACTGGGCGGCACGCTGCCTCTGTAGACGGAGTCACGATCGGTGGGGGCCTATTTTAGGCTTGTTCTGCGCGCCTAAGTCACGCGCTCTCTGACAGCCAATGAGCGTTCAGTAGTGGTCTGAGCATCATAAACGCCCTATCCAATGCGAGCATTAAACGTGACCATAGCGATGTATTTGGCGAATTTTTATTCCATTTGTTGCGAGTTGTCATCACTCATGGCGGTGGTAAATGACAAATTCTGTACAAGCGAGCGAGAGACATAATTTGCATGATTGACATTTTCTTCAAGTGCAGAACACTTGTATGCGCGTACCCCAACTGTCGCTTTGAAACGGCAACAATGCGAATTCCGTCCGTGCCTTGACCGGTTCGTATCGCCATTGTTCACGAATATGACTATAATCTACGGCCATTTTCGATGATCACGTGCCCACCGCAATCGTAATTGCCGATGTCGTTGTGTCGACATGGGAACACGTAGGGGTCGTCTTCTACGGAGCCCCGTGTTAAAAAATGAGCGCACAATCGGTGTGCCTCGAAAATCCTATACCTGCTTCAGCTTTAAACTCTGTCGCCCTATCTCCCACAGAGCAGCGCCTGTCATGCTTCACACAGCGGGTACGCCTCCGACTTCCATGTTGTGTGACGATGCGTGGTTGTCTAACACCTTGTCGCCTACTCGTGGCATCACAGCCCTTCAGCTGATTCCACAGGTGCTCACGACAGTAGCACGTGAACAGCCAACCAGCTGTGCTGTTTCAGAGATACTCGTTTGCAACCACCGGGCGATTTGCCCTTACTGTTGCTACAGTGATTGCACATTCGTCTTTGCTCCATTTGCATACGTGTCTTGCTATATCACGTTTCGGCGGCATTCTATCTCATAATGAGCAGTTGTCGTAATCCAGAACATGGAATCAAACCCGATTTGTCATAATGTTTTGGCTAATCAATGTAAGTTATATTTGATGTTAACAAACTTATCTTTTTTTTGAAACTTTTTCTTATAGGTACTCTAATAGTACTACTTCGGTCATAATCACTTATTTTGCTGCCCTAATAGCACTTCTCATTTGCTTCTTCTAGTTTCTCATTTCTCAATCTAATTCCTTCAGCATCACATGACGTAGCTCGACTAAGCATCTTCAGTTTATTATTGCTGATATTCGTATTAAAATATCGTTTCAAGACAATACCCATTACGTTTAACTAATTTCACAAGGTATTTGCCATCTCTGATAGCATTACAATGTCGTCAGAATCCTTAAATTCAGTTTTCTTTTCGAATATCTCCCTTGTTTCCTTTTAGGGTGCTCGACGTACAGACTGAATAACGTTGGGGATACACTACAACAGCGGCGGATCCAGGATTTTGTTTTGGGAGGGGCTTGACCCAACTGAGCGTAGGCTTTCTCAAGTAAAACATTAATAAACTAAAAAGTATACATAATTTTATTTTGTTCATTTGACGCATAGCGACTCTCCTTGGTTAATGCTTTGCAAATTCTTCAATGACTTAGACTGGTTGTAGCCTGCCAGATATATCTCGATGAATATACGTAGCAGCCAAACCACTCAACCTGACATCCGTCATTGTAGTACGAAGGTACCACTTTATCAGTTCAAGCGAAGAGAAGCTACGCTCCACACTACAAGTAGATACTGGTAATATAGCGAGAATTTGTAAAAGAATTTTTATATTAGGGAAAAATTCTTTTGTCTCTTGATATGCCTCTGCTCCTGTTCGGGGGGGGGGGGGGGGGGTTCCCTGTCTCTCCAGAGCTCCTTCCAAAGAGTTATTTCTCCCGATAACGAGAGAAGAAGAGGCAATTTGCTGCTGTAAACATGTGTAGCTGTTTTTACGATGGCACTTGGTATAATGCTGAACAGGTCGAGAATTGAAGAGCAATCTGCTCTCGAAAAGCGACTCCTCAACTGTCCCAATACAAAATCGATTAAAGGAAGGAATACATTCAGTCTGAAACAAAACACGACATGACATTATTCTCGAACTCGAAAGAACAGAAAAGAAAGAAATGATGCATTAAGCAAAAAGTGTGAGTATGTATTAAAGGTTTAATTTACTTGTAGTGTTCCTTAGCATCAGATGCTTCCGTCTTTGAGCGATGAGCAGAACGTTTGGCGACTCTGGGTGCCTGCACTGGGATGTCCAAAGGTTCTACAATATGACACGCCTCTTCGAAAATTTCTTCATATTTCGTTTCTCTGTATCGTTCCAGTGTTATTATTATACTGTCTACCATCTCATAGCAAAGGCTGAGATCTTATGAAACAGCCTGGAGTTGCCGTGAAAGGGAAACAGTAATTTCAAATACAGCGGCAGTTACCTTCAAGACAAAGTCGTATCGTTAAATAGAAGCCAGAAGACTTGCATTTTCCGATGTCGAAGAAGTTCTGTCCACTTCTTCAAGGAACTGTACGATAGAGTCAAAGAGATCTTTGAATTGAAGGAGTGCATCATGCCTTTCAAACCAGCGTGTATCACGTAGACTTTGTAACTTAATTCTTTACGCCTCTGGGTGTTTTTCAAAGATACCTCGCTTGATAAGTTCCTACGTTTTTGACGACTCGCGCACAAAATTAGTAACGCTACTTACAACTCCCATCATATTGCGAATACTACGGAAGCTGCAGGCCCTCACGATAGGTAAGTTTAGTTTATGTGCTGCACAAAGCATAGAAGTCGCTAGCGGCTAGAGCTGCTTTATTCGGGATGGATGCCACTGAACTTTCCAGACATGTTGGGACCTCCATCATAACCTGGACCTCTCAAGTTCTTAACTTGTAGGCCGACTTGATTTAATTCTTGAACGATTTGATCGCTTAATGGAGCACCAGTCATGCCAGTTGCAGATAGAAAGCATAAGAAGTCTTCGTGTATTGTGCTGTTTTGTAATTTCAGATACCTAATACACTGAGTTGTTCTGTACCACTGGCATCCCATGTTTCGTTACCAAGGACAGCATAATATTTAGCTTCTTTGACTTGTCGAGTACCTTTTCGTAATGATAGAATGGCAACAATCAATCCGCTGATTCTGAGTGGTTTTGCTCAGATATGTAGCATTTTTTGACGCTGTGTATAAATGTTTTTTGGAGAGACGAATCACCTGACTCAATGCGAAATTTTAAAAGTGCTCGAAACTTTTCTTGGCTGATTTCAACACTCAGTGTACCGATCATCTCGGCATGTCTTCTCGACCACATAACATTATCATCTTTACTATAGGAATCAGCCGCTTTCTGTTTGATTTAATCATCTACATCTACATCCGTACTCCGCAAGCCACATGACGGTGTGTGGCGGAGGGTACCTTGAGTACCTCTATCGGTTCTCCCTTCTATTCCAGTCTCGTATTTTTCGTGGAAAGAAATATTGTCGGTATGCCTCTATGTGGGCTCTAATCTCTCTCATTTTATCCTCATGGTCTCTTCGCGAGATATACATAGGAGGGAGCAATATACTGCTTATCTCCTCGCTGAAGGTATGTTCTCGAAACATCAACAAAAGCCCGTACCGAGCTACTAAGCGTCTCTCTTGCAGAGTCTTCCACTGGAGTTTATCTATCATTTCCGTAACGCTTTCGCGATTACTAAATGATCTTCTAACGAAGCGCGCTGCTCTCCGTTGGATCTTCTCTATCTCTTCAGCCCTGTCTGGTATGGATCCCACACCAGTGAGCAGTATTCAAGCAGTGGGCGAACAATTGTACTGTAACTTACTTCCTTTGTTTTCGGACTGCATTTCCTTAGGATTCTACAAATGAATATCAGTCTGGCATCTGCTTTACCGACAATTAATTTTATATGGTCACTCCATTTTAAATCACTCCTAATGTCTACTCCCAGATAATTCATGAAATTAACTGCTTCCAGTTGCTGACCTGATATGTTGTAGCTAAATGATAAAGGATCTTTCTTTCTATGTATTCGCAGCAAATTACATTCACTACATTGTGATTCAACTGCCATTCCCTGCACCATGCGTCAATTCGTTGCAGATCCTCCTGCATTTCAGAACAATTTTCCATTTTTACAACCTCTCGATATACTACAGCATCATCCGGAAAAAGCCTCAATGAACTTCCGATGTTATCCACAAGGTCATTTATATACACTCCTGGAAATGGAAAAAAGAACACATTGACACCGGTGTGTCAGACCCACCATACTTGCTCCGGACACTGCGAGAGGGCTGTACAAGCAATGATCACACGCACGGCACAGCGGATACACCAGGAACCGCGGTGTTGGCCGTCGAATGGCGCTAGCTGCGCAGCATTTGTGCACCGCCGCCGTCAGTGTCAGCCAGTTTGCCGTGGCATACGGAGCTCCATCGCAGTCTTTAACACTGGTAGCATGCCGCTACAGCGTGGACGTGAACCGTATGTGCAGTTGACGGACTTTGAGCGAGGGCGTATAGTGGGCATGCGGGAGGCCGGGTGGACGTACCACCGAATTGCTCAACACCTGGGGCGTGAGGTCTCCAGAGTACATCGATGTTGTCGCCAGTGGTCGGCGGAAGGTGCACGTGCCCGTCGACCTGGGACCGGACCGCAGCGACGCACGGATGCACGCCAAGACTGTAGGATCCTACGCAGTGCCGTAGGGGACCGCACCGCCACTTCCCAGCAAATTAGGGACACTGTTGCTCCTGGGGTATCGGCGAGGACCATTCGCAACCGTCTCCATGAAGCTGGGCTACGGTCCCGCACACCGTTAGGCCGTCTTCCGCTCACGCCCCAGCATCGTGCAGCCCACCTCCAGTGGTGTCGCGACAGGCGTGAATGGAGGGACGAATGGAGACGCGTCGTCTTCAGCGATGAGAGTCGCTTCTGCCTTGGTGCCAATGATGGTCGTATGCGTGTTTGGCGCCGTGCCGGTGAGCGCCACAATCAGGACTGCATACGACCGAGGCACACAGGGCCAACACACGGCATCATGGTGTGGGGAGCGATCTCCTACACTGGCCGTACACCACTGGTGATCGTCGAGGGGACACTGAATAGTGCACGGTATATCCAAACCGTCATCGAACCCATCGTTCTACCATTCCTAGACCGGCAAGGGAACTTGCTGTTCCAACAGGACAATGCACGTCCGCATGTATCCCGTGCCACCCAACGTGCTCTAGAAGGTGTAAGTCAACTACCCTGGCCAGCAAGATCTCCGGATATGTTCCCCATTGAGCATGTTTGGGACTGGATGAAGCGTCGTCTCACGCGGTCTGCACGTCCAGCACGAACGCTGGTCCAACTGAGGCGCCAGGTGGAAATGGCATGGCAAGCCGTTCCACAGGACTATATCCAGCATCTCTACGATCGTCTCCATGGGAGAATAGCAGCCTGCATTGCTGCGAAACGTGGATATACACTGTACTAGTGCCGACATTGTGCATGCTCTGTTGCCTGTGTCTATGTGCCTGTGGTTCTGTCAGTGTGATCATGTGATGTATCTGACCCCAGGAATGTGTCAATAAAGTTTCCCCTTCCTGGGACAATGAATTCACGGTGTTCTTATTTCAATTTCCAGGAGTGTATATTGCGAATAGCAACTGTTCTACGACACTCCCTTGCGGAACACCTGAAATCACTCTTACTTCAGAAGACTTCTCTCCATTGAGAATGACATGCTGCGTTCTGTTATCTAGGAACTCTTCAATCCAATCACACAATTGGTCTGATAGTCCATATGCTCTTACTTTGTTAATCAAACGACTGTGGGGAACTGTATCAAACGCCTTGCAGAAGTCAAGAAACACGGCATCTACCTGGGAACCCGTGTCTATGGCCCTCAGAGTCTTGTGGACGAATAGCGAGAGCTGGGTTTCACATGATCATCTTTTTCGAAACCCATGCTGATTCCTACAGTGTAGTTTCTCAATTTCGATTAAATTATTTACAGATTTTTCAGGGGTTTCATATGAACTTTTGAAATATGTGCTTTTTAAAACTGCCATTTTGTGATAATCTGTAGCAAAATGGTTTCTGAAGATTTCTAGTGCTTTTTTGTATTTGCAAAGTGGACGAGTGACTAAAGATCTGAGAGCCACAGAATGCTTGCCCCCACTATTTAGACCAGAAAATAGTACACAAGGCAAACAATATGCACCGTTATGTTGTTGGCTATAGACTAGCCAAGAGTCTCCCTTCAGCCATCAGAACGGAACTTTATTTTTTGTCCACCCTCTGTCTGCTCCGGATATTTATAATTACGAAGTTGTTCTGAAGACTCCGTCAGATGTTTACACTTTTCTTCGTACTGAGTACTTTCCCTACCACATAAGAAATATCAAGAAGATTTTCAGGGCAGGTAGTCGATGTACTAGCCGCTCCCACTGACACTGGTTCCGGTTCTGTAACAAAAGCAAACAAAAACTATAACTTGACGTGAATCAGAGAATCATACACAAGCAAATCAACGGCTAAAACAACTCTTTGGAACTATATTACAGGATTATTTAAAAAGGCCAATAATCATTTAAAACTCATTAATATAAAGCCTTTCTTTTATTATGGGACAAACTTGAAATCAGCTAGTTCCTGTAAAAGTTACATACAAACTAACCTACTCGACCAAAATGTATGAAACAGCTGATTTTTTGCGATTTTGAGGTTGGTCTCACAGTAAAAGTTGTTCTTATTGGTGAGTACTTTAACGCATTAAAAGATTATTTACCGATTTTAGGTAAATAACGCGGAATAAAAGAATGAAATTCACGGCAACACCGGCATGCGCGGTAAGAAAGCTAGTTTAAAAAGAATTCCAAACCGAACAAACCCGATGATTGATATTACATCATTTACGCTAAATATTACTTCACGCTGTCCCTTGTAGGGCAGGCAGAGAGGATCAAGTGCTCAGAGCTTCTTGTTGCTGACAATGAAATGGGATTTCCCACTAAAAGAACTTATTCAAAACCACTATAATCCACAACATTTTTATCGTGCCTTTAAAAAAACCATTAGACTGTTATTTTTAAGCACTGAGTATGTTGAATAACCAAAAGTATGAGACAGTTCAATTTATCCTTTTGCTTAAAGCTAGAACAATATTATCAAATGTGGCACAGCAAACTTACCTAAGAGAAAGTGAAGAGCTCGGGGTTATCATCGTCTTCCTCGACAGAAGCTTCAACACCAGAGGCAGAGATAGTAGCGGATAAAGTATGTTCAGATGCTTTACATGTCGTTAACAGTTCCTATCAGGTCATATGAAATTGACATGAAACCGCAAACAGCTGTTAATTGGTGGTCTATTAACACAATTGGTTTCGCTGGATTAAAGTAACATCTTGAGGTGTAAGTGGTGTCACATAAATTAGCACATGGAGACACCCTAATGTTCATAGTCAGAGAATCCAACCCCATGAAGAGGAGAAGTGCTCAACTAATAAAAATCGGCGAAACATTGGGGAGAATAGTGCAGGGGATGTGGCAACTGTAGTCAGTAGTCGTAAGGGTAAAGCACTACTGGATTCTCTGACTACGAACGTTGGGAGCGTCTCCAGGTGCTAATTTATGTGACACCACTTACACCCGAATACGCTGCTTTAACGCAGCGAAAGTGATCGGGCCAATAAACCGTCAGTTAACAGCTGTCTGAAGCTTCATTCAGTTTCAAGTCACCATGAATTCCAACGGCTGTGGCTGCCCATGTTATGAAGTTGTAAGTTCCTGCCTGCCTCGGCACTTCTGTTGACAGTTCATTATTGTGGCAACATTCATTGTTTCTTCCTTCCGATTCCTGCTCGAATCGACAAATGCGAATTCATCATTACGGATTTCATTTTATTTCTCGCTTTAGTTTTAATAATGTTTACCTAGCTAAAAAGTCTTTCCACTTCCGCATTCGACCATGGTAACATTAGTCGTGACAGTGCAAAAGTTGTCAATTCGTGAAATGGGTTGACGTCATTTGCATCTCTGTGTTGAAGCACTTCACACCAGAAATTAACATCGTCTGTTTCGGACCATTTGACAAGAGCTGAATTTTGTCATAGAAAATCAGTTTTTGTTATTGTGCCAGGATCAATATTACACTATTCAAGGAGAGGAATAGGTGACTCTTTAACGACACGAATAGCTTTGGACACTGAAAGAAGTGAAATTCTCCTCAAAATTTCACTGTTGTCTGGAAGTCATTGCATCAACTGAATTATTAATTGGTACACAAACTGGATGCATCTCAGATGTAGGACATGTTCTTCATCTGGGTATAATTAAGATTTTGTCAATTCATTAATTTTATTTTCGAACTAATGTCCTGGATAAGTTTTGGGATTTAAGTGGTTTTCAAATTTTAAATTTAATTTTGTTTGCATAGGATATGTAGGGACAAAAACTTTTTTTATTAATGATTCTGTTAGCACAACGTGGTTATTTAACATCTTGAACGGGTCCTCTGTGTTGTGTTAAAATGTTATTAACTACATGCAAATATGAAAGAATCGTCTTAGAAAATATTTAAATACGCCTAACTGGATTCATCAGAAAATACTGAATAAAGCATCTCTGCAGTGTAACGGTTGTCTTTGATTCGCGCTACTTCAATGTGCGTTCTAAGCTCTAACCGCTGGTCTGTAGTTCTTGTTATCGCAGACTCTATGGACAAACATCGCGTATCACATGCGCTTGGAATTTTATGGGGTTCTTCTTCTTTGAAAGTTTGATAAGTTTCACTATTCAACTGTAGGCGAGTTGAAGAGTGCAAAAACAAATTATATGTTTCCCTAACTAAGAAGTCCAGATTTCCCGGAGTGTCTCATTTACAACAGAAGCAGCAAGTTGAACCGAATGGCTTACACATTTTATAATAATCATATTCAGAATTACGTTTCAAAAGTTGATTGACACCACTGTGAACACCTACAATTACATTCGTATTGCCTGTGCTTGTACGTTGCAGCTTGTTTAGATCTAATTTCAATTCTTGAGGTGTGTCTTTAATTGCTGTTACACTAGACTGTGCATTATAATGTTCGACATCGGCTAATTTAAAAAACGGTGAAATGATCGCATTGGTTGCAGAGCTTCAAATATGTTACTGTTATTCCTAAAAATTTTGTCACGCCAATGTCTGTTGATTCATTAATTATAATGATATACATGCTGTCACCGAAATCTCGCCACAAATTTTTCACAAAATACAGCCTTATTGCATGGTTTATAGCTGCACTACATTTTGTTTTACATATTTTAAGTTTTCTGTCAATATTAGTGTCTGTCAACTTACTCTTGCACAAATCAGTTACGTGATGACATATCATGATCGGACAATGAGTGGAAACAAATAATGCAAGGGAACCCTCGGCTTGTTCACTTTTGAATACTCTTTCACGGTTTTGAAAGGTATTTTTGTTTGTTGACAATGGTGATGCCGCTGTCTTGTCTTTTTTACGTCACTGTGGCTTATTATTGCGGCAGCACAAGCTAACAAAATATTACGACAAAATTTAAAATATGATCTTATGTCATCGTCTTGAATTCTTTCTGGCCAGTCTGCAAATTTACTATCGCGCACCGATTCTGCACGAAATTTCTGGGTATACTGTCCCTTTACTTTACATATGTTTAGCACTAAAACAACAGTAAGTCATTTAAGAAACACCACATTACCACCGGCACTACAGATATGCACTATGCATGTAATTGCAGATTTGTTAATACTAGAGCACATAACAAAATGGGTTCATAACAATATGGCCACAAAACAACACGGAAACGAAGACAAAATACTGTGTATTATAAATGATTAGGTGGTATAAATTTAAGAGCTACTGGACGTTAGCTACTGTTTGTAGAATGGATCAACTGATTTAAAAAAATAATTTTATCATAAACCTACCAAATCTTTTTAAAATCCATAATAATTCACACCAGACAGTAGATGCAAAATCTGCACACTAAAGAGGTACTCAAAACCACCAAACTTAGTGGGAAAAATCACTAACTACGCAATACGGATCCAGAGTCCAGTCCACAACCACCCACACCACACTGACCGAAGGCTCAACGAACTAATTCCAATCAAAAGTCACAAACTCGTCTAATCGTGTTTGTATAAATTTCATTAAGTACAAACAAAAAATCAGAGGAACGCAGATCTCCTTGTCTACAAATGGTTCAAATGGCTCTGAGCACTAGGGGACTTAACATCTGTGGTCATCAGTCCCCTAGAACTTAGAACTACTGAAACCTAACTAACCTAAGGACATCACACACATCCATGCCCGAGGCAGGATTCGAACCTGCGACCGTAGTGGTCACGCGGTTCCAGACTGAAGCGCCTAGAACCGCACGTCCACACCGACCGGCTCCTTGTCTATATTTCATTGTTTTTTTTTTTTAAGATCTGACAAATACAAACAAAAGCACGCCTTCATTACAATTAAAAACTACTTAAACAGCGCATTCTATTGTGTCTGATTCTAGAAACCATGCAACAATGTCCTGTGCGTACAGCGGTGCGGCGCGCGCATTCGCAAACCGCACACTCGTATCGGGCGGGCGGGTGGCGGTGGCAGTAGTGTGTGTATGCAACTGCGATTTGAAATCATACTACACCTACTTAGAATGGAACACGTAACAAGTGATGAAAATTGTACTGTAAGTAGTATAGTACTAAGACAGTAGGGTAATATCAGTTTAATTTGAGATTTGTCACAGGTGGACCCAGATGCTTTTGGTGGGAAGGGGGGTTGAGCCTCTTAGCCCCCCCCCCCTTGAATCCGCTACTGGGATACAATGTTATCTCACCTCCTGCTAAACTACTGCTTCTTTTTTATGTCTTTTGATTATCCTAAGTGTATGGTGATTTCACTGTATTCATGTGTGTATTTATTTTCTACCAGCCTTTTTCCCACAGCATGAAACATGCCAAGGTTCCACATACGTTGCGCTCATCACTTCCTCCCACCTCACTATGTCCAACTCTTCTGTCCCCTCTCCCCATCTCTCTGTACACCTCATACTCCCCCCTCCCCAATCTTTCCATTTCCTCCCCCTACCTGTCCATTTCTCCCTCGCCCCTCTCTGTCCATCTTCTCCTCCCCTTTCTGTTTATGTATTCCTCCTCCCTCTCTCTCTCTCTCTCTCTCTCGCTCTCTCTCTGCCCAGCTCCTCCTGCCTGCCTCTCCCTATCCATCACCTCCTCTCCACTCATCCTATCCACCTCCTTCTTCTGCCTCTCTATGTCCACCTCTTCCACTCCCTGTCTCTGCATCCACATCATCACCCACCCATCTCTTTCCATTTCCTCCACTCCTCCTCCCTCTCACACTATTCATCTTCTCCTGCCTCATCTCTGTGCCCACCTTCCCCTCTGTCCACCTCCACCACCCCTCTCTCTCCCTGTCCATCTCCTCTTCCCTCCTCTCCATTTCCTCCTGGCCCCCTCTCCCTATTGTGATGGTCCCTCTCCCCTTTTTGTTGTCGCTGTTGATGTTGAGCCGCTACTGCTACAGCTCGGTCGGTGGAATGGAGACGCGACGCGTAGTGATGGTTGTCCCCGTCGGATAACGTGGAACAGCACCTGAAAATCTCTAAAGAAAACTGTTCCTCGGGTAATGTATGAAAGTCCGTTTGCGAGTCCGCACAGTCTTCTCCGCGATGCGAACTGCTGATTTTAATTGTCTATTATGGTTTTATGATAATTTGTTATGCCTCGTTAGTTATTTATTGCAATATTGAGTGAATAATTCATCACCGGCGTCGTTTCACACCACTGAAGCAAGGAAAAATTCATTTGCGGTCAGTATCAGAATTGTTCACTACGGCACGACGCAAATCCAGAGATAATCTATAATGCTATCTTGCTTTCGAGCGTCGTGATATTATTTCGACAATACACTCCTTTCAATGCTCAATGTTCATCAAGTCACTCGTTCAATTAAAAGCCGGCCGCAGTGGCCGAGCAGTTTTGGGCTCTTCAGTCTGGAACCGTGCGACCGCTACTGTCACAGGTTCGAATCCTGCCTAGGGCATGGATGTGTGTAATGTCCTTAGGTTGGTTAGGTTTAAGTAGTTCTAGGTTCTAGGGGACTGATGACCTCCGATGTTAAGTCCCATAATGCTCAGACCCATTTGAACCATTTTCAATTAAAATGTTCACAGTTAATTAATTTTGATTATCAACTAGCACACAGTTCAATTAATGATGGAGCAACACGTGAGATTTCCATTACTGACGAACAATTTTATTGTTCCTTCTTAGAAATTAGTTTATAATCATCACACCACACGCACACCGATGGATCAGATCAATTACGATTCTTTTCAATTCTGTGGTCCTGACAATTATGACAACTGCCGATTGTAAACAATCGGCGTATTTGTACTATCTTCGTGCTTTCGTATTAATGTTTCCTACTCCAGGCTAATCAGGTATTGCAGTCTTCGATACTATGTCCATTCTTCGTTGTAACTGTTCACTTTGATGAAGGATGAGTCCAACAATAATATCTCCAATAATTAAAGTTCATTAACTCGTCGTACACTATCAGAATATCACTTCAGTTCAAGTTCTCAAGTCAGAATAACCGAGAACAAATTCCGCTCATCTCTATCACACAATATTACTTTTTTTTTTTAAAAGAAACAATCTCGTAGCGTTCCGTTTGTTGTTCTATAACAAACTGTGCTCTCTCTCGACTTGATAGCAAACAAGCTAGCAAGCGACTAACTTTTCCATGATAGTGCATTGTAGACGCATTGAATTTCCTTTTCACCGCGTTTACAACTCTCTTTCACAACAAATGTTATCTTTGATCGACATATTACTTTGGACTTAACTTTCGTCGTACTGATTGGCAGTTATTACTGAGATGTTTGATAGCTAATTAAAATAACCTTTCTTTTTTTTTACCTTTAGATCATGACATACTCAGTAATTATTGAAACTGGTGTTCATCAAAACTTAAAGGTGTTATATGGTTGTCAAAGTTGTCATACCTTTCAGGATAACACTGTTCCCTACTTTAAATTATCGTGACATTCTTGTTTGGGTTTTCGGGTTTCTTGGGGTGTTACACTATCCATCTTCCCCTGCCTCCTTTCTCCATATCCATCCCCTCCTACTCCTTCTCTCTGTTCATCCCCTCCTCTATCATCTCAACCTTCTGCCAGATTGCCAAACCGCATATTTAGCACATACAAAAAAGTCTATAAGGTGGGCCAATAGGGATCAAATACATCACACCTGTCATACAGGGCAGGCTACATGGGGACTGGAAAAACATTTTTCTGCCTCTGATGTGTAGGCTGCCCTGCAAAGCAGGTCGATAATGCTAGCCAACACTACTGCAACACAGCAAGACTGTCATGCATGGCATCTACTTGTTGAAGCCTGGAAAAGCATTTCTTGCACCTGACATGTAGGGTGTGCTGCAAAGCAGGTCGATAAGGCAGGGTGATATTATTCCAAAACAACATGCCTGTCATGCAGGGCATCCTTTACGACAAGGGCCAAAAAAAGCACAGTGCTGCCTTTATGTTATTGGACCTAGGAGGTTTAAATCCCACAGTACTGATATTCATGAAGTTTGTGAGCCAAATTTGGTTGAAATTGATCTGGGAGAGTGGGAGGGAATTGGGACATATGTACATATATGCTGCTTTACACACATATGTTGACTGTAAAACAGTCCCAGTGAGCTCTAGCACACTATATGCTCGTCAACACCCAGGAGACAAACATAATGAGAAGCTGATATGAAATAAAAACATTTAAAATATGATAGGCAATGAAGTATTCATTTATAAAAGGAGCAAAATCAGATATCTCTCCGGATATTTCTCATTGTGTGCAAATGTAGGATCTCGTCTTAGGCAATATGTTCCTAGTCGAAATTACTTCTACCTTGATGGACACAATCTGCTTGTTTTGTAACATTTGTTCAGTGCAAGAGCAGAAACAGTATGCATTACAAGTTGCGATGACCCACCCTGTTGTATCCTTATATGGATCAGTTATCGCCTATGAATCATTGTGCTTGGCGATCGGACTCGTAATTATAATGGGCGGACACTCGCGTGCAGTAAGACCTCAGTGTGATATCAAAAATCGCTCTAAGCACTGCAGAGCTAAGCTCTTACCACACAATCTTTAATTTTGAATAATTGGGACCGATATAGCAACTTGACAAGGAAACAAGTCATAACCACTTTGAAACAGCGACATACACTATATATGGACAATATGGATCCTACACATGTATTACTTTCGTTGCCGCAGCAAAAGACACTTTCATCAGTACAGAATAACTCTGTTTTAAACTGGAGACGCATAACACTGAAATGTTTAGTGAAAAGATCCTGCTAAGCCTTAAAGATGCATAGATACTGCGGTGGTGTTATTTGAAGTTTTTGTAACTAATAAGCATCTTTTTTAACATTATCTTTACACAGAATTTGCCAGGGACTGAAAATGAATTTTTACACTGATGTTTCCCTATAATTTTCAACGTGAAGAATTTTTTAGCTGATAGTACTTCAGTGCAACGTAACAAAAACACTTTCCTGCATTTTTATCGAAACATAAAGTTAGTTTGTCACACGCCATGAATCAGTAAAATATTATGTTCTTAACACCACAGTAATCATTTTTTTATAGTAATGAAAATGTGTACAATACCTTTTACTGTCTTCTTCTGCAACTGCTTTTATTACGCTTGTCCAAGTAATAAAATAGCTGGTACTTTGAACACTATCTGATGCTTTGCTTAATATAGCAATAATAATTTTAAGCACTTTGTGTAAGCCTACTTATATCCAGCTTATGACATGAGAATGTTGCTGATTAAATATCACAGTATGTAAAAAGGACACACTAAAAATCTACTGAAATAACAACATTGTGAGAAGGCTTCTTGCTTTTAAATATGTCCGTAACTATGAAACAAAAAGAACACACTAAACTTCACCATAGAAAAAAATTCTTCAGTACTTTTGTGGCGTTCAGCAAGTATTACAGCCGCTGACGAGATTTTGCTACCGATAGATGGTTTAGCAGCTTTTACACAGTGGTTTCCAAGTCGTAATTCCCATCGTAATGTTTGGCCAGTAATGCTGCAACATAATGTCTGCCTCCTTCACAGCAAACAACGACTTCCCACTAGCCTGCATAACATCATTGCTACTTCTGTTTGATTGACAAGTAGCTGCTTAATACTGTAGACTTATGTGTAGCAATAATTTCCCGTCCATCCTAGGCCGTTTAACAATGATTGTGCTCCTTTTAATCACCATACAATACAGTACGGGGGCAACGCACCACACGCTACGTCACAACCCTTCCGACTCACAAAGTGAACTGTTCTGGAACTTTTCGTCGCAACGTTTCTCCTTTCTTATCCTTCCGTGGGGAAGTCTCTTTATATTTTAACTTAAGTCTGAAGCCATGACTCGTTACAACTTTCATTACAGAGGTTCATAATACGGTACTTTTAAAACTAAGATCTACTTAACAACACACAGAGGTTAATACAAACGAAACGTTATTTACAGCTACACATTTAAAACACAGTTACAGATTCTTAGTTGCGAACTTCGCAGGATGGTGGCAGAACCTTAGCGGCAATCTTCCATACTTTACATTGTTGCCATTAGACGGCGTATGTGCCCTCAGTGCTATATCATCTCACTGCTTACTTTATGGAGGTTTTTATAACTGCTCTGTTACTCATCGTATTTTTTAAATTATGGCAAAGAATAACGAAATAATTTCTTCGAAATGAAATGGAACAATTCCTACACTGTGTGACGTACTTGTGTCGTTACAAAGTGCAGCGATATGTGCAGCTGCGACTACTAGACAACGGATACAAATAAACACCAAAGTATGCACCTTTCTCTTTGAAAGAAATATAAGATAAGCTTGCTTTTCTATTACTATCCCGTTAATTCATAAAATATATTGATGTTCAAAAATAGCAATTTGGTTAGAAACGAGATAGTATAGATAACACATGAATGCGCCGTTCTTGAATACTAGTTTAGTGTATATAACCAAATAAGGTCAGAGTGAGGTGAGGCGTCGAGAATATACCGAAAATGACATTATGAATGATCACAGGCTTGTCTCATTGGCAAGAAGGTTTAACATAAATGCTGAAATATCTGAACTGGCAGTCATTCGAATAAAGATTCTGTTCGTTTCTCGTGGAAATGGCTAGAAAACCGCAGGAACCGTATACAGCGCGCGATGGATGTGTTCCGTAGAAATCGTACAGATAAAATCAAGTCAACAGTAGCTCACAAGGTGGTGAGTACTGTTCCGACGCTATATCCTTGAAAGGAAAAGAAAGAAGCCTTATCGTGTTACAGTAAAAAAGAATCTTCTCCCGCTTACTTCTCCGTGATTCGTAAAGTATTTGAAATAATTTAGGCTTTACTATGTTTTTATTACTATATAACATCTGTTCTGTAGGACGGAAGTATCCAAGGGAGTGTCGGTACTAATAGTTGCTACTGAATAAAAAATTGGGAAGCGACTCAATGAATTCTTTCAGATGCTTCGGTTGTACCGTCAAATAACCAAATAAAATAGTGAAACATAGACATAAGTATTTTTGTAAATAATATTTAAGCTTATAAATATTTAGTTCAGTATGAAAAATATCCTTTTCACTAAAGAACAGTAGAATAGTATACATACTCTTTGGATTATCTGTAGCCCTATCTCTGCTTACTATATGTAAAACATCTTTGGCACTACTACTTACTGTACGTTTGCTGTTTTCAACATGTGCTATGCATTGTAAATTATCTGACTGGTGTTCAACATGTATAAGTTTCTGGGTATGTGAACATCAAGAAAACCACAAGTACACAGGTTTTTACAAAATTGGAGTGTATGCAAAGATTCATTATTAACAGCAAAATTTCGCGTATTTGTATGTTACAGTAAAGGTGACAAAATAGTGCAGCAAGTCACACATCGAAAACAGAATGCGTAAATACCATAAAACACGAAAAATGCAGGAATTACTTCCGAAACGGGTTGTGCAAGAAATAAATAAAAGAAAAAGCAAGAGAGCCTAAGAAAATTTTGTACAATCAAGTAAGAGGTAAAAACACTGTAGAAAATATGATCAAGAAATCTAACGGGGAACCAATTTCAATAATAAGTGAACATTTTACAAATCCATTTAACGGTATAGTACAAAATATGTTAATGCTTATAACATACCGTTAAAAATGTAAAAAGCTGTGAATACGCATTGGAAAGTATCAATAGCTATAATCGTGCAATGATGTACCTTTGTAAACATCAAGACAATGACAGAACGTAGTTTGAAAACATCACCGTGAGAAAGCCAGGGTGTAGACCTGTCCCACGAATTTTAAAGCAGAAATCTTAAAAAGCGTGTATCTACAGCCAAGTGAATTTTCAAATTATAGAGATATCAATGTAATGAAGTTAAAATTACAAGGCTGGGACGCTATATTACATCGTTAGCTGGCAACATGCCTTATTTAGGCGGCAAATCCTACGTAACTTGCAAGAATTCAGAAATGAAATCCAAGGATAAAAGACATCAAAGTACAACGTATCGCTAAAAATATGAATCTCGGAGGATGATAGTATAATGAAGGAAAATGACCAGTCACATAAGTAAAAGTTGCATCAAAAAGTCATTATTTACCTATGTTTAGTTGTATTACAATGAGAACAGGATATGCAATGATTCAAAAAATTGTCAGCTTTCCCATAGCTGTAAACATACAAACCAAAGAGTCCGTAGTAGTTTAATAAATAAAGCTATGTGATCAACAGCCATAAAATAAGTGAGAAACACCATACCCTGCCTTAGAAAAGAATGATTCTGCTTGGCGTATGGTAGTCATCTTTATAAAATGTGCACATTTTAGAATAGAAGGAAATACAGCACCAGCCCACCAATCTGACAAGACATTTCAAAACTAACTGAATTATGCAAGGGCTCCTAATGGGTGACCAACGTACTCAAGATGGGCTATAGGTGGCGAGGGTACCCTTGCATTTACAAAGAATGACACAATAAATTATATCGTATGTGTACTGCAAAAGGACATAGTAATGACGATTAAGAATAAAGGTAATGTTAAACTTATACCTTATATAATAACACAAGGGAATAATTATAAGAAACGGCCATAGACCGAGTCGTAATTAATAAAATGTAGGTGTCTATAAAAATAGGACACCCAGATAATCATAAGACTGTAAATAGCAGGGACTAGAATGTTATTCTTCATGTAAATTTTATAATGAAACGTAATGATGTCCGTCGTGATGAGGCGACAGCTGATGGTGACGGGCTTGAAGCTGCAGGAATTCCGCTGGCAGCACTGAAGGCAGGAGCAGAAATGCGGATGGCGACAGTGTTCTCACAGCGCAGGCTGGAAGATGTGCGGTCGCTGACTAGTAACGACTTTTTGATCGCCCATTTTAGAAATTAAAGCCAGTTCCTCTGCAAGTGGTATAGTTGGGTGCTTCTCGAATTTGAGGTAGAAGGGGCCGTACCGCGTCCAGTAGGAGCATATCAAGTAAAAGTACAGCGTACTCCAGACCGACCTTATTGTTGATAAGTGCCTTACTATTTAATTTATGCGTACCAAGAGAACCGTTCAACCACTCTTGTAACTAAAGTGGTGTTTTTATTTTCGTTCTTGGGGTTCCTTTCAGCTCCGAAAAGGGAATAATACTAACAAGACCTTCTATTCAAAGGCCATCTAGACATTAAGACTGCAAACGCGGTGCCGTTATAACAACGCCCCTCCCGATACGGAATCAGGTCACAGAATTTCTATAATTTAATAATCTGGAAGATAGTAGGCTGACGCCGGCGGGCGAGCGTGAACGCGAATGTTTTAGTTACACGCTCTGCGGCGGCAATTTCGGCCGTTCGCGAATGGCAGTTTGGGGAGCGGGCAGCAGGCGCAGATTGCTGGTTGCGCGGCAGGGCGGCGGCGGCGCGGGAGTCGGCAGCGGCGGCCCGCAAAGTAGAGGGTGGCTTTAACTCGCCCTAAATGCGAGCCACCGAAAATGGAGGGCTGCGGCCACCCCGGACCCGGGCGCCAGACAGGCGTACGCTAACGGCGGCCTCGTTCCGCGCAGGCGGGCAGCGGGCACGCCGAATTAGCGGCTGGCGCCCCGTCTGAGTGATACTTATTAGGCCCGGCTCCCTGAGTGCTCGGCCAGACAGAGGCCTCGTAATAGCCGGCTGCTGCTGATCCACTCCATCCGCTTTCTTTTTTATTTTCGACAGCAGGATACTTCGGGATATTCCGGCGAACCTTTCGGGCTTCGCACTTCCCC
This sequence comes from Schistocerca piceifrons, assembly GCF_021461385.2. Classification (NCBI taxonomy): domain Eukaryota; kingdom Metazoa; phylum Arthropoda; class Insecta; order Orthoptera; family Acrididae; genus Schistocerca; species Schistocerca piceifrons. The sequence continues at coordinate 713,264,022 of NC_060140.1, read as the reverse complement.
AGACGTTCAGTACGTTCAAACTACCTAGCGACGCTGCCGCATGCGGGATGTCTCTGGCAGGAACTATTCTAAGTAAAAGCTGTAAATCCTCACATTGTGTAAATTAATCATGAATGTAACAAAAGATAGAGTGCTACTTACCGTAAAGACGACATGTTAACTGATATTTGAGAAGTTCGGTCTCAACTTCCTAATTCGCTGCTGTAAGACGTCGGATTTGTGGCGGTGCGCATATATGTACACTACTGGCCATAAAAATTGCTACACCACGAAGATGATGTGCTACAGAAACGAAATTTAACCGTTAGGAAGAATATGCTGTGATATGCAAATGATTTGCTTTCCAGATCATTCACACAGGGTTGGCGCCCGTGGCGACACTTACAACGTGCTGACATGAGGAAAGTTTCCAACCGATTTCTCATACACAAACAGCAGTTGACCGGCGCTGCCTGGTGAAACGTTGTTGTGATGCCTCGTGTAAGGAGGAGAAATGCGTACCATCACGTTTCCGACTTTGATAAAGGTCGGATCGTAGCCTATCGCGATTGCGGTTTATCGTATCTTATTATGACTGTTAGCAGAATATGGAATCGGTGGGTTCAGGAGGGTAATACGGAACGCCGTGCTGGTTCCCAACGGCCTCGTATCACTAGCAATCGAGATGACAGACATCTTCTCCGCATGGCTGTAACGGATCGTGCAGCCACGTCCCAATCCCTGAGTCAACAGATGGGGACGTTTGCAAGACAACTACCATCTGCACGAACAGTTCGGTGACATTTGCAGCAGCATGGACTATCAGCTCGGAGACCATGACTGCGGTTACCCTTGACGCTGCATCACAGACAGGAGCGCCTGCGATGGTGTACTCAACGACGAACCTGGGTGCACGAATGGAAAAATGTCATTTTTTCGGATGAATCCAGGTTCTGTTTACAACATCACGATGGTCGCGTCTGTGTTTGTCGACATCGCGGTGAACGCACATTGGAAGCGTGTATTCGTCATCGCCATACTGGCGTATCACACGGCGTGATGGTATGGAGTGCGATTGATTACACGTCTCGATCACCTCTTGTTCGCATTAACGTCACTTTGAACAGTGGACGTTACATTTCAGATGTGTTACGACCCGTGGCTCTACCCTTCATTCGATCCCCGCGAAACTCTACATTTCAGCAGGATAATGCACGACCGCATGTTGCAGGTCCTGTATGGGCCTTTCTGGATGCAGATAATGTGTCGACTGCTGCCCTGGCCAGCACATTCTCCAGATCTCTCACCAATTGAAAACGTCTGGTCAATGGTGGCCGAGCAACTGGCTCGTCACAATACGCCAGTCACTACTCCTGATGAACTGTGGTATCGTGTTGAAGCTGCATGGGCAGCTGTATCTGTACACTCCATCCAAGCTCTGTTTGACTCAATGCCCTGGCGTATCAAAGCCGTTATCACGGCCAGAGGTGGTTGTTGTGGGTGCTGATGTCTCAGGATGTATGCACCCAAATTGCGTGAAAATGTAATCACAAGTCAGTTCTAGTATAATATATTTGTCCAATGAAAACCCGTTTATCATCTGCATTTCTTCTTGGTGTAGCAATTTGAATGGCCAGTAGTCTATTAAGTGCACTCATTTCATGTGCCACTCCCTGCATGTGCTACTACTGAGGGGCAAAATTTCGTTTATTGTCTTACTGGGTGTTTATATTACCAAGTTTAAGTGTTTATTTCATTTTTTTCTTTTTTTTGTAAGGGTGACGCCTCTTTATCTTAGTTATTGTCTCTCCCTCAGTGAGAACTTTATTTTGCGTTTCTTACTACTATCTTACACGTGGCTGTAACGTTATTCAAAAGGTTATGCTCTATCTGCTGTTCGGCAGAGTTTCGTTAGCCAACTGAACACTTTTGCTTGGGGTTACTTATTTGCATGGCGGTTACTTCTTTACCGTTTGCCCAAGTGGTGCGAGTTTGATACAATCTGTGATCTTCAGTCTAACTTCCTGCTCGGTAACTGTATTCGGAACTGTGTTCAGATTTTGGCCGCATTACAAGTTTCATTGATTTTACTCCGTTAACTCACTGAAAAATTCTTTACTTGTTTTTCTTGTTGCTATAATTTTGACTGTAAAGCGGTGGCGTTCGGGCGCCTGGGCAATTTCTGCACTAAATTCTGTATTACTCTGTTAATTAGGGTATTGTCTGCCTGGCTGATAGTTCACGCGCAACATCCGAAAGCCGACTACGCCTTGCCAAGGCAGGGTTGAATACCAGTCAGTGTATTTATTTCTATCTTAATCACTGCTCGCCTACTGCAGCTTTTCTTTTAATTTTGATATTTATGGCTCATGTAAGTTGTTGAAGTGTTATCCGGCTAATTTGTCAATTGAGAAATTACTTGCTTCATTTAATTAAACGTCTTTATGGAAGTGTGATTCAGCCAACTGAATGGTTATTAATCTTACTCCTTGTCTGCACCGTTGGTTTTTGAACAGGCCAAACATTAAGAGATTTAAGATCTGTTAATATCTTGAAGGTTCTCACTGACTATTTGTACATTAAAGGTTGCAAAATGTAACATTAATTTTGTGTGAATATATCTCTTGCGTAACTCGCGCACCTACACTATAAGGCTTTACGATAATTTTTTCCTCTGTTGCTTACTTGCCGGGTATGCCATTTTGGATTGTAAATCTTAAAGTTTCTTTCGAGAAAGATTTTTTGGGTCTCTTACTGAAATGGCACAGTTTTTATTATTGCTTTCCATCTGTTTTCTATTAATCAATCTGGTACAGTTTTATGATTCTAAATTATTCTGTTTCTTAGCAGGCTATACCACTAGAGCTGTTTTCCCAATAGATGTTTAATACATCGAAATTAGGGTGATCTGTTAAAATAACGAGAAAATTCACAACACGAATGATGTTCAGTCCCAGTTTAGTCCAGTCCTTGCTACCAAAGACAACATGACGGAGATATTGCGTATCACAATGTGTAAGGTGGTTATAATTTCACACATTACAAGCACTCATCTACATACTGTGCCGAGATTTACAACCGGAATTAGGTACCATTTGATAGAATGTACATCGTCTATATGAATATTTAAAGAAGACTGATATTGTCATTTACACCTTGTAAACAGTTGTTAACGCTTATTGCGTGAAAGGTGATGGAATGTCTTTATTATCAAAACGGCGTAATGAATGATTGTCTATACTAGCAGAGGTTGGAACGCCAGTGGAAATGAAACGGCAGGCGTAACTCAGGTCCTGGGTGGAAAAGCCTGCATAGGTGTGTTGGTCCTGTTTAACAGAGGAAGTTGCCCTAGCCGAATGGTCGGGACACCTGAACGCTGAAGCACAATGGAGTGGCAGCTGGCAGGTTTTGCAGCTAGGCCGGAAGGATAACCGGAAACTCTGAAAATCTTGGACGCAGCAGAAAGGAACAAGGATGCGTTACTTCGGAAATCACGCAGGCTGGGTTATTTCTGAGGATTTCTACTCTGAGAAGAGTGACATTGTATGAATTCCTAGTTAACGGGATAGGCATTTCCTCGAAAACTTTCCGCGGTGGACGACAAACAATTAAAATATGATTGGTCGGCGTTCGGAAGAATCTGCAGAGAGGGAGAATATTCCGTGGTTTCGAGAATATGATTCGCCTTCCGCAGTTAAAGGGGTGGGGAGCCGAGCTTTGCCGGGAGGCCAGTGGTGGAGAGAATTGGTCTTCTGTTTTGAGCGCCCGTGTTTGACGGTCGCTCAGTATCGACTTTTGTTGGTACAAACGGACTTTCTGTCTTTGGTCTCCGGGTAGGGAGTCGTCGTTGAGTACACAAGGTCCAGTGATTGAGAGCACTTCTTCTGTCTATAGTTACGTAGAGACGTTATCTGAATTCCGTCCTTGTGGCTGGAAGTATGCGTTTCTTGTCTGTAGAACACAGAGAGGAGAAGATACTATTATACTGTACTAGTCAGGGGACCGCCTTCTACCGTCCTAGTGTTTGAATGAGTTTATTTTGTGGCTGAAGTTCTTTCATCGTCTCAGACGTGTACAAGAACCATAACTCCGACACACCTAACGCAGTACACAGCTGTGATCACGTATGTTTTATTTCCATGGAGGTTGCACACTACTGTTGGTCATCTGTGAAGGTAGTGTCTTCTAGTGTTTGGTACGTAGATGATGTCAGTCATGTCGCGTTATTGATATTAGATAGGCATAAAAAGGAGCAGATTCGGGCAATTGATCTGTAACATCAGTTAGGGAATATAAACATTTGTAATATAAAGGGGCTTGTAACCAGAATAAATGTATAACTAGGAACAACATTTATCATTTAGTAGTTACTAGTTCCCTTAATCATTCGTTTATCTTTAGGCTGTAATTTATATGTTAAACAGCAAGAAGGAGGAAATAATATCACAACTAAGAGATCCTAAGATCTGCTTCAGGGGGTAGTCAGACAGGGCCAAATCTTGAGTTTCACGTTCAGTATTTTCTGTTGCGCACATTGATTTTACACTGGCCTGGAGTAGCATCTTGGATGTGGCGACCCTGCCAAAATCCTACTTAGAGTCTTCTAATAGTAGTCATAAAGTGGTTTGAAACCTCGGAAATTTTCACAATATTTTTTTCCCATTTATAATGTTTAGGTGTTATTGGTAGTGATCACCAGCTTGCATGTATTGTTTGAAGTGGTAAAGTCTCATGATAACATTAAAAATCAATATTTGTGTATTTTATTATATTTCTTTTCAGAGGTTTTGCGCTTCAGCCCACTGGGTGCAATTTAATGATATTTATGTTATGTCAATTGTGGTCGTATTTTGTTTGTATTGTAACGACACTGTTCGTTCACGACGTTGCTATTAGTTTAGCTTCTTTGTTGTAGATATTTTATGTTACATGCACGTTACATAATAAATATGGGTAGTGTAGATTGTTTACCTTTAAGAGAGAGCTGTTATCAGGAATCAGTCCATGTTAACTAGAGCGAAAACGCACTTAGTAGCACAACAGAGCGCTAATTATAACAATACAGAATTGCAGATACACGGGGTAGTAAAGAATGCCCATGGGATGAGAAAGAGTTAGCTATGTTAGCAGCACAAGGCACTGGTGAGGGCAATCTGATAGCAAAGACGAGGAACAGAAATACACTGAGGCAATCGTAAAGATACGGGACAATAATATAGGGAGTCCAAGTGAACGCGGAACAACTAAGAATCGTGGTTGATCGCCGTAAGTGATATCGTCACGAAATGGAAAGGGAAAAGGGGGAAAAGATCACCTAAGAGTAGAGGAAGTGGAAGTCACACAGAAGATTTAGATATCACAGGTGTGTTGGTCATCTTTGCATACCTAAAAGTAATGAGAAGTGAAATGGGAAATAAAATTTAGTAGGTCAGCTCAGAAATGAGAAATAATATTCAAAATGTCAGCTATGAATTGGGAAGCCAAATAAAAAAGGGGATTGATGAAGTACGCTCTGAAATGGGAAGTAAAATTCAGAATGTCAGCTCTGAATTGGCAAGCCAAATACAAAAGGGGAATGATGAAGTACGCTCTGAAATGGGAAGTAAAATTCAAAACCTTAGAATCGAGATTCAGTCGGTAAAACACGAAACGAGGGAAGTGAAAAATGAGGTAGTGACGCTACGAACAAAACTAGAACGAGAGACTGCGGAGATCAGAAGAACCGCGAACGAGGCGCGATTACCAGCGAGGGGCGCAAAGCGGATTGCTCTTGAAACATTACAAAACACGGAAAATACGACAAAGATATGTAGAGGTGCATTAACGAAGTTGCAGAGGCGCTTGAAACAAGTAGAAACAACGTAGCAACAAAATACAGAAATTCTCCAAATATGGCATTGACCGCGGAGCTCTCACAATTTAAACAAAACATAGAAAGCGAAATTAAACAGTTATCTCAGGAAGTCAGATTGCAATCTATTCAAAAATCACATCTCAGAAAAGAAATAGTAGGCGATTTGGAAATAAAGGAAACCGAAAGAGCCATTCCAGCTCAGCACGATCATGTCCATGCCCAGACGATACTTGAATGTGTTCGAATGTAGGAGTTGCCCGTCAACTACAAACTGAAAGCGTATCAGAGCAACGAAACATCGCTAGAGATATGCCCCCCCCCCCCCCACCCCGTCTACACAGGGCACGACTGAGTTGGAAAATGCGAATACGGAGAACAGCAATGAGATATTTCATATGTTACCCGATAATACGGACCAGGGGACATTTTTCCAGTGATGAAAATGCAACAGGGAGTAGAAGAGAGAATGCAGAAAGACCGGAAACGTTAGCGCCGAGTGAGAATGTGGTAGCCAGAGCGGGATGAAATTCTAATGAAATTTTCGGCTTTAAGCATTTTATCTCTGTATGAAAATTCCAGCATGTTTTACACCCAAAAACTTTTATTGGACAATTTGATTTATCATTACCTACTCACTGGCCTCTGATGTACAAACTGGACTTCGTATGTTCACATACCGATGGAACACCGGTGAATGCATTCGAAACATTGCCTGTTGGAAAACGTCATACTCCCTGAAACGCTGTTCATGAATGGCAGCACATTAGCTCGAATCACCAGGTTGAAGCGCAAATTTGCAGTCAGGGTGCGCGGTATCACCACTAGCGCTCCTGCTGTCATATGAAACCGCACCCCAGACCATAACTCCAGATGTACACCCAGTGTGAGTACCACGCAGACAGGCTGGCTGCAGGCTCTCAACTGGCCTCCTTGTAACCAACACACGGCAATCACTGTCAGCGGGGCAGAACCAGCTTTCATCAGAAAATGCAACATACCTCCTCTCTGCCCTCCAATCAGATCTCAGACCACTGAAGTTGCAAAAGGCGCTGGTTTGGGGCCAGTGGAATGCACACTACAGGTCGTCTGGCTCGGAACTGTCCTTGAAGTAACCGGTTTGTCACAGTTTGTCGTTTCACTGAGGTGCCAACTGCTGCTACAGTTGCTGCTGCAGAAGCAGTACGATGAGCCACAGCCATACACCGAACACGATGGCCTTCCCACTTGGTAGCGTCACGTGGCCCTCCGGAGCCCGGTCTTCTTGCGGCCGTACTTTCTCGTGACCACCTCTGCGAGCAGTCATTTACAATGGCTACATTTCTGTCATGTCTTTCTGCAATATCGCAGAAGGAACATCCAGATTCTCGTGCCCCTATTAAACGACCTCGTTCAAACTCGCTGAGCAGTTGTTAATGTCGTATTTGCCTCCTGAAGGGCATTCTTGGCTGACTTTAACTCACCACGTCCAATCTCAAAGGTAACTGTAGCTCACCACCGTTACAACATGTACTTAAAGCAAACCTGATGCCCACCCTCATTGTGACACTACTAGCGCCGCTCTTATGCAGCTGGCGGGTACTTTGAATAGATATATTCTTTCAGATCTAGAAACTCAGAGTTGCAGAGAATAGTAACATTTCTGTGGTGGGCATTACGGTTACTCAAAATGACGACCGTTTCCGATAGCGTTGAGACATTAAATATTTTGTGTCAAATTTCTCATGAGATATCGGTTTCAGGTAAGTTACAACAAAATCATAAAATGACAGTAACAACTTACTCTGTTTTTCTGAGATAAGCAAGAGTTTGACGCTGCCGAGAGCACGTCAGCAGCAGTTACCAGTCAAAGAAATGAGTAACTAGACTGTAGATCACATCATACTCAATCTACCGATGAGGTCCACTGGGTAATGGCGACTACGACCATACACTTCAGAGGTGAGAGGCAACGCCAGTCTTTCCCTATTTCCCAAGTTATCCAATTTAGACAGAAGGACGTTGCGTTGCACTCTCATATGTGGCTAGCGAAAGATATTTCAGTCGACAGGGAACATTGTCTCTGGCAGACGACGTAGACTTGGCACGAAACATGTGGATGATATCCTGACACTCCACGGCAATTTGAACGCTGTGTGTGTGTGTGTGTGTGGTCTTCAGTCCAGAGACTGGTTTGATGCAGCTCTCCATGCTACTCTATCCTGTGCAAGCTTCTTAATCTCCCAGTACCTACTGCAACCTACATCCTTCTCAATCTGTTTAGTGTATTCTTCTCTTGGTCTCCCTCTACGATTTTTACCCTCCACGCTGCCCTCCAATACTAAGTTGGTGATCCCTTGATGCCTCAGAATATGCCCTACCAACCGATCCCTAGACAAGTTGTGCCACAGATTTCCCTTCTCTCCAATTCTGTTCAATACCTCCTCATTAATTATGTGAACCACCCATCTAATCTTCAGCATTCTTCTGTAGCACCACATTTCGAAAGCTTCTATTCTCTTCTTATCCAAACTATTTATCGTCCACGTTTCACTTCCATACAAATACTTTCAGAAACGACTTCCTTACACTTGAATCTATACTCGATGTTAACAAATTTCTCTTCTTCAGAAACGCTTTCCTTGCCATCGCTAGTCTACATTTTATATCCTCTCTACTCCGACCATCATCAGTTATTTTGCTCCCCAAACAGCAAAACTCATTTACTACTTTAAGCGTCTCATTTCCTAATCCAATTCCCGCAGAATCACCCGATTTAATTCGACTACATTAATTTATCCTCGTTTTTCTTTTATTGATGTTCATCTTATATCCTCCTTTCAAGACACTGTCCATTCCGTTCAGCTGCTCTTCCAGGTCCTTTGCTGTCTCTGACAGAATTACAATGTCATCGGCGAACCTCAAAGTTTTTATTTCTTCTCCGTGGATTTTAATTCCTACACCGAATTTTTCTTTTGTTTCCTTTACTGCTTGCTCAATATACAGGTTGCATAACATCGTGGATAGGCTACAACCTTGTCTCACTCCCTTCCCAACCACTGCTTCCCTTTCATGCCCCTCGACTCTTATAACTGCCATCTGGTTTCTGTAGAAATTGTAAGTAGTCTTTCGCTCCCTGTATTTGACCCCTGCCACCTTCAGAATTTGAAAGAGAGTATTCCAGTCAATGCTGTCAAAAGCTTTCTCTAAGTCTACAAACGCTAGAAACGTAGGTTTCCCTTTCCTTAATCTATTTTCTAAGATAAGTCGTAGGGTCAGTATTGCCTCACGTTTTCCAACATTGCTACGGAATCGAAACTGATCTTCTCCGAGGTCGGCTTTTACCAGTTTTTCTATTCGTCAGCCGAGAATTCGTGTTAGTATTTTGCAGCCGTGGCTTATTAAACTGATAGTTCGGTAATTTTCACATCTGTCAACACCTGCTTTCTTTGGGATTGAAATTATTATATTTTTCTTTAAGTCTGACGGTATTTCGCCTGTCTGATACATCTTGCTCACTAGATGGTAGAGTTTTGTTTGGTCTGGCTCTCCCAAGGCTGTCAGTAGTTCTAATGGAATGTTGTCTACTGCCGGGGCCTTGTTTCGACTTAGGTCTTTCTGTTCTCTGTCAAACTCTTCACGCAGTATCATATCTCCCATTTCATCTCCCTCTACATTCTCTTCCATTTCTATAATATTGTCCTCCAGAACATCGCCCTTGTATAGACCCTCTATATACTCCTTCCACCTTTCTTGCTAACAAAGAATAATTAAGATACAATTTTGTTCCTGTTAGATTTATAATGTATTAGGTGGTAACATTCATATGTGTAATTTTCAATCAATAAAGCAGGTGGTTTTATATAAAAAAAAGCAACCATGCGATTTTTTATTCAGAGGCCGACCATCACTAGAAAAGCTGATAGTTTCTTAGTTTTCTTGTGAAACGTTACTGTTTCCATATAACCGAGCGAGATGGCGCAGTGGTTAGCACACTGGACTCGCATTCGGGAGGACGACGGTTCAATCCCGTCTCCGGCCATCCTGATTTAGGTTTTCCGTGATTTCCCTAAATCGCTTCAGGCAAATGCCGGGATGGTTCCTTTGAAAGGGCACGGCCGATTTCCTTCCCCATCGTTCCCTCAACCGAGCTTGCGCTCCGTCTCTAATGACCTCGTTGTCGACGGGACGTTAAACACTAATCTCCTCCTACTGTTTCCATATTTTCATTATCATTTAAAGCAAATTAGTTTTTCATATTGACTATAATGACGTCATGATTAGAGGCTGCCTTTCAGAAATATACGTTTCCTGCGTAACTAAACTGATATCAGTATAGTTCCATCACCCGATGGGAGTAAGTCAGCCTACAGACACACAAAACGGCGATCGTGCCAGACCGGGCGACTCTTAAAGGAACCTGTAGAGATTGTTGGATCTCTTCCGGAGATGCAAAATGACCTGCACGGTTACCATACGTAACACCTTATAAGAAGAGAGAAACACATACGGCTCTTGAAGACATGAAATGCCGTTCACCACGGGCCTGTGCTGTGGTGAGTCCGGAGGAAATTCAGCGTGCAATTCTGTTTGTCGGGAATCACTTTATAGCACGTATCAATGTTGAAGTTCAACATTTTAAACACTTGACATGACAGTCATAATAATAACGTAAGAGCAGTGACTGTGTCATGTGTCTATTTATATTTTGCACTGCAGGACAAACACGTTCATGGAACTACAACTCCTGAAGGCGGGACACTGGTTCACGGCGCTGTTATATTATTAATATCTGAACGAATTCCACACACGTTAAGTCCTATAAGTCCTCTTTGATGTTTCCAGTGCCACAGGAAAAGTATGTAGTTTGATTTAAAAAGGAAAATATCCAATACTTGTTATAATTTGGTGGCTATAAAGGTTAAAAGTTACGTACGTTAGAAAATTGACCACATTGTTCACCATTGCAGATTTGTCTTGGAATACGACAACGGCAACATACCAGTAGAAGATAGAACGTGTCAGGATTGTAGTTTTTAATGGAATTTTCCTCGTTTCCCGAACTACTTAAGTCAGTCTTCTGAAAACTGAAATCTTTTCTTGAGAGAAGCCAAGTTTTTTCATGAACCAAAGATAAATAACTTGTTCTTGTAAACGAATGAAATTTACTCTTCTTGGGAATAACAATAAGCAAAGCTCTTCATAAAAAAGTAATAAACTTCATCATGTGGCGGAGAAAGAATGACTGAGTACTCCGCTGGAAGGTAAAAAAATACTCATCTTGAATAATATGAATAGCAATTCTTCTTGGAAAAAATAAATAGAAGTACACAAAGACGCTTCATGAGAAACGGGACATGTTCATTTTCTCTTTTCTCTGAAAAACAATAATAATTTTCTTGAAGAGCAATAAAATTATCTCTGTGGGAATTTAAGTCTACTTTTCCGAGAGATATTTCCTGAACAAATGTTAACATTTCCGTTGCAAATTCTTTAATAACCAGTGTTGCTGAATTAAGCTGTGATACCCATTATATCCATTGCTGAAGTTGTAAGTACGTAGGAGATGAATTCAGTCACATATCACCCATAACAGCCAGACAGAACTGTCAATCCGGTCTTAATATATTTTCTAGTTGTGTTACTGCAGGTGCCGTGTAAATGATACTAGCCAAAACTCTTACGGACCCTTGACTACATTTTGATTAGTTAAAATGGAGGGTGTTCTCGGGTGTCTTGTAGGTTACAAATTGTGAAATTACGTCCGGTACCATTACGGTTCGAAATAATTCCTCTCGCGTCACCACAGTGTCATTGACAACGCCCTAACGTTGCGACATGACGCTGGTGGGTAGAAAATTTTGACGTGCACTTTGAAGTCTCGTTTACAGCGGAGCGAATGGAAGCGGTATTCGCAGACAATTCGCCAGTGTTCACGAACGTTCGCTTGTATCTCTGAACAAGCGTTTACACGGATGAAACGGAAGAGAGAACGAGCATAGTTTTCAACCCAAGTACGTACATGAACTCTGCGGTATTTTTTCGGTTATAATCGCTACACTGAATACAATAGTAGTTATTGCAATGATACAAAAATCTGATTTTGAGGTGACATTATTTTGAATGGCAAGAGCGCTGTTTTTGACGTAGAAGGCAAACTGGCGTAGGAACAGAAGAATGAAGGTGTCCGAATTTGTACATAGGGAGGAAGAAAAGCTAATATTTACACTCTGTTTGTTAACAACTGGACCCATTCGCGTGGGCAAATGTTTCGCAGTTCAATGGCTGATATAGGCCTCTACCTAAGATTGTTCCCCCCTGCGGGTTCGGGGGTTAGAATAGGCCCGCGGTATTCCTGCCTGTCGTAACAGGCGACTAAAAGGAGTCTCAAAAGTTTCGGTCTTATGTGATTGTCCTCTCTCGGGATTGACCCCCATCTTTCTAAATTCTTCCGAAGAGCGAGCCAATTGGGGAAGGGCGCCTTACATGGTGCACTGTATCCGTCGTGCGTTGAGACCTTCAGCCAGCTTTCTCGTCGTCGCAATGCTGTCCCGCTCGTTTTCCATCTCTTGGGCGAGGATACCTTCCTGGGTGCGATTACCACTATGCACTGTGCAGTGTTGCTTTTTGCTGAGACGACGACCTTGGACATTTTTGCACCTAAGATCCAGCACAGTAGCCAGTTCGTTGTGGTGGGGCCGCCATGTACCTTGTTCGTTGTAGCCCCCTGACAACACAGGGATCGCTCTGCTGATGCCTGCGCCGTTAACTTCCCACGTATGCCAAGGAGTAGATGCCTATCTCCCTGGGGCATCAGGACTCCGGCAATGGCCATCCTGCCAGGTGGCCCTTGCTGAGGCTGGGTGGCGCCCGTGGGGAGGGCCCTTGGTCGAAGTGGGTGGCATCAGGGCGGATGACCCGCAATGAAGCGTGGTACATCATCTCTCGCTGGTGGCCAGCCGTCAGCAGTCTCTAAGCGATCTTGGGCTGAATTTAATGCTCAGAAATAAGATCCGAAAACGTTCCCCTCCCTGGCCACACCGTGGGAGGAGCGTAAGTCTCAGGATGACAGTGACAGTTATTCGCCCCGGTTCCTAATTTGTACGAGAGCTGATGGGGAGTCTTTCATGTCCACAAAGCCTCAGTTCTTCGTAGAGCATTTAGAGGACAAGTTTGGGGAGGTGGAGGGCTTGTCCAAAATGCTCTCTGGGTCAGTTTTGATCGGTATCCTCTGCCCAGTCACGAAGGTTACTTGCTTGTGACAAGCTGGGGGATGTTAACGTTACCATCACACCACATAAGAGTTTAAATATGGTCCAGGGTATTATTTTCCATAGGGACCTACTTTTGCAGTCTGATGACGAGCTGCGCGCCAACTTAGAGCGTCGAGGTGTGCATATCGTCCGGCGTATTCATCGGGGTCCGAGGGATAATCAGGTTACTACCGGTGCCTTCATCTTGGCCTTCGAGGGTGATACATTACTGGAGAAGGTCAAGGTGATAGTCTACCGGTGTGATGTCAAGCCCTATATCCCTCCCCCAATGTGATGCTTCAAGTGCTGGAAGTTTGGCCATTAGTCTTCCCGCTGTACTTCCTGCCTCACATGTCGAGATTGCGGACGCCCATCACATCCCAATACTCCATGTGCCCCGCCTCCCATCTGTGCCAACTGTGGAGAGCATCATTCACCTTGCTCGCCAGACTGCAGAATCATACAGAAAGAGCGCAGAATCGTGGAATATAAGACCCTGGACCGACTGACCTATAGTAAGACTAAGAGGAAATATGACCGACTACATCCTGTGAGAATGACATCTTCATACGCCGCTGCTATGACAACTGTGCTATCCCGAGTTCCGAGAATTCCAGCCAGATCGCCGAGCCGTACAACTCCACATGCCCCCTTGCCCGGGGGGCCTCTACCCACCCTGTTGTTCCCACCTACCTAGGGAGCAGAGAAGCGTCCAACTTCTTTGGCTGCTCTCGCTCGCAAGGGGTCCCTTGGGTCCCTCCCTTCCCAGGTTTCCACAAGCAGGAAGGATGATTCCCGACAGTGGCATAAGTGCCCACGAACAGCTGGTTGTAGGGCTTCACGATCCTCCTCCGTCCCGGAGACTGAATCGGTGAAGCCCTCCCAGCTTTTGAAACCGATGGTTCAGCGAGAGACGTCCAAGAGAAAGACCTCTAAGGCCAAAGAACTTGCGGTGGTACTCACCCCACCGCAACCTTCGAGATCTGAATCTGAGGTGGAGACCCTGGCGTCCGCTGAGGACCTCGATCTCGCCAGTCCCTCAGACACCATGGATAGCACTTGCACAGGTGCTCAATCGGTGGCAGCAGGTGACCCAGCGGTGTAATTTGCCTCCCCAGTCCCTCCACGCCTTTCTCAGCCATGGACAACATCATCCTCCAGTGGAACTGCAGCAGAGTCTTCCACCATCTTGCTGAGCTCCGACAACTTCTCAGCATTCACCCTTTCCTCTGCATTGCTCTTCAAGAAACTTGGTTTCTGGCAATGCGAACTTCCGTCCTCCATGGCTATCAGTGTTATTATAGGAACCGAGCGGCTTATGAAAGGGTATCTGGTGGCTTCTGGATCTACATCCTTCACTCCCTTGACAGCGAATCTGACCCTCTACAAACATCTTTAGAGGCTGTCGCTATTTAGGTGCGGACGCCAAAGGCTGTTACTGTCTGCAGTCTGTATTTTACACTGGATGGTGATGTCCCGCAGCATGTCCTGGCTGCGCTGATAGCCCAATTTCTGCCACCTTTCCTGTTACTGGGCGACTTCAACGCCCATAACTCTCTGTGGGGTGGGTCACTAGCGACAGCTCGAGGCGCCACCATTGAGAATGTACTGGCACAGCTCGACCTCTCCCTTTTAAACGATGGTGCTTTCACACATTTCAGTGTGGCGCATGGCACGTACTCCACCAACGACCTTTCGATCTGCAGCCATAGCCTCTTACCATCTGTCCAATGGAGTGTGCATGACGACCTGTGTGGTAGTGACACTTTCCGATCTTTCTGTCACTGCCACAGCGTCACTCTTTTGGGCGCCCTTGCAGAAGGGCTATGAATAAGGCTGATGGGACTTGTTCTCCTCTATTGCCACTATTGAGCCTCTTTCTAATGAAGCCATTGATGCGGTGGTTCACTCGGTTACCACTGGCATCGTTACTGCCTTAGGCGCTACAGTCTGGAACCGCGCGACCGCTACGGTCGCAGGTTCGAATCCTGCCTCGGGCATGGATGTGTGTGATGTCCTTAGGTTCGTTAGGTTTAAGTAGTTCTAAGTTCTAGGGGACTGATAACCTTAGAAGTTAAGTCCCATAGTGCTCAGAGCCATTTGAACCATTTGTTACTGCCGCAGCATCTGCCATTCCCCGTTCGTCTGGGTCCCCTCGGCGGAGGACTATGCCTTGGTGGCCGCCTGCAATCGCTGAGGCGATTAAAGATCGAAGGTGGGGGCTCCAGCATCACAAGCAGCATCCTTCATTAAAAAACCTCATCGCCTTTAAACGGCTCCGTGCGCGGGGCCGCTGCATCATTTGCCGACACAAGTAGGAGTGTTGGGAACGGTATGTCTCCACCAATGGCCTCCATATCTCTCCATCGCAGGTTTGGGCCAAGATTAGGCGCCTCTATGGCTATCGGACCCCTGTCAGCGTCCCTGCACTGTCACTGAATGGAGCAGTTTGTACTGACTCCGACATAATTGCAAATCGCTTAGCAGACCATTTTGCTCTCAGTTCCGCTTCTGTGAATTACCCACTGGCCTTCTGCTCCATTAAAGAGCGGTTGGAACGTTGGAGCCTTTCATTTCACACCTGCCGTCCTGAATCCTACAACGTTCTGTTCAGTGAGTGGGAATTCCACAGTGCCCTAGCCGCTTGCCCTAATACAGCTTCTGGGCCAGACTGCATCCATTGTCAGATGCTGAAACACCTCTCAGTGGACTGCCAGCGACGCCTCCTCGACCTTTACAACCATATCTGGGTCGAGGGTGAGTTTCTGTCACAATGGCGGGAAAGCATTGTTATCCCTGTTTTGAAACCTGGCAATAACCCGTTGGAGGTAGACAGCTACCGCTCCATTAACCTCACCAATGTTCTTTGCATGTTGCTCGAATGTATGGTGAGCCGGCGGTTGAGTTGGGTCCTTGAGTCTCGGGGCCTTCTGGCTCCGTCTCAGGGTGGGTTCCGTAAAGGCCGCTCTGCCACCGATAATGTGGTGAGCCTGGAGTCAGCCGTCCGTACGGTCTTTGCCTGCCGTCAGCATCTCGTCGCTGTCTTTTTTTACATGCGGAAGGCGTACGATACGACATGGCGCCATCATATTCTCTCTACGCTTCATGGTTGGGGCCTTCGGGGTCCGCTGCCGATTTTCATACGAAATTTTCTGTCGCGCCGTACCTTCCGCGTGCAAGTCGCGGCCTCCCATAGTTCCCCCCGAGTTCAGGAGAACGGGGTACCACAGGGATTTGTCTTAAATGTCTGCCTGTTTTTAATTGCAATTAACGGGCTCGCTGCAGCGGTGGGAACGTCTGTCTCAGCTTCCTTGTATGCCGACGACTTCTGCCTCTACTATAGCTCCGTTGGCATTGCAGCTGCAGAATGTCAGCTGCAGGGCGCTATCCGCAAGGCGCAGTATTGGGCTGTAGCACATGGCTTCCAGTTATCGGCTGCCAAGACCTACGTTATGCATTTCTGCTAGCGAAGCACAGTTCACCCTGAGCCACGGCTTTATGTTGCCGGCGAACGTCTTGCTGTGGTGGAGACACATTGGTTTTTGGGTGTGGTTTTTGATGCCCGGTTGACTTGTCTCCCACATATTCGGCAGCTTAAACAGATGTGTTGGCGGCATCTTAATGCTCTGCGATGCTTGAGCCACACCAGCTGGGGCGCCGACCGATCTACCCTCTTACGGCTCTACCAGGCGTTAATTCAGTCCCGTCTGGATTTTGGGAGCCCGGCTTATGGTTCAGCATCCCCTTCTGCGTTGTGGGTGCTCGACCCAATCCTTCACAGAGGGATCTGATTTGCCACTGGAGCTTTCTGGACCAGCCCTGTGAACAGCATACTTGTGGAGGCAGGTGTTCCTCCACTGCGGTTACGGCGCCAACGTTTACTGGCTGCTTATGCTACACATGTTTGTAGCTTGCCCAGGCTTCCTAATTGTCGTCTCCTGTTCCCTCACTCTGTCGTCCATCTCCAAGGACGTCTGCCCTGGTCGGGTTGTACGATCGCGGTCTGCGTCAGAGACCTTCTCTCCGGGCTTGGGGTTTTCCCTCTTCCACCTCCTTTCCAGGCCCCCCTCCGTACACCCCCGTGGTGTGTGCCCCACCCTTGCCTTCAGCTCGAACTGGCACAGGGCCCGAAGGACTCAGTCCCTCTGGAAGCCTTCCGCCACCACTTTCTTTCCATCCTTGCGACGTTTCAGACCTCTGGCGTTGTTTATACTGACGTTTCAATGGTTGCTGGTTGTGTCGGTTATGCTCTCACTCTAGGGGACCATTATGAACAACGCTCATTGCCAGCTGACTGCAGCGTTTTCACTGCTGAGCTGATCCCCATTTTTCGTGCCCTAGAGTATATCCGCTCCTGCTCAGGTGTGTCCTTTGTTATCTGTACCGACTCCCTGAGGGGTTTACGAGCTATCGACCAGTGTTTGCCTCGCTCTCGTCTGGTGATGGCTGTCCAGGAGTCCCTCAATACTCTTACCCGTTGCGGCCGCTCTGTGGTCTTTGTGTGGACCCCTGGTCAAGTCGGCATCTTAGGCAATGAACAGGTTGACCGCCTGGCCAAACAGGCCACCAGTGAACCAACTCTGGACATTGGCCTCCCGGAGACTGATTTGCGAGCAGTCTTACGCTGCAAAGTTTTCGCGCTTTGGGACGCTGAATGGCGTGATCTGACGACACCCAATAAACTCCGTGCTATCAAGGAGACGACGACTGTGTGGCGGTCATCCATGCGAGCCACTAGCAGGGACTGTTGTCCTTTGTCGGCTCCGCATTGGCCACACCCGGCTGACGCTCAGATATTTACTGCGCCATGTGGACCCGCCTCTATGTAACTGCGGGGCGGCTTTGATGGTGGTCCACATTTTGTTGGCCTGTCCCCCTTTAGCTGTGCTCAGGCAGACATTTGCCCTGCCCTCTTAACAGATGACACTGCCATGGCAGGCTTAGTTTTGCGTTTTATTCTGGCAGGGGGCTTTTATCACTTAATCTAAGTGTTTGTATTTTTTTGTGTTGAGTCTGCCTTTGGCCTACGATTTCAGACTGAGTTTTTAGTGTGTTTCTCGGTGGTGACTTTTCCTTTTTTGTCTCTATGGTCGGCCAACCACTGTCCACACTGTGTGATTTTAATTCCTTTTGTCTGGTCTCTGTCTAAGTCTTTCTTGTCTGTCGTCTTTTCCATTGTTCGTTTTTATTCTGTGTGGGTGTTTGAAATTTTGGAAAAAGGGTCCGATGACCGTAGCAGTCTGGTCTCTTCAATCCCACAAACCAACCAACCCTCAGATAGTTCCTAATGTCTGCAGTGACATATAACAAACAGTTCAAGAATTTTATCAAAGTACTTACAAGGATGATAATGTTAATAAAGGCTGATCGATAGAAACGCGAAGCAAACAACGTGTCACATAGGCCACTTGGTAAAATCTGCTTTACAGTTCGTTATAGAGCAGTTGTCATGATCACAAGAGATTGATGCTTATTTATTCAGTAAATACACCAAAAATACCTAAAATAACAGTGATACAGCAGCCATTAATTAAGCTACCATTAATGTAACAATCGAGAATAGCCAAACCTTTCATTTATTTTTAAGTTTAATTATCATCTATATCTACATCTAAATCACTTCTGTGCAATTTAGACTTATGTACCTGGAAGATGGTTCTTTGTACCACCTTCAGACCACAACAGTGCGCGAGAGTAATAAACACTTACATCCTTCTGTACAAGCTCTGATCATCTTATTACGATGGTCATTTCGCCCTACATAAGTCGGTGGGAGTAAAATATTTTCGCATTCAGAGGAAAAAGATGATGACTGAAATGTCATGGCAACAAAAAACGCCTTTGTTTTAATGATTGTCACCCAACTCGATTATCATATCCAAGACACTCTTTCTCCTATTTCGCGCTAATACAGAACAAGCTGCCGTTCTTTGGGCTTTTTCGACTACCTCCGCTAATCGCATCTGGTAAGGTTCCCATACCACAGAGCAACAGTTTAGCGGAGCACGAAAAATCGAAGTGTAAAGGCAATCTTTTTAACAGAGCTTTTTAACAGAGCTATTGCATCTTCTAAGTGTATTGCCAATAAAGCGCAGTATTTGGTTGCCTTCCCCACAACAATATCTATGTGTCTATAGAGTTGTGTCTGTTCTTCCGGACATATTTGAAGGAGCAGACACTATTTCTGTCTTTCATCCCGCAGCCGGAGATAGAATATGTTCAGAAAAGAGAAATTCTGATCTCTGTCGCACTCAGACAGTGAAAGAATTCATATTCAGTAAGTAGTAAAGGAGTTTTGCTATTTGGGGAGCAAAATAACTGATGATGGTCGAAGTAGAGAGGATATAAAATGTAGGCTGGCAATGGCAAGGAAAGCGTTTCTGAAGAAGAGAAATTTTTTAACATCCAGTATTGATTTAAGTGTCAGGAAGTCATTTCTGAAAGTATTCGTATGGAGTGTAGCCATGTATGGAAGTGAAACATGGACGATAAATAGTTTGGACAAGAAGAGAATAGAAGCTTTCGAAATGTGGTGCTACAGAAGAATGCTGAAGATTAGATGGGTAGATCACATAACTAATGAGGAGGTATTGAATAGGATTGGGGAGGAGAGAAGTTTGTGGCACAACTTGACCAGAAGAAGGGATCGGTTGGTAGGACATGTTCTGAGGCATCAAGGGATCACCAATTTAGTATTGGAGGGCAGCGTGGAGGGTAAAAATCGTAGAGGGAGACCAAGAGATGAATACACTAAGCAGATTCAGAAGGATGTAGGTTGCAGTAGGTACTGGGAGATGAAAAAGCTTGCACAGGATAGAGTAGCATGGAGAGCTGCATCAAACCAGTCTCAGGACTGAAGACCACAACAACAACAAGTGAAAATTTGTACCAAGGTGCAGTCCGTGCAGCTGTGTCTAACCGCTCTGCCAAGGTGGGGTGGATGGTAACGCATCTGGCTCGTAAGCAGGAGACCCGGATTTGACTCCCGGCCTTTGTACAAATTTTCATTTGTCACCAGTGAATTCTTTCATTGCCCGAATGCAACAGAGATCGGAATTAGTCCTTTCTGAACATATAACTGTTCATTCCAGATTAAGGAAAAAAATATAGATGTTCTTACTTCTTCACTGCCAAGGAAATTTACTGTGATATTTCTTTTTAACAAAGAGAAATACAAAGCTTGTGGTTACTGACAGTTCCGGACAGGTGTAAGGGTCTAATGAGTGTATCATCTTCCTACCCCCCCCCCCCCCCCCCCCCCGATTTAGAGCTCTGGGTGATTCGTCAATTTTCTATCAACGATACTTCTATTATTTTACATTTTTGCTGTTTTCTTTGCAACCACAAGCATTTTCGATATCTGTGTTCTTGCATCTGTTCCGAGCACTCCATCGCTTACGCAGCTCATGTCAACAACGAAAGTAAGTAGCTCCTACCCAAAATGGCAAACAAATTCTGTCTTTGCTGTTAGCGCCGAAGTGAAGAGAACGACACCTTCCGTTGATGGTTCGCTGAAAGGCCAACAACCAGCACAACACTTGCGAGCACCCACCGAATGCTCTTTCCTTGCGCACGACTACCTTTTGCACTCAGAGACAATTTACATTCGCTGTCGCTAGTTCTCTTGAATTCGTTCTAGTGTAGGCCGGCTTGAGTCATCGTGAAAAGATTTCAGGGCTTCGTGGGCTTTCCGACCACGGTGTTTCAGACCCTGTTGCTGGTGCCGCGGGTTCCGTGGGGCTTCCAACGAAGAAGTTTCGCGTCGTCGTGTTTTGCGACCAGAGCCTCCACCCACCGCTGATTTACGCCAGCCGTTCACCAGCAGCGGGCGTGCCGTCGCCGTCAGTCAGGCAGTTCCCTCGCCGACAGTCTTCATTTCCGTGAGGTTTCGTAAGCTCAAGCTACTTGAGCTCAGTATACTGTGAATAAGGGAAACGCACAACAGAGAAAGAGAAGCCCCGTCTTCTCAAGGTTGGTCGTCCCTACCAGGTACACGGAAAATATGAGGAGGAATATACGAACTACTTGTGAATGAATTGCGGACAGAGTAAGTGCCGGGGTCATGACTGAACACCAACATTCTTGAGGACCTGACGAAGCAAATATACTGATTAACGAACGAATGCATAACTACAGGAGAAGAGTCCACGAAAAAAAAAAAAAAAAAAAAAAAACCGTCAGCGGCTGTTTGCCAAATATTTAAAGAGGAATTTCAGGATATAAAAGATAAAGGTTTAGATTTCGTCACGAATATCCCAAAATACGTGATCTACAAGACAGCATTGTGTAAAGCAAGAAGGGAAGCTATTGGGACGACCCAGTACCTTGGCTCTAGATCGGAGATTCAACCAGGCGAAGAGATTTTGGAAACAACTGTAGGCAATGGTATTTCGAAAATTAACGAAGGGTCTTTTCCTGATAAAATAATCCTGGTTCTGGGTTCTGAAGAAGCGGAGAAAATCCTTTGTGAAAATGGAACTCTTTTTATAGGAAGGGACATTGGACAGTTTTTTGTAACAATTTAAACGACTGTACACCATACACGTTCACAGCAAAAGCGTAGAAGAGACGAAGGTATTTTCTGTTACATTTACTTTACTGCCAGTCAAAAATCAAAATGCATATGAAAGAAATTTCTGTGGATTGAAAAGTGAGAGTTGGACTTTGAAATGACTGCGGTTAAAGCTATGAAAACAGTGTCCCAACATTCAGGTTGCAATTTTCATTTCAACTAATGTCCATGGAAAAAAATATCAGGGCAATCAAAATGTTTCCGTTCGAAGGCCGTAACAGTCCAGAATCGGTGTGCCAAGCAGGCAAAATCGCCGTGAGCACTGAAGCAGTCATCCCACTGACGCACCAGGTTGAAGACACCCTCTGCTGCGTGAAGAAGTCTTCAACCGCTTACTGCACATCCCAGTCCGACAGGAATCGTCGACCATTCAGTACCTTTTTTAAGGGACCGAAAGCGTTATAATCGGATGGGGAGATATAAAGACTACAGGATGGGTGCTTGAGTTTCTCCCGCGCGTCCATAACGGGTGCGGTTGCCCTCCCAGATCGACTGGCGTCTTGTGTCAAATCGCGATGAGCACAGAACTTGGCGCACAATGGTGGTTTTCGACAGACATGCTGCCTCATATACGTACTTAATTTTCCGATGGATGTCTACTGGTGTTTTTCCTCCCGAAGCCGATAAAAGATTGACAGCACGTTCGTCCTGTTTAAACACATTTGGTAGTAACGCAGCCATTGTTCACGTTTTCGCATTCACCGCACGCACGTCGGAAAGGCACGAATGCCACACAAATGCCTCGCCTACATGTCGGTGCTTAATTACCTACGTCACAGTCTCGCTACGTTGCACATATGTGGCGACAACGCCCTCAAACGGAAAATTTTTGATCGCCCCTTATATGGGACTGACGAAGAAAGAGAGTGATAGAGAAGAAATCCAGTTGCTTTGCCGCTTGTGTGTTACAGTGGCACATCTGCCAATCGGTGTTGATAAGAGAGGAAATGACCGGTGGAGATAAGGTCACGAAATTCACAGACTAATGACATTCAATAGATGGTAAGTCCTACTATACCAAGTGACATTTGGAATGATTTTAATCAGCAGCACAGGACCACAAATGCTTTTGAAGTTTGTCATAGGGAAGTAAACTCAATAAATCAAAAATATCCGAATGTATATCTTCTGATAAATAAGCTGACGGAGGAAGGAGCAAATGCTATGCTTAAAATTAAAGAAGAATCCATTGGCCTGCCTCTCCGGAAAAGAAGAAAAAATACATAGATCTTGACTAAAGGTTAAAAGTTATTATAAGAACACACTAAGGTGACAAAAGTCATGGGTTGGCGATATGTACATATACAGACGGCGGTAGTATCGCTGGAAAAAGGTATAAGAGGGCACTGAATTGGCAGAGGTGTCATCTGTACTGACAGTCAGATTTCAGACGCGATTATGGCCGCACGATGGGGAAACACGGTAATTGGAAATTTGTGGTGAGGACTATGGGACCAAACTGCTGATGTCATCGGTCCCTAGGCTTACGGACTTCTTAATATAACTTGAAGTAACTTACGCTAAGGACAACACACACATCCAAGTCCGAGGAAGGACTCGAACCTCCGACGGGAGGAGCCGCGCGAATTGTGACAAGACGCCTCAAACCGCAAGGCTACCTCGCGCGGCGGAATTAACGGACTTCGAACACGGCATGGTAGTTGGACTTAAGGGCATGGGACATTCCTTTTCGGAAACCGTTAGGTAATTTAATACTCCGAGATCGACAGTATCAAAAGTGTGCCGAGAATACCAAATTTCGGGCATTATCTCTCACTACGGACAACGCAGTGGTCGACAACCTTCATCTAACGACAGAGAGCAGCGGCGTTTGCGTAAAATCGTCAGTGCTAACAGACAAACAACACTGCGTGAAATAACCGAAGAAATCAATGTGGGACGTAAGAGGAACGAATCTGTTTTGAGAGGGCGGCGAAGTTTGACGTTAATGGAATATGGTAGTAGACGACCGACACGAGTTCCTTTGCTAACAGCACGACATCGCCTGCATCGCCTCTCCTGGGCTCGTGACCATATCGGTTGGACCCTACAAGACTGGAAAACCATGGTCTTGTCAAATGATTCCCGACTTCATTTGGTAAGAGCTGGTTCTAGAGTTCGAGTATGGCGCAGACCCCACAAAGCCATGTACAAAAGGCTGTCAACGAGACAGAACAGTGGCTCCAGAACAGTGCGGGCTGTGTTTACATGGAATGGACTGAATCCTGTGGTCCAAATGAGCTGATCATTGTCAATAGAGCATTTGCAGTCATACACGAACTTCATGTTCCCGAACAACGAATGACAATGAACCAAGTTGCCAAATGATTTGGTCACGCAGATCTCCCAACACGAATCCCATCGAACATTTATGGAACGTAATCGAGAGGTCAGTTCATGCACAAAATTCTGCACCGGCAAAACTTACACAATTACGCTGGACTATAGAGGCAGCAGGGTATTGCCAACAAGTTTCTGAATACATGCAACAGCGAGTTGATGCACTACTCCTGGAAAAAGGCGGTTCGACGTGATATTAGGAGGTATCCCATTACTTTTATCACCTCAGAGTTCATAACGACTCGAGGCATTTAAGAAGTTTAGAATCTCTAGCTTTCTTACAAAAAATAGAGAAACATTAAAATTCATAAAATAAGACAAGAAGTTCAATAATTTTCTGCTGTGATGCTGTATAAAGGAAAAAAGGTTAAAATAAAAATAAATGAAAAATGAAAGGCTAAAAATAAAAATTAAGAACACATTTAAATATGTCTATGTACTATATGCATAGCCAGTCCTAAGCCTGGATAAAATGTTAAGGGATGTTCTCATTACAAAACGGTCGGCGTAGGCTCCCCCATTGTAGTAGCTTCCTTTGGCGGTCGGAAAACCCACTTCTAAAATTTCTGCATGTGTGGTGTCTGTTCTTTCGGACATATCCAAAAGAACAGGCGCCACATAATGGGTGACAGTTATTGAACCGTATGAAGTAAAATCGTTAGAACTTCTAAACGGTTTGCGTTAGGACGTTCAAACTGCACGGTTGGCCGCGGGGCATGATGGTAATTAGTATGGTTTGGTTTAGCGACTAAGCCCACTTTAATTTAGATGGATTTGTCGATAAGTAAAATCGGCGCATTTGGGGGACTGAGAATCCACATTTCGCAATCGAGAAGTCTCTCCACCATCAACAGGTGATTGCGTGGTGCGCAATGTCCAGTCACGGAATAATCAGCGCGATATTCCTTGATTGCACATTGACTACCGAACGGTACTTGAAGATTTTGGAAAATGATTTCGTCCCCATAATTCAAAGTGACACTGATTTTGGCAAGATGTGATTCATGCAACACGGAACTCGGCACCGTCGAAGCGGGAGCACTTTGGGGAACGCACTCTGGCTCTGGGGTACCCAGAGACCACTGCCATGTGCCTCGATTGGCAGCCAAATTCTGCGGATCTGAACACATGTGACTCCTTCTTGTGGGGTTATATTATAGACAAGGTGTACAGCAATAACCCCTAAACCATTGCTGAGCTGAGAACAGCCATTCAGGAGGTAATCGACACCATTGATGTTCCGAAACTTCAGCGGGTCATGCAGAATTTCGCTGATCGTCTGCGCCACATCATCGACAATGATGGCAGGTATATCGAACATGTGATAACCCAAATCTGAATGTCTGTAGTGACGTTTACACGTTGAAAAAAAGTGTTTGCGCGTCGTAGTTTGTAACTAATTTACGTTTTTTTTCATGTAGTTCAATAATTGTCACCCTATATTTACTTAAGGTGAGCACGACCGACTGATCACTTCAGTGCATATGCACACCACGCTGGATCTCTTACAGGGACCGACGAAGCGCCTTGACTAATAAGGATAAAGATCAAGGGGCACTACATTTGTAGTGTGTGGATAAATTGAGGATATGAGTGTGACGGGAGGCGTACTTGCGTAGTCCGCACAGTTGCAATGAACACTGTATCCGGATGGCACGATGCTCAGGTCATCTACCTAGTAACCAGGAGACCCAGGTTCGAATCCTGGCCCTGCACAAATTTTCAGCTGTCCCTATTGATTTAAATCAATACCCACTAGAGGATAATGTCATTAATTCCTTTGTGTCTTAAAATATTTGTGGTCGGAAGCACCTCGTTGACGTCACGGATCGCAATGTCCGCGGTCGGAAAGCCCGGACACCGACTCCAGATCTCGGCAGGGAAAGGAATGCGAGGAGCGCGGTTCAGAGCAGATGCGCTGTCGACACAGTGATCTTATAAATCGCACCTGCTTTGTGTGTGTCGTGCGACGTATCCCGCGCGCCACCGGCGACGCACGACTGGCTGCCGTTTAGGGACAAAATTAGTGTGTCCCGCGAGCGGTGGCTGTCCATTAGCCGCCGATAATGGCGGATTACGCATTCACGGCCCGGGGCGGTCGCGCACAGTACTCGCTCCATTATACATGCACTCATCCCGTGCATTAGGTAAAGACTCGTAATCACGGCTGATTACACGCGACCGGCAGCACTCGTTCCCGACGGCGAACGGCCGGCTGTACTGTGGTGCTTTGCGAGCTGTTTGCCTCGTCCCGTGGGCTCTCTGCGTCGGAGAAAAGCGCCGTCGCTGGTGATTTAACGTCGCAAGAGGCAGTTTTCGGTGTCTGGGACGGTAATGGCGGACCTAGAGGCACCCTGCGGACACGGCCGCTCCACTGCTCGCCCTCTACTCTGGCGCACACCGACCAATTTGCTTTCGGCATGTCGCTCTCGGTTTCCACCCGAGGTATCCCCAGGTGCGGTATCAGCGCAGGCTAACCATTTCGAGAGCGCAGACGAATCATTAATGTCTGATTTTAGCCGCCCGAATCCGCGGCGCGAATTGTAATGCCACATCGCCCAGAAGCAGCAATTGGCTGCAAGCGCCATTGCAAATTAGGCATGCCTGTGCGGCAGACAGGACTTCGTAAGTAGCAGAACGGGACCAGGCACTATTCGTAGCGGCGAGGTGGTCACACAAGTGTTTGGGATCATTACTCATGATTTCCGGCGCGTTTCTATCGCGGAAATATTTTGCATGAACGCTAAATGAGACACAGCGGTCATAATTGCATTTATACATGGTGAGTCACTAACTACTGCCACCGAGAATAACTCTGAAAGTATGATAGTAGCTGAAAAGTTTGTGGGACAAAAGTAGCCTGGGACAACGGGGGACATAATATGACGTTGGTTTTTTGTTGCTAGGCTGGGGTCGCTTCGGAGATATGAAGGTCAATCTCGTTTTTTTTAATGGAATGCTATAGTTTACTACTTATTTTCTGATAGCGGCTATCGAGACGAATCCAGTGCAGTAAGGTCCTTGGAGGTCAACGAAGGTCACAAAGGCGGCATGGACGTCCATTTACAGAAAGTGTTCGAAGTGATGACCATTGGTGTCAATGCAGTGCTGCACTCTTCTTATCATGGATTGAGAGGTATTCCTTATCACATCGGCACTTATCGGAGCACATGCTCTGACAATTCTCTCTCGCATACCTTCAGGTGTAGTTGGAACGTCTTTATAAACAATGTCTTTTACGAATTCCAACAAGAAAAAATGTAGAGGCGTCAAGTCTGGCGAACGACCCGGCCACGACCATCTCCTCCGCGTCCAGTCCAACGATTTCGGAACTGTCTCTGCAACTCATGTCTAGCCATCAGCGAAAAATGTGCCGGACACCCATCGTGTTGATACCACATTCTGTTCCTTGTTCCTAAAGGTATTTCTTCGAATAACAGACCTAATGTTTCTTGCAGGAATGTGGTGTACCTCCTGCCATTATGATTTCCTTCGATGAAATAGGGGCCTATTCTTCTGTCCTCAAGAATCCCACACCATGCAGTCACCGACCTCGGTTTGTGGTGTGCAACTTGCCGCAGCCAACATGGATTTTCAGTTGCCCAATAATACATGTTATGCCAACGGTCTTGCCGCAGTGGTAGCACTGGTTCCCGTCACATCACCGAAGTTAAGCGCTGTCGGGCTGGGCTAGCACTTGCATGGGTGACCATCCTGTCTGCCGAGCGCTGTTGGCAAGCGGGGTGCACTCAGCCCTTGGGAGGCAAACTGAGGTGCTACCTGATTGAGAAGTTGCGGCTCCGGTCTCGGAAAATGACATACGGCCGGGAGAGCGGTGTGCTGACCACATGCCCCTCCATATCCGCATCCAGTGACGCCTGTGGGCTGAGGATGACACGGCGGCAAGTCGGTACCTTTGGGCCTTCATGGCCGGTGCGGGAGGAGTTTATTTTAATTTAGGTTTAGTTTAATAATGCATGTTATGCAAAGTAACATTTCCATAGATCGTGATGTAGCCTCGTCAGTAAATGAAATCAAATTAATGAATGTATCATCCCTCTGAATCTGAAGTTGAGCCCATCGGCAGAATTCAATGCGACGCATACAATCCGCACCAGTTAATTCTTGATGGACACTGATATGGTAAGGCTGATATTTATGGCGATGCAGAATACGAACAAGACTACTCTGCCTCATGCCAGATTCCCTTGCGATTTGATGCGACCTAACACAAGGATCTCGAGCCACAGTGGCAAGAGTACCAATTTCCGTTTCCTCGTTAGTAGCTTCCCTTTGGTGGATATGTTTCCGATGCGTTAAAGACCCCGTTGTTCTCAATTTATCATACACATATTTAAATGTACGACGTGTAGGGTGAGTACCCTTAGCTCTCACTGAATTTCGTTGGCATTCTCCGTAAGTGAGAAGCATATCGTCTTGTTCTTCGAAGGAATACATCATTTTTTATTCGCCTGCTTCGACGATACTAGTCTTACTGTTCCTACTTGTGCTGTATTGCGAAACCGTCGAATGGTGTTTACATGTCAATGCTACGTTAGATGGATAAGCCGTGTTCGGCGAATAATTATTGTTTGCACGACATCATCATCATCATCATCATCATCATCATCATCATTTAAGACTGATTATGCCTTTCAGCGTTCAGTCTGGAGCATAGTCCCCCTTATAAAATTCCTCCATGATCCCCTATTCAGTGTTAACATTGGTGCCTCTTCTGGTGTTAAGCCTATTACTTCAAAATCATTCTTAACCGAATCCAGGTACCTTCTCCTTGGACTACCCCGACTCCTACCCTCTACTGCTGAACCCATGAGTCTCTTGGGTAACCTTGCTTCTCCCATGCGTGTAACATGACCCCACCATCTAAGCCTGTTCGCCCTGACTGCTACATCTATAGAGTTCATTCCCAGTTTTTGTTTGATTTCCTCATTGTGGACATCCCCCTGCCATTGTTCCCATCTACTAGTACCTGCAATCATCCTAGCTAATTTCATATCCGTAACCTCAACCTTATTGATAAGGTAACCTGAATCCATCCAGCTTTCGCTCCCATACAACAAAGTTGGTCGAAAGATTGAACGGTGCACAGATAACTTAGTCTTGGTACTGTCTTCCTTCTTGCAGAATAGAGTAGATCGTAGCTGAGCGTTCACTGCATTAGCTTTGCTACACCTCGCTTCCAGTTCTTTGAGGATGTTGCCATCCTGTGAGAATATGCATCCTAAGTACTTGAACCTGTCCACCTGCTCTAACTTTGTTCCTCCTATTTGGCACTCAATCCGTTTATATCTCTTTCCCACTGACATTACTTTCATTTTGGAGATGCTAATCTTCATACCATGGTCCTTACATTTCTCATCTAGCTATGAAATATTACTTTGCAAACTTTCAATCGAATCTGCCATCACAACTAAGTTATCCGCATATGCGAGACAGCTTATTTTGTGTTCACATATCTTAATCTCACCCAGCAAGTCTATTGTTTTCAACATATGATCCATAAATAATATGAACAACATTGGAGACAGGTTGCAGCCTTGTCTTATCCGTGAAACTACTCTGAACCATGAACTCAATTTACCGTCAACTCTAACTGCTGCCTGACTATCTATGTAAAGACCTTTAATTGCTTGTAAAAGTTTGCCTCCTATTCCATAATCTCGTAGAATAGACAATAACTTCCTCCTAGAACCCGGTCATATGCCTTTTCTAGATCTATAAAGCATAGATACAGTTCCCTGTTCCACTCATAACACTTCTCCATTATTTGCCGCAAGCTAAAGATCTGGTCCTGACAACCTCTAAGAGGCCTAAACCCACACTGATTTTCATCCAATTTGTCCTCAACTAATAATCGCACTTTCCTTTCAACAACACCTGAGAAGATTTTACCCACAACGCTGATTAAAGAGATACCTCTGTAGTTGTTACAATCTTTTCTGTTTCCATGTTTAAAGATTGGTGTGATTACTGCTTTTGTCCAGTCTGATGGAACCTGTCCCGACTCCAACGCCATTTCAATTATCTTGTGTAGCCATTTAAGACCTGACATTCCACTGTATTTGATGAGTTCCGACTTAATTTCATCCACCCCAGCCACTTTATTGCACTGCAATCTATTGACCATTTTCTCCACTTTCTCAAATGTAATCCTATTCCCATCATCATTCCTGTCCCATTGTACATCGAAATCTGAAACATTACTGATTGTATTTTCACCTACATTGAGCAACTCTTCAAAATATCCCCTCCATCTGCCCAAGGCATCAACAGGATTCGCCAGCAGTTTTCCTGACCTGTCCAAAATACTTGTCATTTCCATCTTACCGCCCTTTCGGATACTGCTAATTACACTCCAGAATGGTTTTCCAGCAGCTTGACCCAAAGTGTCCAACCTGTTTCCAAAGTCTTCCCAAGATTTCTTCTTGGATGCTGCAATTATCTGTTTGGCTTTGTTTCTTTCTTGAACATAACTTTCTCTGTCTACCTGAGTTCTGGTATGTAGCCACTTTTGATATGCCTTGTTTTTCCTTTTGGCAACGGCCTTGCCGCAGTGAATACACCGGTTCCTGTGAGATCACCGAAGTTAAGCACTGTCGGGCGTGGCTGGCGCTTGGATGGGTGATCATCCAGCCGCCATGCGCTGTTGCCATTTTTCGGGGTGCACTCAGCCTCGTGATGCCAATTAAGGAGCTACTCTACCGAATAGTAGCGGCTCCGGTCAAAGAAAACCATCATAACGACCGGGAGAGCGGTGTGCTGACCACACGCCCTTCCTATCCGCATCCTCACCTGAGGATGACACGGCTGTCGGATGGTCCCGGTGGGCCAATTGTGGCCTGAAGACGGAGTGCCTGCCTTCTTTTTCCTTTTGCAGGCTGCCTTGACTGTGTCATTCCACCAAGCTATTTGCTTCATCCTATCTTTACACACTACTGTTCCTAGACATTCTTTAGCCACTTCTAGTACTGTGTCCCTGTACCTTGTCCATTCCTTTTCCAATGACTGTAATTGACTACATTCAACTAACTGGTACCTTTCTGAGATCACTGTTATGTACTTGTGCCTGATTTCTTTATCCTCAAGTTTCTCCACTCTTATCCTCCTACATATGGACCTGACCTCCTACACTTTCGGCCTCACAATCCCAATTTCACTGCAGATTAAATAATGATCAGTGTCATCAAAGAATCTCCTGAATACTTGTGTGTCCCTCACAGCCTTCCTGAATTCCTCATCTGTTATTATATAGTCAATGACAGATCTGGTTCCCCTGCCTTCCCAAGTATACCGGTGAATGTTCTTATAATTAAAAAAAGGGGTTTGTGATTACAAAGCCCATACTGGCACCGAAGTCCAAGAGTTGTTTCCCGTTCCTGTTGGCCTCCATATCCTCTCCAAATTTACCCATAACCTTTTCATACCCTTCTGTTCGATTTCCAATCATGGCATTAAAATCACTCATGAGCAGAACAATGTCCTTGTCCTTTAACAACTACATCACTGAGTGCGTCATAAAAACTATCCATCTTAACCTGATCTGTCCCTTCACAATGCGAATATACTGACACAATCCTAATTTTCTTGCTAGACGCTGTCAGATCTATCCACATCAGTCGTTCGTTTACATATCTTATTGCAACTACGCTGGGTTCCATTTCTTTCCTGATGTAAAGCCCTAACCTCATTGTGTTACTCCTGCTTTGACTCCTGACAGGTAGACCTTGTATTCTCCCACTTCCTCTTCTTCTCACCCCTTACCCGAATGTCACTAACAGCTAAAACGTCCAACCCCATCTTACTTGCAGCTTCTGCCAGCTCTACCTTCTTACCAGAGTAGCCCCCATTGACATTAATAGCTCCCCATCTCGTTACCATTCGTTTGCCGAGTCGTATCTTAGGAGTCCCTGGTTTGTCAATTTTCACGATATACGAGAGAGAATTGTCAGAGGATGTTCTTCAATAAGTGCCGAAGTAATAAGGAATACCATTCAATCCATGATAAGAAGATTGCAGCTCTGTATTGATACCAATGGTCATCACTTCGGACACCATCTGTAAATGTACGTTCATGTCACCTTTTTGACCTTCGCTGACCTTCAAAGACCTTATTGTTATACACCATTGGATTCCTCTCGATAGCCTGTATCAGAAAATTAGTACGAAACTATAGCATCCCAGTTAGAGAAACAAACTTGTCCTTCATACCTCTGATGTAACCGCACTTAGCAACAAAAAACCAATGTCGTATTACGACACCAGTTGTCCCATGCAAAATTTGTCCCACAAACATTTTCAGCTGCTGTCATACTCACGGAGTTATTCTAGGTGGCAATAATTAGTGACTCATCCTGTAAAATTTAACTAGCTGACGAAGCCAGCATTTCACGATTATTTATTTTGCCAATTTTCTGTTAGAAACGTACAGACTCTGAATCACAGCTGCTTCGCATGTCTACAACGCATATTTTTAAACGTCTCTGTGACAAAGCCTCCTCACAGATCTACAGACAGCTATTGTTTTCGCCTACTACTGTTAGAACTTGGCTGTTAAAAACTGTCTAAAGCGTTGTCACAAGTCAGGGATATCCTTAAGTTGATCCGACGGGAGGAGTGTCTTAGTAGTAAAGAATAAATGCATTAAAACTTCAAATATGATGCAACGTTTTTTCACTCTTCCCAGTGTTTATTATGTCATATCTTGAACTACGTGTCGTACAATGATATATCTGCGTAGGTACTTTCAGGGGCATATATGAATATGGTTGGCGAAACATGTTGCGAATAGAGTTATCAGCAAAGAAGTAATAAATTTAAATGTCATGCAAGATGCTGCAGTTTTTTACACAACTCAGTGTTAATGACGTCATATCTCCTGAAATATGGCAGGTAGGTGGATCTTACCTTCACAAAGTTTGTTGTCCGACAGTAAGGGATTTACGTACCAAGTATGGTTGAAATCGGTGATGTGGTTTAGGAAGCGAGGTGAGAAACAGGCACGCAAATACATACCTCCATTTTTATAATATGTACGGATTATTTGGTTGTCTGTACCGAAAATATTTTGTTAGTTTCCTGACGCGTTTTGGCCAGTGGTCATCTTCAAAAGTACCGTACAAAGAAGAAAAAGCGTCAGAAAAACAATATTTAGTTTGAAAATGGCATGGTCAAAAAATGCAATATATGTAGTCACATTTGCTAATAAAACGTAAATGTAAACTGAAAGATGTAAGGAATGCGACCACTGTCCGTTTTCACGGTACGGTGTCAACACGAGTAGAGCATCAGGAAAATAATTATGCAGATAGCAATTACAGGTCCACACATTCCGAACCATGAAACAGCTTGATACAATGATGTGTGCCAATGTTTTCGATACAAAGCGTAAGTGCATAGTCATAGTTATTTTCTTATGGGACAGTGTTTGCCCAGTGCCTGTTCAAATCACATTTCATTTCGTAGCAATATTTGAAATGTACAAAATTTGTAATTACACAACCACTTCTCCGATCATGTTGAATATTGTTCTCTAGATTAACGAGTACTAAGACTGACTTAGCCTTGAGAGAAATATGAAGGATATTACTTCACATAACGGCACTCTTTCATCACATCACATAACTTTTGTTGCCATTACTTAATAGTGTGCGTGAAGATATGACACAGTCGGTTTTACGAAAGTATATAT
The DNA here is from genome assembly GCF_021461385.2 of Schistocerca piceifrons. Taxonomy (NCBI): domain Eukaryota; kingdom Metazoa; phylum Arthropoda; class Insecta; order Orthoptera; family Acrididae; genus Schistocerca; species Schistocerca piceifrons. Next base: position 713,230,339 of record NC_060140.1, on the reverse strand, counting down.
TTAGTTGTTAAGCTAACAACTGCAGCAATTGGCGTTCTTCTGGGCTAATGAAAAATTCATAATTGATCTTCTACACAACAGGCAACAGAAAGAAGAAGAAAATCGTAGTAAAAACGTTTAGATACTGTAAAATCTATTTTTATTTGATGAAGAAAATATTTACAAACAGAGAAAAGAACATTTAAATGGTAGATCATATAACCCATTTCCACAGCGTCTTGTTTCCTTTGTAATAACGAAAAAAAGTCACGAAATTGTATTTCCCTTCGGCGGTGAAAAGATCGACAGGATTTTTATGAAAAATCGTAAGGACGTCTGTTTTATTGTTAGCGCACAGTGTAACGTTTTCGGTTGTTCACATACTTTTTGTAACTTCATATTGATCAACTTGGATCAAGTAACAGCTTCGTTTCCCCTTCTTCCTTTCTTTCCTAATTTCCCTACTCTGACTTCTCCTCTCTCTGTCTGTTTCTTTCTTCTGTCTATGTTGTTCCCTATTGCTGATTTATTCTTCCTTGAAAGCCTTCTTACTTTAGAATTATCCTTAAAAAGGTTTCTTTCTGTTATTTCCCATTATTTGATGTTGTTTCTTTGTAATTCGTATCTTATTTCTGTAATCAACGCTATTGTCGATTTCTTTTTCTAGAAATAACAGAATGTTTGTTTTGTCAGCCTTTTCTTTCTTTCGGTAGGTGTGTGAAAAGGAGATTGCTGTTAATTCCATATTTTCTGTATATTTTCGTAGGTCTCCTCGTTACTTCTCATTTTCCAGTCGTCTGTAATTTGTATTCCACCCACTATTTTTCTAATAACACCACTTCCAAGTATTTCCATTCCTTCCATCTTATAATTTATCTCTAAGGATTCACACGTATAAGGACATTCCGGTCCTACCACTGTAGTGCAGTATTTTAGTGTAGTTTTTCTGGATGTGCTTTTATTGTTGTAGATAGTTTTGGTCAAACCAAATGTCCTGTCCATTTTATTAACTCTTGCATTTACAGCAAATTTTTGTAGTCCATTCTGCTGTAAGATTTCTCCACAATATTTAAATTTACTAATGTGTAAATTGCGTGGTCTAGGGGTAGCGTCTTTGATTAGTAATCAAAACTTCCTCGGTCCCGGGTTCGAAACCACCATTGCTTAAATTGTGATTAATAATCAGCATTGGCGGCCGAAGGCTTCCTGCATGAGAAGTCGTCCTCATTCTGCCAACGGCTTTGCGAAAGATGGCGGACAGAGGTGTGGGAAACTGCCCCTAAAGGTGGAAGAATCACCAATGGTCAACGCATGAGGATGCAGAATGCCATTGGAAACTACTGTAAGACACGTAACGTGTATTACCGGGATATGTGGCCTGTAACCGGAGAGATGTTTTGATAATCTCTCCATTGGCAAAAGATTCCGGAATAGTCGCCTATTCAGATCTCCGAGAGGGGACTGTCAAGGGGGAGGTGATCATGAGAAAGGGATTCAATAATCAACGATAGGATAACATTCTAAGAGTCGGGGCGTGGAATGTCAGAAACTTGAACGTGGTAGGGAAACTAGAAAATCTGAAAACCGAAATGCAAAGGCACAATCTAGATATAATAGGAGTCAGTGAAATGAAATAGAAAGAAGACAAGGATTTCTGGTCAGATGAGTATAGAGTAATATCAACAGCAGGAGAAAATGGTATAACCGGAGTAGGTTTCGTTGTGAATAGGAAGGTAGGGCAAAGAGTGTGTTTTTGTGAACAGTTCAGTGACAAGGTTGTTCTTATCAGAATCGATATCAAACCAATACCGACAAACGATAGTTCAGGTACACATGCCGACGTCGAAAGCTGAAGATGAAGAGATAGAGAAGGTATATGAGGATATTGAAAGGGTAATACAGTATATACAAGAAGATGAAATAGTCATGGGGGACTGGAATGCAGTTGTAGGGGAAAACAGTAGAAGAAAAGGTTACAGGAGAATATGGGCTTTGGACAAGGAATGAGAGAGGAGAAAGTCTAACTGAGTTCTGTAATAAATTTCAGTCAATACCAGCGAATACTCTGTAAACAATCACAAGAGGAGGAGGTATACTTGGAAAAGTCTGGGTGATACAGGAAGATTTCAGTTAGATTACATCATGTTCAGACAGAGATTGTGAAATCAGATACTGGATTGTAAAGCGTGCCCTGGAGCAGATATAGACTCAGATCACAATATGGTAGTGATGAAGAGAAGGCCGAAGTTCAAGACATTAGTCAGGAAGAATCAATACGCAAAGAAGTGGGATACGGAAGTACTAAGGAATGACGAGACACGTTTGATGTTCTCTAAGGCTATGGATACACCAATAATGAATAGCTCGCAGGCAGTACAGTTGAAGAGGAATAGACATCTCTAAAAAGTATGATCTCAGAAGTCGTAAAGAAAAGGCGTAAGTGCAAAGGAGGTAACTGCGAAGAAACCATGGGTAACAGAAGAAATACTTCTGTAGATTGATGAAAGGAGGAAGCACAAAAACTGGAAACTCAGGATTGCAGAAATACAAGAAGCTGAGGAGTGAAACAAATAGGGTGTGTAAGGAAGCTAAGACAAATTGGCTGCATCAAAAATGTGAAGAAGTCGAAAAGAAATGATTGTCGAAAGTACAGACTCACCATACAGAAATGTCAAAACAGCCTTGGGTGACATTAAAAGCAAGGATGGTAACATAAAGAGTACAACGGGAATTCCACTGTTAAATGCAGAGGAGAGAGCGGATAGGTGGAAAGAATACATTGAAAGCCTCTATGAGGGGAAAGATTTGTCTGGTGTGATAGAAGAAGAAACAAGAGTAAATTTAGAAGAGGTAGGGAATCCCGTATTAGAATCAGAATTTAAAAGAGGTTTGGAGGACTTAAGATCAAATAAGGCAGAAGGGATAGATAACATTCCATCAGAATTTCGAAAATCATTGGGACAGGTGACAACTAAACGACTATTCGCGTTGGTGTGTAGAATGGATGAGACTAGCGACGTACCATCTGACTTTCGGAATAATATCATTCACGCAATTCCGAAGATTGCAAGAGCTGACAAGTGCGAGAATTATCGCACAATCAGCTTAACAGCTTAGTCATCCAAGATGCTGACAATAATAATAATGTAATAATATGCAATAATAATATATAATAACATACAAGAACAGAAAAGAAAATTGAGGATATGTTAGATGACGATCGGTTTGCCTTTAGAAAAGGAAAAGACAACAGAGGGGCAATTCTGAAGGTGCGGTTGATAATGGAAGCAAGACTAAGGAAAAATAAAGACACTTTCATAGGCTTTGTCGACCTGGAAGAAGCATTCAACAATGTAAAATGGCGAAAAACGTTCGAAATTCTGAGAAAAATATGGGTAAGATATAAGCAGAGACGGGTAATATACGATATTCACAAGAGCCAAGAGGAAATAATAAGAGTGGACGACCAAGAACGAAGTGCTCGGATTAAAAGGGTTGTAAGAAAGGGATGTAGTCTTTCGTCTCTCCTGTTTAATCCGTACATCGAAGAAGCAATGATGGAAATAAAAGAAAGGTTCAGGAGTGGAATTAAAATTCATGTTGAAAGGATATCAATGACACGATTCTTTCATGACATTGCTATCCTGAGTGAAAGAGAAGAAGAATTACATAGTCTGCTGAATGGAATGAACAATATTAGTACAATGAATGCAGAATATGGACTGAGATTATATGGAAGGAAGACGAAAGTCATGAGAAGGAGGAGGAATGAAACACCGAGAAACCTAAAATCAGGATTGATAGTCTTGAAACAGATGAAGTTAAGGAATTCTGCTACCTAGGCAGCAAAATAACCAATGACGGCCGTAGCAAGGAGGACATCAAAAGCAGACTAGCACTGCAAGAATGGCATTCCTGGAAGAGAGAATTTTACTAGTATCAAACATAGGCCTTAATTTGAAGAAATTTCTGAGAATGTACGTTTGGAACACAGCATTTTATGGTAGTGAAACATGGACTGTAGGAAAGAGAATTGAAACCTTTGAGATGTTGAAAATTAGATGGACTGATTAAGTATGGAATGATCAGGCGCTGTGCACAATCGGAGATGAAAGGAATATATGGAAAACACTGAAACGAGTAGGGACAGAGTGTCAGAACATCTGTTAAGACATCATGGAATAAGTTCTATGGTACTAAAGGTAGCTGTAGAGGGTAAAAACTGTAGAGGAAGGCAGAGTTAGGAATACATCCAGCAAGTAACTGAGGATGCAGGTTGCATGTGGTACTCGGGGATTGAAAGGTTAGGACAGGAGAGGAATTCGTGGCAGGCCGCATCAAACCAGTCAGAAGAGAGATGACACCCCTGTCCCCACCCCCTCAACCCCCTCAAAAAAAAAAAAAAAGGTGGGGAGTGGAAGAAAGGAAAGAGAGGAGATCACTGCTGTCAGGTGCTGTGGGACATTACGCGGAAACAGCGGGGACGAATGAAAATGTATACCAGACGGGGATTTGAACCCAAGATCTCCTGCATGCTAGACAGGTGCAGTAACTGCTGCGTCATCCGGGACACAGCGTTAACGTAACTGCACGGACTATCTCAGCACGTCTCACACTCCCATCGAGCGCTACCTATGCGCAGTCCCTGTCAATTTCCTCCACGTTCTCTCTCTGAGATTCCCACAGGTGATCGGACATATTTGCGGACCCGCACTGACCATGGTGGATCCATTGCCCAGCTAGGCATATCAGACTGTATGACTGCGTGGTGTTTGTTCTTTCGGACATGTCCGAAAGAACAGACTGCACGCATTCATATAAATTTATTAACTCAATCTAGATTACTTACTTGTATTTCTATGTATTTAGGTGAGATTTTTTCATATGTGTCGTATTCTGAGACCAGTTCTATTCCTTCTTCTTTCCAGAATATTTACGTCAGTATCTGCTTCTGTCAGATTTTCTGATAGCATTGCAGAATCGTCTGCGAAGGCCAGATATTCTCTTTTAATTCCATTTCATTTCCTTCCCAGATTTATTGGTTCAATTTCGTGATTTTTTAGCTCCAGATTCCAGATGCTCATATTTTATGTAAAATATAGTTAAAAAGTAAATGTGATAACCCTTACACTTGTCTAATATCAGTTTTTATTTCAGATGTCTGAGGCACTTCTCCCGTAAATTTCACTTCAAATATCGTGTTTGTTAGAGTTTCACGAATTACGTCTGATAATTCTACTTTATCACCAAAATCTCTAACGGTATTGTCTATTATTTCTCTATCTCCAGAATAAAATGTTTTCTTTAAATCAATAAAAGAAGCTGATCTACAGCGGACGGGCAAAATAATGAGAACAGTGGTAGTAATGGGATGGTTGTGTTTGACGGTCAACAACGCAGGTAAGGCACGTGTCGCGCTGGACTATGCGTGTTCAGTTAGGCATCAGTGCATGTTGTTTACGAGTAGTGCACACTTCGTATTTGCATTCAGAGGAAGAGGTCGACGTGCAATGAAAGACCTAGCAGAGTTCCAAAGAGGGCAGATTGTGGGGGCCCTATTAGTTGGAGCATCAGTAACCAAGACTGCCAACTTACTGAATGTTTCAAGAGCAACTGTTTCAACAGGCATGACAGCCTCCACAAAACGTGGAAAGACATCATCACGTAAACGCAATAGTGGACCAAATCAAAACCAAATGACAGAGATCGTCGTACGTTAAAGCGAATTGTGTCAAAACAACAGAAAACTACGACGGCTCAAGTGACCGCAGAGCTCAATAGCCATCTTCGAGCCCCCTATCTATCGACACTGTCCTCCGAAAACACCCTAAAGTGAATATTCATGGACGCGCTGCTATACTGAAACCATTAGTGACGATAACCAAAGCAAAGAAGTGTAAAAAATGTTGTCAGGAGCATAAATCCTGGATGGCTGATCAGTGGAAACATGTCGTATGGTCCGACGAGCCAACGTTTTCATCATTGGCAACATCTGGCTGGGTTTACGTCTGGAGAACGCCGAAAGAAGCCTACAATACTGATTGATCGATTCCAACGGTTAAGCATGGAGGTGAAACAGTGATGGTGTGGGCAGCAATATCATGGTATTCTTCTGATCCCATCATCACTCTCAAAGGCCGTTTACAACCAACGATTATGTGGACATTTTAGTGATCAGGTGTACCCATGACTCAAATGTTGTTTCCCAACACTGATGCCGTGTTTCAGGACGATAATGCACCAATTCACACAGCCAGGACAATACAATCGTGGTATGAGGACATGCAACTGAACTGCAGGCGTTAGAAGAGTTTCCGATCCAAGAGTGGGATAACATTCCACTTGAGCTGTACAATCAGTGTATGCCAGTACTCCAAGAAGAATCGCAGCTGTATTGCAGAAGAGTGGGGGTCCAACTCCTTATTAATAAACCATTGCCAAGTAAGTACAGGTGTTTACATTATTTTGCCTATCACCTGTAGGTTTTCTGGGTAACATTATGGGAAGAATTATTGATTTTAAGATGAAAATCTGTTCTGGGCATGCTCTTACCTTTCGAAAAACCACCAATATATTCTCCCAGTTATTTGTATAAAATTTCTCGAAATCTGTTCAGAAGAATATTTGATTTGAAAACCACTGGCAGGAGTGACAGTCCTATGTGATTTTTGACATTTTGTTTGTGTTCCTTTTTATGTAGTGGGTGGAATGACTCTATTTTTCACTGTTATGGAATCTTCTGTTTTTTCTCAAAAAGCAAGTGTTGAGGTAGTGTAGTCTTTGGTGCTGATCCTTTCAATAATACCTCTGTGACGGTTTCTACACACCCCTTCCTTTTTTGATATTGAGTGTTTTGATAGCTCATTCATGTCTAAATTGTCAATGCATTGTTTATTCTAAATATCTTATCTCGATGAGATATTCTGTCACTTTCGTAGGAAAACCGCCTTGAATATGAATTTAACACATCATGCAGTTGCTGAAAGTTTGTGGTGTGCATGAAAACAGACTGCATATTTGCAATGTAGTGGCACCACAGTTTAAGATAGGAAAGTTAGATTCGGTGCAACATTTCTGAGCACATAAGTTACTGTTGACAGTAAGTTACACTGACCAGCAGTTGCGAAGTAGAATGGAAGCCACAGGGCCGTCAAACCACTAAAAAGCGTAAACGCAGCGGTTTGCATGGTGCAAGTTACAGCCAGAAGGGTCCCACTGGCGCAACCCAGGTGTGGTGAGTACGTGACTCGGAGCGGCGTGTTAGCAAAACAGGGGCGCACAGCAGAGTATAAATAGGTGATGTTTTCTAACGAGAGTCATTCAAGCGTGGTAGCTCTTCTGGATGGCGGGGTGTGTCACACCACCAGCTACATGCAGCAGCAGATGGGGCGCCAGTGTACCAGTCCATGGCGGGTTGTTGGTTTGACTCTCTGAGGCTGACGTAGAGTCTGTAGCCAGCCAGTGGCTGGCCACTCCATGGCTCACTACCGCTGCTGGAGTGCTTCCTCAGCATTGCGGGGCCCTGTGACTCAGACTGAGGTGTACAAGGGCACTGTGGTTGGAAACAATAAATCATTTGGAGTCTTAATATGGTGCCTTCTACCTCTTCCCACTACATTTGGTCATCCTGATACATTTAGTGACAGAAGTTCCCACTACAGCAAGATAGTTGTAAAGACTGCACCTAGCACAGACGTGACATCGATATAAATGAAATAGCTTTTTAGTTCTGTTAATACAACTTGCTCCATTAAATAAGTCATATGCCAGCATGACTTATACTATGTTTCATTCAAATGGATGAAATGAAATATCGTACCATCACAAATTCTTTGTTTTCGATGGCTTATCGCAATGATAATACACACGTAGGTGATGGTTCAAGTTCACGTCCGGGTATCTGCAGTTACGTTTTCATGGCTTTCCTAAATCAGTTAAGGCAACTGTCACTATGATTCGTTTGAAAAGATGCGGGCAATTTCCTTCCGCATTTTTCCATAACATGAGGTTGTAACTCGTCTCTGATGACTTCATGTGGCAGGACATTAGCCCTTAACTGAGGAGGTGATTTCTTGTAATAATCACTACGAGTGGCGTCTCCAACATCCCTATTTTTAAACTGACATTTAAGGCACAGATCATCTGAAATTTTTAATTTTAGTCATAAAACATTTACTTTTACAACAATTTAAGTGTTGCGTAAATACTCCTTGTTGATTTTATTACACTAAATAAAGGTTGCAGTATTTTACTTATTATGACCAAAAAATCACGTAATTTTGTGCATTTTTTAATAATAGTAAACCTAAACGAACTGTTAGACGAATGAATTTTACATTCTAAAAAATTATAGTACTTTTAGCAAGCAAATTTTCACATAAAACTAAATTCCAGGGTTTCAACTTGTATATAAAAATTGCCCTCTATCGGTACAGAAAGGTCTGCAGAATTGAAATTCAGTGCTGGAATCCACACTTTTCTTTATCACCACTCTGAACACACTTGATTTTTAACTAATACTTTAAGCATTTTATTGAAAAATGCAGAAACAGACAAAGGAGAAACATCACAATGGTTCTGACATGTTGGCAACAAACAAAGAAGGTGATAATCTAACCGACAGCAAAATGTTGTAGGGTTCGCGATTTAAGGAGCGTAGGAGGGATATAGCAACTATTCCGCGAGAGCTGCCAATAGAAATTTGGTGAAGGCTTATAAACAGTCTGCTCCTTTATTATCAGCACTTCATAATAAGCTGACTGAGTGAAAATAAGACCATACTTCGAGACAATCCATGTACAGGAAGTCACGAAACTACCAGTGTAGAAACAGATGCAAAAGTGTGCGATTTAGTATCTGTCGATCCACAATTAAAAATGCAGGTAATAGCTGACGCCATAGGTATTTCAAGAGAATGGATGCTCCACATTCTGTTCTCAGAAGTAACTGTGAGAAAACTCAATTTAAGATTAGTGTGGCGTTTGTTGGAAGTTGACCAAAAAAAAGTTTTTCAGTAACTATTGGATCAGCTTAAAAAGTATCTAAACAAAGGATACTGCGCGTTGATTTGTCACTGTCGATAAAATGCTTATTGACAAGTTTATCACAGAAATATCACAGTTACGGAAGTAGCGGGTAAAGCTGGTGGCCACATGGCAAAATGGTGAAGTCTACGTTGAACATTTAATGGCCAGTAGGTTCTTGAATGCAAGATTCATTCATCTTTTTGTTTTACTATCCTGTGCCAAACAGGGTCAGTCGTTTACGAAACACGATGTTTCGACAGTGTATCTCGTCATCTTTCGTTGATACATGTAGTACAAGCGCCTTAGCTGAAGCGCGATGTAGCAGAGATTCTCATACTAACTACAGCTATCATCTGGAGGAATCACGTGAAATTACACTGTCAAAACATCGAGTTTCGTAATCGACTGCATCCGGCCGGACACCCGAAAGCAGTACGAATATCTAATTCGGGATGAAAGTTGAAGATCACACATTATGTTCACCTTATTGAATATCTTGCTTATGCAAAAAGACGGGCGTACTTTGTGCAGCTTCTTTTGATTAAATGGACAAAAAATATGTGTGATTAGGCAATTTTTTTTGAAAAAAAAAGAGAAGGTTTTGCGTCACGACAATGCACATGGCCGTTACGATGACTGAGCGTTGAGAACACTTAAATTTGTGCTCAGAAAGTATTTCTATACCAATAAAGAGACTACGACAGCTTAGAGAAGTAGATGCAGACCAGAAAAGCAGGTCGGGGCTTTGGACGTACTGAATTTATCTAAGAATAATTACTTATATTTTAACTTACAAAATACAGTCTTTCAATGTATGACGGAGAATTTTTCGCATTGCTTCCGTGCACGTGTCGAATCCGAACAGCGTTTTAATTTAAAATATAGTGTCAAATAAAAATTGAAATGAAAAGTGAATGAAAATAAAAGAAAAAGGAAACCAAACGGGAAATTGGCGTCCGCTAGCAACCGCTGTAGAATGCTGCGCAGGACTGTATTCGAGTATTGCACTCTATTTACAAGCCGCCTGCGACCTAATGTGGTAAGTAGTCCAACAGGTATATCCTAGAATCTCAGACACTAGGTTCCTCATTGCTCTTAGTGCAATTAGCGCTTGGTATTTTGACAGCGTTGTAATCCACCCATGGCAGAGTTACCCAGCAAAATTGTCATTCGACCTTTGCTCGTGGATTGATTCGTAGACTGACGGGTTTCGTGGCGGGTTCGTTTAGCAAGTGCCTAAGTATATTGGAAATACTTCTACAACTCCAGTTACGTAATGAAATTTTCACTGTGCAGGGGGGATGTGCGCTGATATAAAACTTCCTGGCAGATGAAAACTGCAGTGCTGCTAGGTCTGCAGGAGAGCCTCTGTGAAGTTTGGAAGGTAGGAAACGAGGTACTAGCAGAATTAAACGTGTGAGAACGGATCGTGAGTAGTGCTTGGTTAGCTCAGATGGTAGAGTAATTGCCCGCGAAAGGCAAAGATACCGAGTTCGAGTCTCGGTGCGGCACACAGTTTTAATCGCTCACGAAGTTCCAGTGACTTATGCTAAAATGGGAGTCTTCTAAGTTACATGACGATACGGTTCACTGTTAAAATTCTGAGAGCGTACGTTCCGAAATGAGCCAGGTAACATACTACCTGTACTTTCCGCTGCATGTGTCTCGGGTAGAGATCGTAAAGTTGCGTTTGACAGATCCGGTCTCATACGGAGCCTTAACCACTACCACTCTGCTTGCGCACTATTCACAACCGAAATAAGAAAGGAGAGGAAGAAATACCGGCACAACAAGTACCCTCCACTACACACCGTATTGTGACTTGAAGAGGATAAATGCGGTTGTCGATAGTGATAAAAAAAAACCGGGCTAACTTGTATCAGGCAGAATTGCGACGTAACTGTCTCTACGATGCAACGTCCAAACTTGTGGAGAAACCTTTTCGTGGCGTGATGTTGACAGTCCGTGTTGCGCTGCTCCGTAGGTGGTTATCACTAATGCCGCCGTTTAAATTACAGGGGAGAATGTTTGGCGCGACGTGACTTGACGTGACACGTCCTTTATGCTATCCACTAGGGGAAAGTGGCCTGTAATGACGTAGGCGGGCAAAACTCATTGGGACTGTTTTTAAAATGTGTGGATGTCAGGATAGTAATCTTTGGTTTAGTTGAATGCTTGTAATGGCTACACTTCACCTGACAACTATTTAACGTTTTTTTCTTCTACTTGGAGTGAAAAAGGCCAAAGCTTTTTCGAAGACAACAAAACCAATATTCCTGTTCAGAAACCTTACAAGCCGTGCAGTGTTAATCATTTCCCAGTAAAATTTAGTATTAAGTGGATGTCTTACAAATGGAAGTAATAATATTTTCGTTATGGGTATATTGGTTTTCTAGATCATGACCAAAAATTAAGTCAGTTTGGAAGAAGATGAAGAGACACAGGGTTATGTAGCTTTTTCATGTTCCATTACACGCTATACAGCTTGCTCAACATGCTTACGAATAAAGATTTACAAACTAAAAACTTAGCTAGTACCTACATACACTGATGTTATGTATTTATGATATATTTTTGGAGCCAAAAATGAATAACTACATATGTGCTTCGAACAGATTTCCGCGGAATCAAGGTAACATGAAATCTACCATTAGTACAGTTAAAAAAGTTAAAGTGTGGCGACTTACAGTCTCTTTGGCATATGCAGAGGATAGGCAAAATAATGTGAACACCTGTACTTACTTGGGAATAGTTTATTAATAAGGGGTTGGACCCAGTTTGCCCGTAATACACTGCGATTCTTCTTGGAATACTGGCATATAATAGTTGTATAGTCTCCAGTGGAATGTTATCCCACTCTTGGATCAGAACCTCTTCTAACGCCTGTAGTTGCGAGGGAGCGGAAATCTGCTCCGGAGTCAGCGCTCCAATGGGGTTCGGTAATGTTCAAGTACGGGGACTGGGATAGCCGGGGAAGACTCCGCAGTTCAGTTGCATGCTCCTCGTATCACTCTTGTACTTTCCTGGCTGTGTGAATGGGTGCATTATCGTCCTGAAATATGGCATGGTTGTTGGGGAACAACATTTGAATCATGGGGAGCACCTGGTCCCCTAAAATGTTCACATAACCGTTGGCTGTAACACGACCTTCGAGGGAAATTGTGGGACTGATATGGCTGGCCTTACCATCTCACTTCCACCACCATGCTTAAGCGTCGGAATCGAGTAATTAGCATTGTAGGCTTCTTTTGGCCTTCTCCAGACGTAAACCGAGCCCGATGTTGCAAATGACGAAAACGTTGGGTCGTCGGACCATATGGCGTGTTTCCGCTGATCAGCAGCCCAGGATTTATGCTCCTGACAACATGTTTTACACTTCTTTGCGTTAGTTATCGTTACTAATGGTCTCAGTATAGCAGGTCGTCCATGAATATTCGCTTTATGGTGTTCTCGGCAGACAGTATTGACAGATACAGGGTCTTCAGTCACTTGAGCCGTCGTAGTTTTGTGTTGTTTTGAAACAATTCGTGTTATCGTACGACGATCTCTGTCATTTAGTTTCGATTTGCGCTCACTATTACGTTTACACGATGATGTCTTTTCATGTTTTGTGTAGGTTGTCACGACTGTCATGATAGGTTTTGAAACATTCAGTAAATTGACTGTCTTGGTTACTGATGCTCCAGCTTTTGGGGCCCCCACAATCTGCCCTCGTTGGAACTCTGTTAAGTCGTTAACTGCAAGTCGACCTCGGCATCTGAATGCAGATACGAAGTGTGCACTACTGGTAAACGACCTGCACTGATGCCTAGTTCATAATGGACACGCATAGTCCAGCGCGAAACGTGCCTTACCTGCGTTGTTGACCGTCAAACATAACCGTCCCCTTACTACCATTGTCCATATTATTTCTCCTATCGACTGTAAAGTGCTTCAGTTGACACTTGTATGCATTTTTATGTGCGGACCAGAGCAACATGTCAGACTCATCCCATAGCAGGCCAACATACCTCCCCGAAAATTCGAAATATGTGGAACTCATGTGCACAACATCTCACTCACAGAGTGTGTAGACGGTCGAAGCTCTAGAAATCCGTCTTGTTCTTAAACATCAAAGTGACGCAAAGATGACAGGATAGAAACGAGTTTATTTTAACTCCAAATTTGCAAGTGCTGAGACAAAAGGAGTTTAGGAAAAGGGATAACGAAATGAGGAAATCCAATCCATCACCTGGAAACGACGTTTGGGCATGGTTTCACCACAGGCTGCACAAGAAGGAGAATATATATGAATACTTGTACTGATGATGAACAGCATGTAGTTTGCTTCTATTGTTGTGATTTATTCGGTTGATTAAATGGAAGGGAAGTGCAGCTGAAATTCATGAGTTTTTCGAAACTCAAGCAGTTTATGGCGGAGGTTTTAAGCAGACAAAAAAAAACTGAGTTACGTCGGTTAGATAATGATTGTTTCATTATCCAGAACGTGAACACCGATGAAATTTTAGATGTGAGGTTTCTGTTTTTAGGTTCCTGTAGATAGTGTAATATTTTAATTTTTGACAATGAGCATTATTAAATTTTTGGGCCAAAGATCTATCATTTGATTCAGATAGTATTTGTTACAAGTTTGTGCTAATGATTTAACAGTAATAAGGAATATTTATGTCATGTTGGCCCACCACGTAGCTCAAAATTACAGACTGAACACTTATTCGAGATTGTGAGTTCACTAATTATTTTAATTAAATTTTATATGCGTATTGGTATCTACCTATTCTTCATTGTTTTGTTTATAAAGGAAGAGACTCCCTCAGCAGATTCTCAGGCCCACGTCTGAACTTGTGGCCGTTGGTTGGAGATTTTCTTAGATCTATAATTAAAAAACAAAAATGTTGCATAATGTTTATTTATTATCATACAGCAGAAAATAAAACAAACGTTTTGCCCCACTGGACACGTACCAGAGGTGTCCACAACCACTCACATTCAGCTGAACCTTGAAAGGAGTCTGCCGAGCACATTTGTATGTGGCACCCGAATATGATTTTATAAACGATGTACGTCTTTGATAGGTTTCATATCGCTAACTGTGTAAGACCGCAGACCCAGATATACCGCTTATGGTCTGAGATTATAGTGTTAGAGTAAGAGAGCACTGGGCGCTCAGTTGTAGATAACCGTCGGTGAGCGGAACACGATGGAGTAGGCAGTTTTGTGGTGTGGTGTGTGAATCCACCAATTGTTAGATTAAGGTAGGAATTACGAGAACATGTAAGTAGAAGTCTTCATGAAAGCAAGGTAAAGATGATAAATAATTATGATTTTGGTTTTTGCCAGCACGTTAGTATAGATGAGTTGGCTGATAATTTGTAATTGTTGAGTAACCCCAGAATGCACGTAAACTGTTTTGATAAAAAGACTAGTTAGATATTTCACTTTTGTAGTGATTCCAACATTTGTTAACTGAGCTGTATCTAATTTGATGATTTGCATTTATGTTGGATTAGGGAAGTTAGATAATACTTGCCGTTTAAATGGCATTGTTTGTGAATCAGTTTTGAGTAACCTAACTTCAGTTGTCACATGTTTTTGAAAAGCCAATCTTAACTTTCTATATAATTTTGCAAAAAATCTTGAAACATCCCCTTAGAAAAATTAATGAATTACTGTGCTAATAAACCTCTTACGTTATTTGATTTTCAAACAGCTGAGCAGAACTGAACGTACTCAGACATTTCTCTCTTTGCTTATTCTGATCAACACTAAACTGACACACAATATTTTTAGCGCAACGCAACCTGACTTTCAATAATCCCTACAAAAGAATGGCCCTGACTAACAATAACCTATACCTTTCATGAATCACTTAACTGACAAAAATCTTCGTTACTCGAACTACTGCAATACAGTGAGTGCCAATACTGCCAGCTAAATAAAAGATTCTAACTGCTGAAGGCACTAACTACTGATAGGCATAGTTAGCAAATGAAAGATTTTGATAGAGAACAAACAATGTATTTACCTTAATAATATTCAAAAGTCATCATGTATATATCAGTTCATGATATACAGTATTACAAATTTACTCTTTCTGATGGACACGTCCAGATCGTCGGCTCTCAAAATTCTGCCATCTCTCTCCCCACATCCTCCACTGCTGGCGGCTCACCTCCAACTGCGCAACGCTACGCGCTGTTCACATCCAACTGCCCAACACTACGATAGCAAATATTCCCACAATGCAAACCAGCCACAGACTGCACACAGAACAGTCAGTGATTTTCATACAGAGCGCTACGTGGCGTTACCAACATAAAAACCTAAGCAGCCTGCTTACAAACTCAGTGTTAGTAATTCAATGTAATCAGTACCGCCTCCCAGACCAGGTCATATGTTTTTTCAAAGAAGTTGGATTTTGTTAAACGTTCTCGTTAATCAGATAAAAGAATTTCATGCGCATTTCAAAGTATTATGTCCAGCATTGTACCCTGCTGAGCCAGTAGCTAGCATTTGTATCTTTTTATGAGAGACCAGAATATATCGCTTCCACAGTTGCTGCTTTAGAGGTAAGACAATTCAATTTATTTGTTATGTGCACAGGGACCAAAGTTATCAGTTTTGAACAGGGCCAGAGGATTCAGTGCTTAAGTGGCTGAATGCATTATGCAGTGACTGTATTTCTTTATTGGTATTGGGAGTTGCATTGCCCAGTCAATTCGTGTAAAGTTTTGCTAACAATGGGAGTAAGCGCACCACTTGCACTTACAGCACGTTACACGATAATTCGAGTTCAGTATCCACTCCACGGTTCATACATTCATTTAACGTAATCGTACAGTTTTCTCGTTATTTTTTAAAAGAACGTTACAAGCTATATCTTTGTGTGGTGGCTTGTGTCGCCATTCTTTTGTAGTCAAACAAGTTGCACCTCACAATTACAAAGTCTTTTATCAGTCAAACATTTTTAGCAGTTTCCACCATGATTCAGTGGATCCAAGTTGGATTCAGGAACCGTTACAGAGAGACGGTTAAAAATATCAAAATTAAACCGAATGTGGTTATATACACAAGCTGTCCCAAATAAAATCAGCGACAACGCTTAGTACGTTGTGATTGGTTTTCAACAAGGAACCTATATGCGGAACAGCACGACTTGTGCGCTGGAGAGCCCTGAAGTCTGAGGGTGAACGGTTGAGATGTTTTATTCCAACTCGCTTTCGTGTCTTAAAAAGGAAGGTATGCAACCCTTTCGACATCTGTGTACTGATCCTAATAAAATTCCTGCGAATGGCCACATTCGGTCCACACAGTCCTTGTGCGCATCCTACTGGCGATCCTGTGTGATCTGCCAGTGCAGTAAGACGGTCGACAGCATTGCGACATGTGCCAATATACAGCTGCTGAAATGACCGACGTGGTCGTGGTTTGCGTGCGGCAAAGCGGATTGTAATGGCAGAGCTGCTGCAAGATTGTATACGGAACGTTTTCCAAACAGACGTACCTCACTTCTTCCACATTCGCGGCCATCGAGAGACCTCTCAGAGAAGCTGGGAAGTTGCACGTAGGTATTGTCTGCTTGAGATGCGTCCGTTGTACAGTAAAGTAGTAGCACTTTGTGCTTGGCACTTGCGAATGCTATCCCCACTCTATTGTTTGTCCTCTCGTAGGTGCCGAAATATGATGGGGGTCGTCCACGCTCGGCTCGAACACTGTTGGAGGAGGACGTGCTGTCAGTGTTCGAAGGGGACCCAGCCACCAGCACTAGGCAGGTGGCTCAGGCCCTGCACGCGGCTAAAAGTGCAGTGTGCGTGCTGCCCATGAGCACTGGCTCCACCAATACCATCTTTAGACAGTCCAAGCATTATGGAAGGAGAACTACCCACGACGGGTACAGTCGGCGCGGTGGTATTTACAGGTATGCATACCCTTGCCACAATTCCCGAATTTGACACTATTCACGGATGAACGCACGTTTACTACTAACGGTATATTAAACTTGCACGTCTTGCATGTTTGAGCGAACGAAAATCCGCGTGCGCAGGTGATTCAAAATGACCCCACACAAGGTCGTTATTAACATGTAGGCCGGGCTAATTGATAATCGTATCACTGGGCCATATCGACTGTCAGACTAATAGGACGGATCTACCTCACATTTATTAGAGATATTTTGCATGTAATGATACTAAATGTTCGGACGGACATGTGACTGCAACACGATGGACCTTCAGCTCACGTTGATTTCGATGTGCGGAAACACCTCATCGTCGCATATGCCAATCGATGGATTGGTAGTGGCGGGTCGGTCCCATGGCCAGCACAGTCGCCACATCTCGCCTATTTTCTGTGGGTAGTATGAAGAGTAGGGTGTATGGCACACCTGTAACGGCAGCGGAGAAACTTATTGCTCGAGTCCACGGAGCAATTGAAATACTTCAAAAACAACAGCACGTTTGGCTCAAGGACGTTAGGCCCAGCACCGCGGATGTAGGCTCTGCACTGAGGTAGGAGTTACAAATTTCTAAGCTGTAATGTAAACAGCGCGATGTGCTGGTCATGTTGGGTTTATTGACGTAATGTGGAACGCACATCCGTCTAAGACTTAGACGCTCTTCAACGTTTTCGGATATGGGTTCCTACTTGACAACCGATCAGAGTGGCTTCCTGCACAACGTTCTAAGCGTTGTCGCTGTTTTTTTGGGACACCCTCTATATATTACAAATCTGGACTTAAATTTTTCCAGGCAAAGTGTCTTACGAGTTACCGACGCACTTGGATCGATGTTTTAATCAATTAATATTAGTTATCGTCAGTTTTTCTGTTTTCCGTCTTTCCTTAGTTGTTTTAAGTTTCGTGGAGTTATGTTCCGTCTATGCAAATAATTGAAGGCAGTTTATTTATTGCCGTACGTCGCTTCTTTTAGTTGTGAAGCATCTTCAGTGCCTGTTCAAATGGTTCAAATGGCTCTGAGCACTATGGGACTCAACTGCTGTGGTTATCAGTCCCCTAGAACTTAGAACTACTTAAACCTAACTAACCTAAGGACATCACACACAGCCGGCCGGTGTGGCCGAGCGGTTCTAGGCGCTACTGTCTGGAACCGCGCGACCGCTACGGTCACAGGTTCGAATCCTGCCTCGGGCATGGATGTGTGTGATGTCCTTAGGTTAGTTAGGCTTAAGTAGTTCTAAGTTCTAGGGGACTGATGATCTTTAGAAGTTAAGTCCCATAGTTCTCAGAGCCATTTTGACATCACACACATCCATGCCCGAGGCAGGATTCGAACCTGCGACCGTAGCAGTCGCACGGTTCCGGACTGCGCGCCTAGAACCGCGAGACCACTGCGGCCGGCAGTGCCTGTAATACATGTTTCTTTTCATACAGATAATAAATACATCTCCAGGACCACCCGCATGAGCTAACAGCGCTGGAAATCGTAAGTAACACCGAACGATAATTTTTCATCACGAAATTTTTGCTACAAAAGTTGATTCAAATCTACAATACAAGAGAAAAACACGACAAAATTAACATAGCAACATATTGTAACTATCACATAATACGTTTATTGTAAGAATAAAAAGAAACATGTATTACAGGCCACTGAAGACGCTCCACAAATGAAAGAAGTGAAACGCGTATGGCAGTGAACGAACTTCTTTCAATTAATTGCATAGACGGAACATACCTCCACGTAATATTAGTTAGAACACTGTTTTTGAATAAAAACAGATCACTTGTATCGAGTTATTTCGACCTTATACATCGACTGTAATACTTCAATTTCTTCGGTATGCTTTGCAAAGAAAGCGTTGAAAAGTAGGTCGGTCAGCGCTCTCACATCAGGCTGTACAAGATTGGTTCACGGAAGCCGTCCCTCCCAAGACCTATTATGTCACTGCGAGTAACAGGTAGTACGGACAGCCAATTATTAATGCAGTGGATAATTGAAAGAGGAGAAAATAAATTTAAGAAAACTCGAATCACACGAAAAAGTGGCTAAAATAAATAGAAGTAAAAAGACTGATATGGAAAGAAAAAGATAATTTCAAGCAGTTTTGTGTAGTAGTTAAAAGTGTCTATTACGTTGCATCATTATCAACTTTACTTACGCGAAATTTACGCTATGGTAAACAAAGGGCCTATCTTGTGAAACACCAATTAGGTATAAATCGAATGCTCCGAATCGTTCTTTGATTTACCAAAACGTCGCAGAATTCAATACAATTATATTTCAATATGTCACTATATAAGCAATGGTGTAGTGTAAAGTTGCACTTATTCAGTTGTAGGTAGATTAAGTCACCTGTGAAATACAAATGAAATTTTGGTGTGTCGATTTGCACCACTACGAAATCCAAGTAAAACAGAGGTAAAGCCGTTCCATCACCACAATAAAGAGGCACAGAGGAAGTGACAGGTGTTATTGAACAGGGTGAAAGTTTCCTGTACCTGTGCCACAAAAATCTAGGTGTGAAGCAGCACTGCATGAACCAATTAAAGAAGATTGGCTCCGGGGTAAATGTACACCATCAAACGGCAGGAAACAGCTGGGAAGCTATGCAGTGACACGGTTTCACTTGTGTACTCAGCTGCTGAATATTAAAGTCCCTGCAGCGCACGTACAACTGAGACAAGATGTAAGTCTCAATGACACCACGAGTGCTATTATTGGTACTCAGATCTACTCCCATTCAGTGGTTTCCTCATCCAGTATCGCCCCTCCGCACCTCAGAAGAAACGCAGGCTACGTGTGAATTCTTATGAAGATAGAGTCGCATAAAAAGTGATTTCTAAGTAGCACTTTCCAGATTCCACCAGCTGTTCGCCGGAAGTCATGTTATAGCCCTTGGTTCGATCTTCGGGTGACAGACGGTTCTAGTATCACCGAGAAGTGAAGTGGAAAGATCGATGGAGTCAACATCCACCCCAGAAAACCCACTTGATTCGAAACCCAAAGACCAAGGTTAAAGGGTTACATCTTCCACGGAGCGAATGGTTGGGACTCAGCCACATCATAACGGACTAGAGAATATTTTTCCACAGAAGCGACTTATCATTTCGCCACCTCCTCCCCATCGGTCCGCTCCTGTTGTTCTTACACTTTTGCTCATATCAGTTTTCCGAACTGAACAGAGTGTATACAAATCTTGCACTGGGGGCGCCTCTGGCAGCCCTCTCAGTCTGGTGTCCCATGCCATCGCTACTACATGTCACACGCCCTGTAAAGATATCTCAAATTCGTGGCGCCAGTGGCTTGTGTCGCTTGGGCCTTAAACCGTCCCTGTCCGAGTGGGACAAGGAAGATGCGGCCACATCTTGAAGAAATGGATGAATTGTGAAAGTGCAGCGTGTGATTGTGGTGCAGAGGAACAGACAACAGGACTTGGTTTCAGGAACTGCCCCTTTTACGCTTTTATATGTGGTGTAAAAGACTAGCACGAATTAATACCGTGTGATGTGATATGATTGACCAATTTAGAAAGTAACCCGTAAATTTATTGTGTATATATATTTTCTGTTACGCTATAGAATGGCAATAACCTTTTCCTACTCGTTTCCTCAGTCACAGATACTCACAGATTCAGCTGCCCCTACCGATGTCGTTTTGTGTAACCCACAATGTTATATCTGACCTTCAAAAATGACGTGCGAGAGTTTCATATTCTCTAGTTTGCTACATGCAAACTATTAGCCCCCCCCCCCCTCTCACCCAAAAAAAGGAAATTTTTTGTATGAGATTTAGTTAAATTTTATACTGGGATACGTTTTCGCTAGAGGCAATGGCTTTCGAGATATTCAGGCTGCACCGGTCAGCATTTCTGGTATGTTGTTCATGACTCTACCTCCTACCACTGTACAAAAATTTGAGACTGGATGACTTATTTTCCACATTCGACCTCTTTTGGTCTTCATTAACCGGCTTTATTACGCCAGTGGCTTAGTCGGGTGCTTACAAACTGCGAAACTGACGTTTGTGTAAATTTTACCTTTCAGCTTTGTGAATTACAGCAGCATAAAATAAACAATTACATCGTTGTGTTTGCCATGCCCTCTGACAGTGAAACTACTGTGCTTGTAAGTGTTAAGTTTCGATCCAGTTATCAGCGCAATTATTTCTGGCGTAACGTTTACGAAATGCTTTTTCCTTTCACTACTCTCAAGGGCACATTTAACGAAATAGCCAAACTATGCAGGTGGAGTAATAGCGCAATCAAGAAAGACCAAAAGAGATCGAATATTGGGAATAGTTCATATAGTCGGAAATTTTTATACAGTGGCAGGAGGGAATGGCACAAACAACATACTAGAAATCCTGACTGATGAGGGATGAGTGTGGGAGTGGAGATGCGTTTCAAGATCACTTTTGTACGTTTTTCTTGAATAACTCGAAAGTAATGGCCTCCAGCGAAAACGTATCCCAGCACAAAATTTAATTACGTTACATTTCCTACAGAAAAGACCCTGTTCATTTGTATAACTAATAGTTTGCTCGTAGTGAGCCATAGAATATGAAAATTTCGAGCGTGGTTTTTAAGGGCATATATAGGTGAGTCGAAAAGGACTTTACAACTTTGGAATACTATAGAAATAGTATATATATCATTTTGTAGCAAACAGCCTCGAGTTTCACATAAAAGTGTCAGGTGTCATTTGGATGCGATTTGGCTACCATTTGCGCTGCGGCAAATATCCTACCAGTAGTCAGTTTCCTCCCACACTCATTGCAGTAATTCTGCCGTAACATGTGCAGCGACAGCGCAGATTCGTTTTTTCAGGTCAGCTAAATTGTTTGGTAGTCTTTAATGAAACCCCAGAGAAAGAAATGTAATGGCGCCAAGTCGGGTGAATGAAATGGCCATGGGACTGGCCCTTCAAGGCCAATCCATCGACATTGGAAGCGATTATGAAGGAAACCTCTGTCTTCCGTGAGGAAATGAGGCAGTAGGAAACCATCGCATTGCGGTCATCTTCATCGATCTGTGGAATTAAAAAGTTTCATCAAACCAAAACACAAAGCGAGCACGCTCCTCACGAGTGAAAGTAGCCATTTTAACTTTGCCCTATGCTGACGCTCTTGGTGACGGAATCGGGTACTGACACATTACATGAATCAAACTTGAGGTTGCTTCCTACAAAATGACGCACCTGCCGATTCTGTCATTTCTGTGTCATTCCAAAGTCGTAAAGTCTTTTTCGTCTCACCCTATATGACACTGCAGGTTGCATATAACGATATTGGTAGGGGCAGCTGAATCACTGTGCACGTCATCAGGCGCATGGTTCATTTAAATCCCGAAGCGTGTAGTCACAGTTACTCTCCAACATCGCCAGTCCGCCCCGAGACCGGCGGGGTACCACGGTGGCGTGTGTGTGTGTCTGGGGAGGCTGTAGTTTTTTCGCCGTGCTGCCTGGATGGTCGCCGGCGCCTCGCCGCCTCCGGGCCGCCGCTGATGGCCTTCCGGTCGGCTGGTCGCCACGCCCGCCGGCCGCCGACTTTTATGAGTGCGCGCCGCTACCCGCTCCGCTCCGCCCCTGAACGCCGCGGCTAATTTGACGTGAAAACGCCAGCCCGACCACCCCGCCAAGGCCACAGGGGTGAAGCGTCTACCGCCGCCGTCGTTCATCCTCGCCCCCCTTCCGCCTTCTTGCTCTGCTCCGACACACGGAATTAATGAATATAAATTGAATTTTTTTCCCATCTAAAACTGTATTTTGCTTTTTATGTGAGGCGAGTAACTTTTTTCGTATACGCCAATTTCGTGACGCCATCTACTTTTCTCGTCGAATTTCTGACTTCGGCCATTCTTATTTGGGATAATACATCCAGCAGCTTCTGGAAACTAAAGCTGCAGCTACTATCAGCTAACAGACGATTTTGGTGGGCGATCGGCTCCAAATGAGGTATCTAAAAGTATATTTAACATTGTTATCCGATCACCTACTTAGGGCCCATATGAGACGTTTCGATTGTTATCTATGCGCTGTCACTGTGCCGTTCACGCCACAAAGCGCTGGATATTTTATGCATTTTAATCATTTTATTGCAAGTTATTGTATATTAAGTTTAGACGTGGATTACGAAGTCCATGTAGTGTGGGATGCGAACAGAGGTGCACTTAAAACACAGCAAGTGGCTGGTTCCACAGGTAATAACGCACAGGCGCCAACTGTGGCGTTACGTTTATCTAACTATGTTAACTGCAGCTTGGCTGTGTTTTGTAAGCACCATGAAACAATCATCTCTGTACGTCACACAAGCTCACTAAATTAATCATCTATACTCCGTCTGCTTCTATCTAAGCTCGCGTCTCAGCTTTAGGAATCAGCCAGTATACCTTCTCCCCTCTTCCTCAGCCACCCACCCAACCTTTATCTTTCAACAATTGAACTCTCATGTACAAAACGCCATCTCTCTCGAACTATGTGTAGTAAAATGCTATAATTTTGGTTCAAATGGCTCTGAGCACTATGGGACTTAACTTCTGAGGTCATCAGTCCCCTGGAACTTAGAACTACTTAGACCTAACTAACCTAGGACATGACACACATCGATGCCCGAGGCAGGATTCGAACCTGCGACCGTAGCGTCACGCGGTTCCAGACTGTAGCGCTTAGAACCGCTCGGTCACCCCGGCCGGCGCTATGATTTTGTAGTTACATTGATCGGTGTATTTGGATACTGTCTGCAAAATGTGTTGCGAATAGAGTTCGTTAATAGTGAAGAAGGAATAAATTAAAATGTCATGCCTGATATTGCAGTTTTTTACTTGCTGATCATCGAAATGTAATTAGCAATAAACTTTTTTCCTTTCATTATTTTGTGCGGAACATCGGCGAGAAAAAGTTTCGTAAGGCTTTTAAATCATGTGAGAAGTTCGTTGGAAGTCGGTAAGTGCTCTCATTCTCCAGTACTCGATGAATATACTTTGGGCCGTTGTTCAACACGAGAGACAATAGCTGTTAGGAAAAATAGCAGAGTTGACGACAGTGATTAATTTCTTCCACAACTGATGCAATTACCTCAAATATCTGTCTAAAATCCACAACAACAGTTAAATCCGTCCCTGACATGCAAAAGTATGATTACACTGTTCACCAAAATTAGTCTTCGATTTTTGTTGAAGAACTCAGTCGAGAAAGACCAAAAAATTACGTTTAGGAGAAAAAATTCGTGTAGCCGCTAATTTTTGTTCAGTGGTAAGCGGCAGTGTCAAGAACAACGTACTAAAAATCATGATCGGTGGGGTGCGAGCGTGGGACTGGGGTCTGTGCTTGTAAAGGTCATGTTTTTAGATTTAACCTGAATCGATTTATCCTGAATATCTTGAAAACTACGGCTCTAGAGAATATGTTTCCACATACAAAACTAAACTACATTAAATTTCCTACAAGCGAGGCCCAATTCAGTTTTTCTCTAGGGCTAATGGTTTTCACGTTGCAGAGGTTGGAAATATCGCAGATTATTAAAAAATTTGCTTCAGTGGTATGAAATTCTTGCTTACTGTTAAATGAACTGGGTTATGAACAAATATTATGTGCGTGTGCCCCATCTACGTGCAATAGAGCCGTATCAAGGGAAGAACTGTGCTCTGGGGTTGTAACGGGGGGGGGGGGGGGGGGGCGGGGAAGAGGGTAGGAGCGCAGGATTGTGTTCATGCTTTTCCCTCGATCACAGGTCTACAAAATGATTGGAGATCAGGCGATTGTCCATTCTCTTTACAAACTGCTTCACAGAAAGCAACTTCTGTGTATTTCACAAAGCTCTACCGACCCTTCTGCAGCTCACTTTATGAATCACTGACAACAGGAGTGCGCAGACGCTAACAGGAGGGGGGTGGGGGGAGACGTCTTTTTTCCCAAACTATGTCAACACTACATTGTTACTTATACAAACGCAATAAAAGCATGTGGACGGCTTGTACATAAATCACTGCACACTGTTCTGGACTGTTAGAGAGAAAATTGATTCTTAGTTATTCGGTACGGCAGTTGTCGCTTTCTTCTGGGATAGTCGACTTCCTCCACCATGAGTGCAGCTCTGTTTTCAGTTTATAGACAGATTGCGTATCCTTTGCATTTTCTGACCAGTTCTCGTATGTAAGTAGACGAAATACTTTCACTAAGCTTGTGTTTTGTATGGTGGAGTTATTTTCATTGTATTAAGTTGTCTGGTGAGCTTTTATGTAAAATACGTTGCTATAAACAATGACAGAGAAGTGCTTAATTTGTAAGGGCGATGTTATTAGTGACCTATGTAATGTCGATGACAAAGGGATTGGATTGGGAAATGTGGCATCTTGCTGCTGCCTATTTTTTGACAGCATATTGTACAGCCTTGTAAATATATTATAGTCATTTGGTGATGAATTAATGAATGAAGAGAAAGTTACTGCACTTCTCTCGTAGTTAATTCTGTTACCAATAGACTGTATAAATCTGTTTCAGGAATTGCTTGCACTTGTAGAATGGGCTGCACTGACCGGAGCCACCTAAGACGCATATATGGCATATCTTGCAAGGTGGGTGTCAGTATATCTGACGGAAGAGAACTGATCCTGTTTGAATCTAGAACAGTAACTGTTATAAAGCATTGCTTGTCGTGCTGAAATATCTGAAGTTGCTTGACATCTAGGTGATGCACTTCTGTTGCAGGAGAGGCCAATTTAGGCCTCTGGGCCTCCTCAAATATTGGGAGAGATAAGACTGAGGTGATGCATTTGATATTACACGTGCTGTTGACAGAGGATGTCAAATATTTTTAGAAACTTTCTAGCAGATTAAAACTGTGTCGAACCGAGACTCGAACTGGGGACATTCGCCTTTCGCGGGCGAGTACTCTACCATCTGAGCTATCTGAGAACGACTCACGACCGGTCCTCACAGCTTTAATCCCGCCAGTACATCGTCTCCTACCTTCCAAACTTCACAACTCTTCTGCAGAACTTGCAGAACTAGCACTCCTGGAAGAGAGGATATTGTGGAGACATGGATTGGCCACAGTCTGGAGGGATGTTTCCAGAATGCAATTTTCACTCAGCAGCGGAGTGTGCGCTGATATGAAACGTCCTGGTGGATTAGAGTTGTGCGCCGGATCGAGACTCGAACTCGGGACCTACCATCTGAGCTACCCAAGCACGACTCACGACCTGTCCTCACAGCGAAGCTCCCGAGTTCGAGTCTCGGTCCGGCACTCAGTTTTAATCTGACCAGAAGTTTATCAGAGCACACTCCGCTGCAGAGTGAAAATTTCATACTGGAAATATTTTTACATTTCCAGAAGACTTTTGATGCCGTTCGTCACAAGCGACTTCTAATCGAATTGCATACCTGTAGAGCGTCGTCTAAATTATGCGACTAGTTTCGTGATTTCCTGTCAGAAAGGTCGCAGTTTATAGTAACTGACGGAATGTCTTCGAGTAAAAAGAAGTGATATCCGACGTTACCCAGAGAAGTGTTATACGCCCTCTTCTGTTCCTTATCCATATAAACGGTGTAGGACACAACCTGAGCAGCCCTTTTAGAATGTTTGCAGATGGTACTGTCATTTAGCCACTAGTGCAGTCATCAACTGATCAAAACCAATTGAAAAATGATTTAGACAAGCTCTCTGAATCGTGCGAAAAGTGTCAGTTGACTCTAAATAATGAAAAGTGTGAAGTCATCCATATGAGTACGAAAAGATATCCCCAAAATTTCAGTTACACGATAAATTACACGAGTCTAAAGGCTGTAAATTCAACTAAATACTTAGGGACTACAATTAGAATAAATTAAGTTGGAACGATCACATAGATAATGTCATGTAGAACGCAAACCAAAGACCGCAATTTATTGGCAAAACACTTAGAAAATGCAACAGATCTACTGCAGAGACTGTTTACACTACGCTTCACCTCCCTCTCCTGGAGCGTTGCTGTGCGGTGCGGAACCCGCTTCTGACAGGATGAAGGAAGAAATCGAAAACGTTGAAGGTAGGATTGCTCCTTTTTTATTATTGCAAAATAGTGTAGCGAGTGACACGTGTATGATACTCGAATTTGGGGGGGGGGGGGCGGCAGTTATTAAAACAAAGAAACAAAGGCGTTTTCGCTACTGCAGGATCTGCTCGGGAAACTTCAATCACCAACTTTTTCCTGAGAGTGTGAAAATGTTTTTTGTTTTTGGTGGCCACCTACAAAGGTAGAAGTAGAGGTAGAATCATCATAATAAACTAAGAGAAATCAGAGTTCGCACGGAAAGATTTAAGTGCTAGTTTTTCCCGAACGCATTTCGACAGTGGAACGGTAGAGAAATACCTTGGAAGTGGTTCGATCACCCCTCTACTAGACATTCAATTGTGAATTGCAGACTACTCATGTAAATTAAATGCCCTCAAACTGCGAAAAGTATTCCCGCCATGATAGTGGAAACAATGCAATCGGTGCTGTCGAATACCTTCTAACAGCGTATTCCACTTGGGGCTAGCTCTTCAATGTGGCGGGCAGGTGACAGCTCTAGCTATTTTTTTTTTTTTTACAGAATAAGCAACTGCAAATAAATACACAATAAACTGCAAATTACTCCACTATAAAGGGTGGTCGGAAAATCGCGTTACAAATTCATGGGACTTGTAGATGCGAGTGGGTACATAATATTTTTAACAGGAACCCATGTCCGGAAACGTACCTTTCCGTTCTACGACGGATTCAGTTCAGATGTGTAACGCGACCATGTCCGCTGAGGGAAAGAGAAAACTCTCAGAGTTGCCTGTCCTGGTAGACAATAGGGCTATCGTCACCTGATATCACTTAACGCATGCAAAGTATAATTTACGAGACTCCAGTAGAGACAGAGGAAGATCTGATGGCAAGAGTTCTGGCCGTTGCACTAGGAATTGAATAGACACCACCATGTGGGATGGACTGTGTGTACTAGAACATGTTTCATAAGCGCAATGCCTGTAACAACGTTGACGGTCGCCACGTCGCGCTGCTATTGTAATGCATCAGTACTGTTCTGTACGCACAGTATTCTGGATTTTTTTCTATTTCGGAATAATGTGAACACGTAATGTCAAAGTGTTAATACAAAAAGATCTGCTTAAGTGATAAATTGATGTTTCCTTATGTTTCCTTCCGAATTGTTACCTAATAACTGTAGTGCGTCACGCCTAATTCAGTTTCTCAAGCAGAGGAGCATGAGTGAAACACCTAAATTGAAACCGTCGTAGCACGGGAACGGTATGTTTCTGGACATTGGTTGCTGCTTAAAATATTATGTAATCACTCCCCTATACAAGTCCTAGAAGTTTTTAACGGGAATTTCTGCTTTGATGCAGCTCTCCATGCTACTCTATCCTGTGCAGGCCTTTTCAACGCCGAATAACTACTGCAACCTACATCCTTCTGAACCTGCTTAACGTATTCATCTTATGCGCTTTCTGTACGATTTTGAAACCACACACTTCCCTCCAGTACTAAATTTGTGATGCCTTGATGTCTCACAATCTGTCCTATCAACCGATCCCTTCTTTTAGCCAAGTTGCGCCTCAAATTTCCTGTCTACCCAATTCCGTTCAGTACCTCCTCATTAGTTACATGATCTACCCAACTAACTTCAGCATTTGTCGGTAACACCATATATCGAAAGCTATTTTCTCCTCTATCGGCAACTTTTCACTTCCGTACACGGCTACACTCTATAAAATTACTTTCAGAGAAGACTCCATGACTATTAAATCTACACTCCTGGAAATGGAAAAAAGAACACATTGACACCGGTGTGTCAGACCCACCATACTTGCTCCGGACACTGCGAGAGGGCTGTACAAGCAATGATCACACGCACGGCACAGCGGACACACCAGGAACCGCGGTGATGGCCGTCGAATGGCGCTAGCTGCGCAGCATTTGTGCACCGCCGCCGTCAGTGTCAGCCAGTTTGCCGTGGCATACGGAGCTCCACACTGGTAGCATGCCGCGACAGCGTGGACGTGAACCGTATGTGCAGTTGACGGACTTTGAGCGAGGGCGTATAGTGGGCATGCGGGAGGCCGGGTGGACGTACCGCCGAATTGCTCAACACGTGGGGCGTGAGGTCTCCACAGTACATCGATGTTGTCGCCAGTGGTCGGCGGAAGGTGCACGTGCCCGTCGACCTGGGACCGGACCGCAGCGACGCACGGATGCACGCCAAGACCGTAGGATCCTATGCAGTGTCGTAGGGGACCGCACCGCCACTTCCCAGCAAATTAGGGACACTGTTGCTTCTGGGGTATCGGCGAGGACCATTCGCAACCGTCTCCATGAAGCTGGGCTACGGTCCCGCACACCATTAGGCCGTCTTCCGCTCACGCCCCAACATCGTGCAGCCCGCCTCCAGTGGCGTCGCGACAGGCGTGAATGGAGGGACGAATGGAGACGTGTCGTCTTCAGCGATGAGAGTCGCTTCTGCCTTTGTGCCAATGATGGTCGTATGCGTGTTTGGCGCCGTGCAGGTGAGCGCCACAACCAGGACTCCTACACTGGCCGTACACCACTGGTGATCGTCGAGGGGACACTGAATAGTGCACGGTACATCCAAACCGTCATCGAAGCCATCGTTCTACCATTCCTAGACCGGCAAGGGAACTTGCTGTTCCAACAGGACAATGCACGTCCGCATGTATCCCGTGCCACCCAACGTGCTCTAGAAGGTGTAAGTCAACTACCCTGGCCAGCAAGACCTCCGGATCTGTCCCCCATTGAGCATGTTTGGGACTGGATGAAGCGTCGTCTCACGCGGTCTGCACGTCCAGCACGAACGCTGGTCCAACTGAGGCGCCAGGTGGAAATGGCATGGCAAGCCGTTCCACAGGACTACATCCAGCATCTCTACGATCGTCTCCATGGGAGAATAGCAGCCTGCATTGCTGCGAAAGGTGGATATACACTGTACTAGTGCCGACATTGTGCATGCTCTGTTGCCTGTGTCTATGTGCCTGTGGTTCTGTCAGTGTGATCATGTGATGTATCTGACCCCAGGAATGTGTCAATAAAGTTTCCCCTTCCTGGGACAATGAATTCACGGTGTTCTTATTTCAATTTCCAGGAGTGTAGAATCGATTTAAAAAATATCTATTAAAAAATTTCTCTTCTTCAGAAACGCTTTTCTTACCATTGTTAGTCTACGTTTCATATACTCTCTATTTCGGTCGTCATAAGTTATTTTGCTGCCTAAATAGCAAAACTCATTTACTACTTTTAGTGTCTCGTTTCTTAACTTAATTCCCTCGGTATCACCTGATTTAATTCGATTACATTCCAGCAGAATTATTTTCTTCTTATTGATGCTCGTCTTTTGTAACCTTCTTTCAAGGCTCTGTCCATTCTGTTCAACTACCCTTCCAAGCCCTTTGCTGTCTCTGACAACAGAATTACAATGTCACCGGCAAACTTTGAGGTTTTTGTTTCTTCTCCCGGGATCTTAATTCCTACTCCAAATTCTTCTTTTTTTTGTTTTGTTTTTTTACTGCTTGCTCAGTGTATAGATTGAACAACATTGTGAATAGCCTACAACCCTGTCTCACTGCCTTCTCAATCACTGCTTCTCTTTCATAGCCCCCGACTCACAGCTGCTGTTTGATTTCCGTACAAGTTGTAAATAGTGTTTCTCTCCGTGTATTTTATCCCCGCTACTTTCAGAAGTTCAAAGAGAGTGTTCCATCAACATTATCAAAAGCTTTCTCTAAGTCTACAAATGCTATAAACGTAGGTTTGCCTTTCCTTAACTTATATTGTAACAGAAGTCGTACAGTCAGTATTGCACCGCGTGTTCCTGTATTTCTCCGGAATCCAAACTGATCTTCCTCGAGGTCGGCTTCTACCAATTTCTCCATTCTTTTGTACAGAATTTGTGTTAATATTTTGCAGATGACTTATTAAACTAGTCGTTCGCTAATATTCACAACTGTCAGCATCTGCTGGCCGTGGAATTAGAATTGTTATATTCTTCTTGAAGTCTGACGGTATGTCGCCTGTCGCGCATACATCTTGCACGCCAGGTGGAAGAGTTTTGTCATGGCTGGCTCTCCCACGGCTATCAGTAGTTCAGATGGAATTTCGTCTGCACCGGGGCCCTTTGTGGAAGCTAAGTCGAGATCTCGAATTGCCTTTCGAAGTTTGCACGGAAACGATACGCAGACAAAAGAGACTCTTATGGTGTAGAGCCAGAGTAGACTCAGACGCTGAGTGGCATTCTGTGGTGTTCAGCGAGGATCTGAATTCGAAACTTCCTGGGAGATCGACACTGTGTGCCAGACAGGGATGCGAACTTGGCTCTTTTGGCTTTCGCAGGCGAGTGCTCTACAAGCTGAGCTACCCCAGCAAGACTCACGACCCGCCCTCATAGCTTCACTTCCGCCAGTACCTCCCCCCCCCCCCCCCACTTCACAGAAGTTCTACTGAATACCTTACAAGGGTGACATAAGGTGCGTCATTGTAACCTCCCTTACCATGAGGCTTTGATTACCACACATTTTGAAGTCGAAACCCACAGTTCGCAGTGCGTTGAGCAACAGGACGACGTTCTTCACAATCTTTGACACTGCTGACACTTCACGGACGCTTTAACCCTTATATAAGGACATCGCCGCCTAGCAACCCCACTGAATGTGACCGCACCCCTTTGGAGTGCAGTGTGACCACAATTTTTGCTCTGTTGTACAGTGTGGAACCACAAGGAACCGTTCAAAATCATTCGACGAAATATGAACGTGAGCCGAAGTAGCATAGGATCCTGTTTTGCATCCTCCTGTGGCGTGGTAATAGAGGCATGCGGCATTGACACATGCGTAAATAAAATGGTAAAGTTCCCTGTGAGACACCTCAGTTCGGGAACAACCTCAGCGCCACCTGCCACCATTTATAGAGCAGTTTAAAAATACACATGGCCAGAGAAAACCCCTAGAGAGTCCTAGGCCCCCGCAGGTGGGCAATCTCTTTACAACTCTCCATTCTGGGATGCCGAATAGAAGGTGACCAGGACACATTCATGTGTTCTCTCTGTGCAGGTACATTTTTAAAGTGCTCAACAAACGTGGGCTGGTGACACTGACGATATTAGCGAACTGTGGGGTCTTAGAGAAAACCTTTGCCGTTTTAATCACGCATGTGTCAATGTTACACACATCTTATCACGCCACTTTTTTTTGTTTTTCTTAATAAGGTGGAGGTGGTTCATGGTGTGGGTTCCTGTAGTCATGTCCTAGTTCATGAACCACGGGCAACGTATGAGTGGCCAAGTAAGTGGTCTCGACAGTCGGGATACCAGTTACTGTGGAATAAGGCTGGGCATCTCAGACATATTCTGAATCGTGGTCACCGTTGTGCTCATACGGCAAAGACTACCAATTCCTCCGGTTAGTCCCTCAACCGTTAGGGGTAAGACCCAACGGGACTCGGGGCAAGTAAGGCTAGCAACCTGCTTCCCTGGTACTTTAAATATGATGCTGGCAACAATCAGAGCAAAATGCCTCGGACCTTTGGAGGTGACGGAGTCCCACTTTTAACTGACAAACCAGGGACTCCTAAGATACGACTTGGCAAACAAATGGTAATGAGATGGGGAGCTATTAATATCAATGGGGGCTACTCTGGGAGAAGGTAGAGCTGGCAGAGACTGCAAGTAAGATGGGGCTGGACGTTTTAGCTGTTAGTGACATTCGGGTAAGGGATGAGAAAGAAGAGGAAGTGGGAGAATACAAGGTCTACCTGTCAGGAGTCAAAGCAGGAATAGCACAATGGGGTGTAGCGATTTACATCAGGAAAGAAATGGAACCCAGCGTAGTTGCAATAAGATATGTAAACGAACGACTGATGTGGATAGATTTGACAATGTCTAGCAAGAAAATTAGAATTGTATCAGTATATTCGCATTGTGAAGGAACAGATCAAGATAAGATGGATAGTTTTTATGAGGCACTCAATGATGTAGTTGTTAGAGTAAAGGACAAGGACAGTGTTCTGCTCATGGGTGATTTTAACGCCAGGATTGGAAATCGAACAGAAGGGTATGAAAAGGTTCTGGGTAAATTTGGAGAGGATATGGAGGCCAACAGGAACGGGAAACAACTCCTGGATTTCTGTGCCAGTATGGGCTTAGTAATCACAAACTCCTTTTTTAAACATAAGAACATTCACCGGTATACTTGGAAAGGCAGGGGATCCAGATCTGTCATTGACTATATAATAACAGATCAGGAATTCAGGAAGGCTGTGAGGGACACACGTGTATTCAGGAGATTCTTTGATGACACTGATCATTATTTAATCTACAGTGAAATTGGGATTGTGAGGCCGAAAGTGCAGGAGGTCAGGTCCATATGTAGGAGGATAAGAGTGGAGAAACTTGAGGATAAGGAAATCAGGCACAAGTACATAACAGTGATCTCAGAAAGGTACCAGTGAGTTAAATGTAGTTTATTACAGTCATTAGAAAAGGAATGGACAAGATACAGGGACACAGTACTAGAGGTGGCTAAAGAATGTCTTGGAACAGTAGTGTGTAAAAGTAGAATGAAGCAAACAGCTTCGTGGAATGGCAC
The DNA here is from genome assembly GCF_021461385.2 of Schistocerca piceifrons. NCBI lineage: Eukaryota > Metazoa > Arthropoda > Insecta > Orthoptera > Acrididae > Schistocerca > Schistocerca piceifrons. The sequence goes on along the minus strand of NC_060140.1, from coordinate 713,196,765 downwards.
AGTCAAGGCAGCCTCTAAAAGGAAAAAGAAAGTATATCAAAAATGGCTACATACTAGAACTCAGGTAGACAGAGAAAGTTATGTTGAAGAACGAAACAAAGCCAAACAGATAATTGCAGCAGCCAAGAAGAAATCTTGGGAATACTTTGGAAACAGGTTGGAGACTATGGGTCAAGCTGCTGGAAAACCATTCTGGAGTGTAATTAGCAGTCTTCGAAAGGGAGGTAAGAAGGAAATGACAAGTATTTTGGACAGGTCAGGAAAACTGCTGCTGAATCCTGTGGATGCCTTGGGCAAATGGAGGGAATATTTTGAAGAGTTGCTCAATGTAGGTGAAAATACGATCAGTAATGTTTCAGATTTCGAGGTAGAATGGGATAGGAATGATGATGGAAATAGGATTACATTTGAGGAAGTGGAGAAAATGGTCAATAGATTGCAGTGCAATAAAGCAGCTGGGGTGGATGAAATTAAGTCGGAACTCATCAAACACAGTGGAATGTCAGGTCTTAAATAGCTACACAGGATAATTGAAATGGCCTGGGAGTCGGGACAGGTTCCATCAGACTGGACAAAAGCAGTAATCGCACCAATCTTTAAACATGGAAACAGAAAAGTTTGTAACAACTACAGAGGTATCTCTTTAATCAGCGGTGTGGGTAAAATCTTCTCAGGTATTGTTGAAAGGAAAGTGCGAGTATTAGTTGAGGACAAATTGGATGAAAATCAGTGTGGGTTTAGGCCTCTTAGAGGTTGTCAGGACCAGATCTTTAGCTTGCGGCAAATAATGGAGAAGTGTTATGAGTGGAACAGGGAATTGTATCTATGCTTTATAGATCTAGAAAAGGTATATGACCGGTTTACTAGGAGGAAGTTATTGTCTGTTTTACGAGATTATGAAATAGGAGGCAAACTTTTGCAAGCAATTAAAGGTCTTTACATGGATAGTCAGGCAGCAGTTAAAGTTGACGGTAAATTGAGTTCATGGTTCAGAGTAGTTTCAGGGGTTCATATTATTTATGGATCATATGTTGAAAACAATAGACTGACTGGATGAGATTAAGATACGTGAACACAAAATAAGTAGTTTTGCATATGCGGGTGACTTAGTTGTGACAGCAGATTCGATAGAAAGTTTGCAATGTAATATTTCAGAGCTAGATCAGAAATGTAAGGACTATGGTATGAAGATTAGCATCTCCAAAACGAAAGTAATGTCAGTGGGAAAGAAATATAAACGGATTGAGTGCCAAATAGTAGGAACAAAGTTAGAACAGGTGGACGGTTTCAAGTACTTAGGATATTCTCACAGGATGGCAACATAGTGAAAGAATTGGAAGCGAGGTGTAGCAAAGCGAATGCAGTGAGCGCTCAGCTACGATCTACTCTTTTCTGCAAGAAGGAAGTCAGTACCATGACTAAGTTATCTGTGCACCGTTCAATCTTTCGACCAACTTTGTTGTATGGGAGCGAAAGCTGGGTAGATTCAGTTTACCTTATCAACAAGGTTGAGGTTACAGATATGAAAGTAGCTAGGATGATTGCAGGTACTAGTAGATGGGAACAATGGCAGGAGGGTGTCCACAATGAGGAAATCAAAGAAAAACTGGGAATGAACTCTATAGATGTAGCAGTCAGGGCGAACAGGCTTAGATGGTGGGGTCATGTGACATGCATGGGAGAAGCAAGGTTACCCAAGAGGCTCATGGGTTCAGCAGTAGAGGGTAGGAGGAGTCAGGGCAGACCAAGGGGAAGGTACCTGGATTCGGTTAAGAATGATTAGAAGTAATACGTTTAACATCAGAAGAGGCACCAATGTTAGCACTGAATAGAAGGTCATGGAGGAATTTTATAAGGGGGACTATGCTCCAGACTGAACGCTGAAAGGCATAATCAGTCTTAAATGATGATGATGATGATGATGAATAAGGTGGAGCCCCTCCACGCACACACCGGCATGATGGCAAACACGAAAGGTCTACTGCCATCTCCGCACATTGGTTAGTTTTCACTAACTGCGGTCTCACAGGATGTGGATACTGCAATGTTTGCACACGTCTGATTATGATTAACCATTAATACGTGATCTAAAAATAGATTGGGTCGAAAGCTGAATGAAGGGTAGCGGTTTGAAGGGCAGACGAAGAAAAATGCCAAGGCAAAAGCCAAAGGAAAAAAAAAAACCTCTGCGATAGTTGGGTCGTGTTGTAAGAGCAGTAACGGTTTCCTTGCTGCCTGTGAGAGGTCACGCAAGGTTAGGTTTTGTTTTTAGTGGGTATAATACAGGCGGATATCTTCGACAATGTAGAGCGGTGTTACTAGGCGGCTGCAGCTGGGTACTGGTGTTGGCTTCTTTGTTAGCATCAGCTTACCTGTAGCAGCTGGGTCCATCATCGGTTATCGTAGATCACACCACAGGAGACCGCAAAACAGGACGGCTAAAAAAGAGTAACCACGCATTCCTGCTGCGAATTACGTTCAAATTTTATCGAACGGTTTTGATTGGTCCCTCAGTAGGGGAACAAGCTTCGTTCTGGCGCATTTTGTTAGTGCGGGTTGCCTACATCAAGGGCAGGTGTGCACTCAGGGACAAACCTATTGTTCTCGTTTGACTGTCAGGTACTTAACCTATTGTTCTGCTAAAAGGATCTTCTTTTGATTGACAGATCCTTAACCTGTTGTTCCCCCATGCCCTCCCATCCTCTCCCTCCTCAGGAAACCTCCAACACACCCCCTCCCCATCACTACTACAGGTACACTTTCAGGTCTGTGGTATTGGAGTAGCCCCTCTCACCCTCATCAATTTCATTGACTACTTGTTCAATTAATTAACTTCTCCCCCTCTGGTAACAACCCCATGCCCTCCCACCCTCCCTCTCAGAAACTGGTGGGAAAACACTCAGTTGATCGGTCATTTGGAGGGAATTCGATTGCTGTGTATGGACTATTGTTTAAACAATTTAGACAATATTTGAAATGTTTGTTTAAACAATTTGTGGAATTCAAAGCAATGTATTGAATATATGGAAACTGGTGGCTCTGTTGTCAAGAGGATGGCTCTCATAACAGGAAATTCAAGGGTATATTATTTATTTACAAAAAAATTCAGTTAAAGGGGATGGAAATCTCTAGCTCATGATTCTCAGTTGTTTGGAAAGATGCAGCTCTTGTAAGAAGTAATTACATGGTAAAATATGTTACATTACCTAATGTTTGGCACTGCACTCTGGGCATCTTAATCAAATGTTCGGCCCTTTGTTGGCACTTAACCTATTGTTCTGTTAAGTGGCTTTCCATGTCACCTCCAGCCCTTTCAACTATTGTACTGCCTTTGATACCATATTAAATTATTAGTTATGTCCTCCCAACAATTTCTGGTACAATTTTCGGATTTCACACGCTTTGAGTGCCATTTTGGGTGCACTCTTCTTTCTCACCCACCCCCAGCCTCTAAAACTATAGCACTGCGTTTTACATAAAAATTATGCAAATTAATTATGCATATTAATTAAATCGATATCCTTCACATATATGGGGTAGTTTCTTTAATGCCCAGCATCCTATTGGTAGGGGAAATCTTTTGAATATAGTTTAAACATAAGATTGCTAGTAAAAAAAAAAACATCCCGCCAAATCCATACACACCCCAGGAGTCAGGGTGCACCGTCAGTCCCTGCGAAGTGAAAATGCGGCTGTCAGCTGCCAAGCCATGCACAGGTGTCCGTTCCGGTCCTGCGAGCATGAGACAGTGGCATCCCTTTCATACCTGACACCTGAGAAAATCCTGTCGAAATACACGTTCACCTAGTCACTATTGCTAGCGTTATAACGCATAGATGCGCTGTGGGTCCAGCACCGAAAAAGCGGTTTCCACAGCAGTTAAAAGGTCTTCAATGTTATACTGATATCACATGTCTAGGTAAGAAACAGCCAAGTCCCCGCCCCCCACCCTCTCCTGCGGATGCACTATAGAAATCTGTTGCAGTGCTTCCGAGAATAACATAGGTTGCATTCTTCCTAGCAATCCTAATGGGACAGCCCATTCATCACTGAATTTACCTGTCAAACTGCTGCTGCTGGTGTGGGAGCACCGTCCACCATTGTTTTCTGCAGACGAGATTTTCAGCAGCAAAAGCTATTTTGTACAGACGGTCACATTGCACTGACATTGCCTACAGATCATCAAATACATACACGACTAACAAGAGTATTGGGAACCAGGAACATATTTACTAGTGTAACTACAATTAAATATTACTATTGCTGCTGCAGTCTGACACTGATCAATGTACAGGTAATGCCTCCTTTTGACGGCTGTGGTTCTGGAACGAATCTCAGTATCTATAGCACACATAATTTTTCACGTAAAAATGTCTCCCATACCCTCATGGTTATCGATGCCCTGAATCGATACAGCTCTCACGATTGGACACACACTCGTTTTCTCTGGTCATACCACAACATAAGCCCCACTAACATTATGCTGCAATATATACAAATTTTACACAAACAGTGCAGTTATCTTTTATATCTGTGCAGTGTGTTAAAAAATTACGGTGTGCCTTCACTCACACTGGCTGTACGTCTTGATTCTCCTCAGTCCTAGGAAATTATCTGACAAAGGCTTCGAATCAGCGCTTCTGGAAGATGCTGCATCCTGCCAAGATTCTCTCAAACAAGTGTTATGAAAAACAGGCATCCTTCACTATATGATAATAAATATCGCACTCACGGACGTAATGCTTGGAAAGACATAACCGATGCGGGTTGATGTACTGTAATAAACATCTCTATTGATAAAACAACAAGGCAAATGCGAGGGTACGCTTAGGGGTGCCGATGAGGGGACGTATTGTTACAGCCGTATTGCGTGTCCTGTTTTTAGGCTATAGCAGGTCCAGTTGAACACTTGCATTGCTATATTGTGCAGCTATTTACGAAATGAATTTATCACCACTTATGTTCGGATATATTCCTCAGTGCCTTGAAATCACAATTCACCATGTCGAATCTATCCTTCCATTATGACTAGACGTACGTAATTTTTTCTGTTTTTACGTTACTAGTAGTTTGATTCCACCCAAAAACGTATGTCAGGAAAATAAGCCACGGTACCTTTATGTTCAAGCAGCAGCATAACATTTCTGACTATCGATTTTAGGTGTATAAAAAAATTATGATATGTCTACAGCTGCACCAGCTGGGTGTCGTTTTTGTACTACAAGAAAACCTCCTGCCATTACGTATTTGTCGATGAATAAAGAATGTAATTACAATTTAGATATTACATACACAAACATACAGAAGACAGAGTAGACGCTCTGCAAATGTGGAATATGTGGACTGGAGGCGACTGTATACAGTCGCATACAGTGCTATGCTATGCGTTCCGATCACTGCATTTGCGCTAGGTGTTGGCAGCTGTACTACATTTACAAGCAATTTTAGAACACGGAACAAGAAGTTATGCCATGATCGTATGGCTAGAACTGACATAAAGTCGATAGCATTGCGAAAAATACGTATAAATTGAGGGAATATACACCGAAATGCAGGAAAATTGGGGAAGTACTTGCATGTCTTCTGGTTGGGGCAGAACAATTTGTACATGGGAACAAATATGCGACGGCAAGAGGAATCCGAGAACACGTCGACATGGAAGCGAAGGGAATCGGGAAACAGTCACTTTTTTCCGTTGAAGCAGCATTCTACTGTATGTCTATCGAGGTAACAGTGATACACGCGAGTTTACTACTGTATTTGACGCTCTTCAGGAAGACAGAGATCCATCTGCCTCTAAACTTACTTGCATCTGCGTTAAGGGATGACAGATGGTGGATGGAGTGGTCCGTTGAGATTGAGTTGTAACGAGGTACGATTTAATGGTAGACTGATGATGCACTCTAGAGAGAGAGAGAGAGACTGAGAAGTTACTGCAGGTCATTTGACCATTTTTTCCTGATGTTCTGCCAGGATGCATCAGTTGAGTGACATAGCCTGCGTTCAACTCATATACAACTGCATGTTGTGTGTGGCTCTTAGAGCAGTGTCTCTTTGCGATCGTTAACAGTAAACCTCTCGATCATCAGAGGACTTCCATCTCATGTGCGATGAAACGTGACACCTTCCTCTAAATGAACGAAGATTTATGCAATGTGCTCCATTCCCCTGTCACATCTTGGGTATAAAATCGATATTTCAGTTTCATATCGAAGAATGCAACCTGTGTCATTCTGGGAAGCACTGCATCAGATTCCTATAGCACGTCCAGAGGGGGGATTTGGCTGTTATTTACATAGACATGTGACATCAGTATAACATTGAGGACCTTTTAACTGCTGTGGAAACATCTCTTTCGGCGCTCGACCCACACCGCAGCTATGTGTTATCGTGCCAACAACGGTGGCTAGGTGAACACATATTTCAACAGGAATTTCATCAAGTGTCAAGTATGAAAGGGATGTCACTGCCTCATGCTTTCAGGACCCGAACGGACACCTGTGCATGGCTTGGCAGCTGACAGCCGTGTCATTACTTCGCGGGAACCAACAGTGCACCTCAACTTCTGGGGGTGTGTGCGGAGTTGGTGGTATGTGTCTTTTACCAACAATCTTTTGTTTAACCTATGTTCCATCGATTTCCTATACCAATCGGATGCTAGGTATTAAAAAAACTACACCATACATGTGAAGGATATCGATTTAATTAGTTTGTATAGTTAATTTGCATAAATATTTGATATCAACGTGGTGTTAGCGGTAAAATAGTTAAGGGAAGGGTGTGGGTGGGTGGGTAACATGCAGCAGAGCAACAGGTTATGTGCAGAACACTAGGTTAATTTGCGTAATTAACTTGCTTAATTGTTTTGTAAAATACAGTACACTATTTTAAGAGGGTGGGGTGGGTGACAAAGAAGAGTACACCCAAAACGGCATTCAAAAGCGTGTGAAATTCGAAAGATGTACCAGAAAATTGTGGAAGGACATAACTAATAACTTAATATGTTATCAAAGGCAGTACAATAGTTTAAGAGGATGGAGGTGACATGGAAAGCCACTTAATAGAACAATAGGTTAAGTGCCAACAAAGGGCCATACATTTGGTTAAGACACCCAGAGTGCAGTGCCAAACATTAGGTTATGCAACATGTTTGACCCATGTGATTACTTCTTACAAGAGCTGCATCTTTCCAAAACGCTGAGAATGATGAGCAAGAGATTTCCAAGCCCTGCAAACTGAATGTTTTTGTAAATAAACAATATACCCTTGAATTTTCTGTTACAAGTTCCTTCCTCTCGACCACAGATCCACCAGTTTCCATATATTCCTTACATTGCTTTGAATCCCATAAATTGTTTAAATTATATTCCACACACTGTCTAAATTTTTTAAACAGTAGTCCATACACAGCAATCGAATTCCCTCCAAATGACCGATCAACTGAGTCTTTTTCCCGCCGGTTTCTGGAAGGGAGGGTGGTATGGGGACACCAGAGGGGCGAGAGGTTAATTAATTGATCAATTTAATTAAGTTGTCAATTATATTGATAAGAATGTCAGGGGCTATTCCAGTAACTCAGACCTGAAAGTGTACCTGTGGCAGCGAGGTGAGGGGGTGTGTTTGAGGTTTCCTAAGGGTGGAGGGGAGTGGGAGAGGTGGGGAAACAATAGGTTAAGAATCTGTCAATCAAAAGAAGGATCCTGTTAGCAGAACAATATGTTAAATACCTATTAGTCAAAGGAGAACAATAGGTTAAGTGCCTGTCAATCAAAGAACAACGATAGGTTTGCCCCTGAGTGCATACCTGCCCCTGATGTAGGCAGCCCGCTCTAACAAAATGCACCAGAACGAAGCTTGTTGCACTACTTCCCTTATGGTTCAATACTGTAGATCAGAGCAAAAAATTGCTGTCGCACTGCACTCCAAAGGTGTGCGATCAGGGTCAGTGGGGTTGCTAGCCCAAGATGTTCTTAGAGATGGTTTGAATCGACGTAACGTTAGCGACAGTCCCGGATGGTGCACAAGTCGCGCCCAATCACACCCCTCTACACCAATCCATACCCTAAGCTCCGCCCGTGGTATGCCACATGTTCCAACATCAAAGTTGTTCGTATCCCAGATATGCCAGTCATAACAAGGGAGGAAATCAGTAGTTAGTACGAAATACAGTTTTTCCGGTACCATTGTGAAAAGAATTTGAAATATGTTCATTGAATATGCGAGTTGAAAAATCACCAATAAGAAATAAAAATAAAAATGGTATCCACACTGTCTTTTTTATTTCATGAGCTTTCATCTGCACTAATATAAAAAAATCTCATATTTGTTGACTGCAGTGAGCGCAAATTTCAGTCACCTCGCGTAGTGTAAGAAATTCTGTTGGGAAATATAAATTGGTAGTATCGCCAAGGATGCTGTCCATTGTCTCGATTGTCTAAAGTCAATGTTGTGCATAAACAAGGCAAAGTCGATGTCTTGGTTTGTTTCTGGTTACCTCATTAAGACTAAAGAATATAAGAGTGGGATAATGTAGAAATGCGTAATGCAAGCAGTCAGATATTTATACAGTGACATTCTTCATTAATGTTTGCCTGTGTAATGGGTGAATTTTTACTTGTGAACTCTTATGACTGCTTGCTTATAGCAGACACGAGATTACTTTGACTTCTTCTTCAGTGTTTGAGAGCTTTAGAGATGCCTATTGTTAAACATATGTACATAATTTCGTCAGTGTCATTCCAACACATCTTATCGTACTTTAATGTCTATTAGATATCAGTTTTGACAGCAGTTGGCCACAACAGTCAATATTAGGCACCTTGTGTATGATAACTTTATTGAGAGTGCATATCTATGTTTCATTCTGACAGTATTACACAAACTGCTAAGAAGTACTAACAGCACAACACTGCTAGTATGAACAACCGCGGTAAAACAAAAAACGACGAACAAAAACGCGACAGCGACGAGGACTACCAAAGATCATATTGATGCGCTCTTGGTTGGTGTGGCGGGGGTTAGGTGTGGACGGGGGTAAATGGGCGGGGCTTGTGCAAATGTCCGGGGCTGTCGCTAACGTTTCCTTTTGAATCGTTCATGGGGTGTCAGAAATGTCGAAGATTGTCAAGAACGTTGTTATATTGTTCACTGCAATGGGATCTGTCGTTCTCGGCTGCACGTCAAGATGAGGAGCGGTTTCATTGACACACTTTGTACCACCCTCTGAGGCCTTTTGGTGTTAATACTGAGCAGCGGTATGTCAGAAACGTTTTCCTCGGACACACAGAAGAAAATCGCGCAATTTCTAGGCTAGGCGTTACGATTCTAATCTCCATCGCGGCGGCATCAGAGGAAGGGGTGAAATTTGGTTAAGAATGGTTGCGACGACCTTCCCAGCATGTGACACGTATGCGGAGGCGTTGGGCAGAATTTTGGAGAAATTTGGTGCCAATGTGAGTTCATTAACTCACCTTATACCTCAATGACCTTCTGAGCTCTGGCATTTTTCGACATATTTCGACATTTTGTCGACATATTGCTGTCTGAAAGGTCGCCGAGCCTGAGGATGATGTTACCGGGCGCCATGCTTTTGCATCGTTAGAAGAAGTTTGTAGACGCCTTTGAGCCAAATGTCGAACTTATACGTCGCAATGGAAAATAATTACGAAGTTTCGAAAGAGTGATCTTTTAATTCTGCTGCGCAGAGTACACAGGGTGAAGCGTAATTCGCGCACTCGGGCTTCACAGCGCGATTCCTCACGTGCCACCGATATAAAAATGTATCTCATCAAATTTCATCTGGCGAGTACATCCGGCAGAAAGACGACTTTAAAGAGTGGCACTCTGCCAACTCTGTAACCATACGTACACTAACAATCTCTGTACCGTTGGTGCAGCGGCTGTAGTTTTGGGTTAGCATGCAGGAGGTTGATGGTTCGATCCTGGCTTGAAGCATATGTTTTTTATTTGGTGAATATAGTCCAGGTGGTACGGTATCTGACATCTTAATCGTCAACAGCGATTTTAGCGGGTCCTCTGGAAAACATTTGCACTTACATACTACAATCGTAGAAACGGAAGATTAGTCAGCTTTGAAAGGAGCCCTTTCCATGTCGTAGGCGTGAATTTATTCGCAACACTTCATCTACTAGATGCGAAACCTGTTTTATTTGGGCTGTGTGTGATGTCCTTAGGTTAGTTACGTTTTAAGTAGTTCTAAGTTCTAGGAGACTGATGACCTCAGATGTTAAGTCCCATAGTGCTCCTCTAATGGTCCCATAGATTAGTACCAACTCTTATTCTTGCCTCGTTAGGTCTATTACATTTCGTTAGGGCCTTGCATTACCAGTAGGACTAGCAGTGTCCTTTGCGGATGATGACCGAGCGAGGTGGCGCAGTGGTTAGCACACTGGACTCGCTTTCGGGAGGACGACGGTTCAATCCCGTCTCCGGCCATCCTGATTTAGGTTTTCCGTGGTTTCCCTAAATCGTTTCAGGCAAATGCCTGGATGGTTCCTTTGAAAGGGCACGGCCGATTTCCTTCCCGATCCTTCCTTCCCTAACCCTGGCTTGCGCTGCGTCTCTAATGACCTCGTTGTCGACGGGACGTTAAACACTACCCACCACCCACCCATTGCGGATAATGCCCAAAATCGATTATTGTTTGTATGTGTTATCACCATGGTCCCACTAATTGTGCCTTTCAACATTGAGTGTGGTAACCACATGCTGTTTAGTACGTATCTCAATGCGTTATTATTATTATTATTATTATTATTCTATCGATGGGATAGTGGACACATCACGTCTATTTCCGTCAGGGAACAGTGTAATTCGAAATCGAACATTTCATAATTAGCGGTGTCGAGATGAACCATGGAGAACAATATCTGTCAGAGGGATAATGCTCGTTAGATGGAACAGGGCACAGGAATGACGGCGTATTTATACTGTATGTGCTGCCCACCAGACAGGGAATAGTTGCGAGCGGAGTAACGCACCCATGGCAGACTCCAATGTACATGCGTACACGTATCGAATTTTCTCAAAGTAAACCTCTAAACCAGTGTGACAGATGTATGGCATACAAAAATGATGGATATGTGGATATGCTTCTGGTCCTTGGTGCATCTGATAACCGGGCTGGTGTTGCCGCTCGGGAATATGTTGCTAGATATCCTCGTCGACGCCATCCAGATAAAAATGTGTTTCGTTGTCAGGAGCTGCACCTCCGGGAGTCAGGTTCTCTCCTTCCACCATCGCGTGGCAGAGGTCGTCCACGGACTCCAGGTACTGAGGAAGCTATTCTGGAGGTCATGCACCAAGAACCTCAGCGAAGTAGACGTAGCGTAGCAAGGCAGCTGCGTGTCTCGTAACACATGGTCGTTAACGTGGTGCACGAGGATGGGCTACACCGCTGTCATTATGCTTTCACGCAACACCTGCATGCTGCAAATCGCCGTCAGCTGATGCACTTCTGTGAATGGTTCCAACACCAACAGAAAGTCAACGATGACATCATTAACACCGTAATACGGTTGGATGAAGCAGCATTCACAATACGCACAATGCCCACCATTGGTGTGAGGTTGATCCGCACGTCACCCACGACCGTGGACATCAAGTTCGTTTTGGTATCAACATCTGGCCCGGAACGTTGGGCAGTAGGTGTTTGGACCCCCACATGTTGCCTGACCGATTGACTGCACGAAGGTATCATGCATTCCTCTGAAACTATCTGCCCCATGCACAGGAAGATGTTCCACTACATGTTCGGCAGAGGATATGGTTCCAACATGATGGTGTACCTCTACACTATAGAATTAATGTGCGACAATATTTGGACAGAATATTTCCAGGGAAATATTGTCTTATTGTAATGTGCTATCATCTTTAGCGTCTAAAAATTGATATTGTTTTCGTAGTTATTCTGTCCTATGGCAGGTCATTTGTTTCAATTGTCTATTTCTTTTTTGTCTAACCACGTATTTGTTATGTTCAGCGTTACAAAATGTTATAAATTTAGCATACATGTGACCTAAGAAACGGCGTATATTACAGTTTGAAATCTCAGAATTAAATTAGGAAATTTAAAAAAAAGAATGCGCACCAACTCAGGATCGTACCCTCGACCTCCTGCAAGCTAATCCAAAACTCTGTCCAATCACTGCAAATTCGTGCTGACAGATGTAGTTACCATACATGTTGTTACAGTGTTGCCTGATTGTCATTCTTTAACGTCCTTTTTCTGCCGGACGCAGTCGCCGGACGAAAGTTTGTGAGAGACATTTTTTCTTCGCTGGCATGTGAGGAGTCGCTCTGTGAAGCCCGAATGTGCGAATTTCGCTTCACCCTGTATATCCTTGTAATTCTGTAGGTGATGGTGATAAGAAATTACCGAAGAAATTTAGGGAAACTGAAATTTAATTGCGATGGAGGACTAGAATTCTATAGAAGCGTAACAAAGTGAAGGTAAAATAGCAGGAGAACATGGAATGAAAGGAATCTGTTATAGTCTCAGTGAGTGGAAGGGTGTGGGTGTGGCATTCATTTAAGACACATCTACACTCCTGGAAATGGAAAAAAGAACACATTGACACCGGTGTGTCAGACCCACCATACTTGCTCCGGACACTGCGAGAGGACTGTACAAGCAATGATCACACGCACGGCACAGCGGACACACCAGGAACCGCGGTGTTGGCCGTCGAATGGCGCTAGCTGCGCAGCATTTGTGCACCGCCGCCGTCAGTGTCAGCCAGTTTGCCGTGGCATACGGAGCTCCATCGCAGTCTTTAACACTGGTAGCATGCCGCGACAGCGTGGACGTGAACCGTATTTGCAGTCGACGGACTTTGAGCGAGGGCGTATAGTGGGCATGCGGGAGGCCGGGTGGACGTACCGCCGAATTGCTCAACACGTGGGGCGTGAGGTCTCCACAGTACATCGATGTTGTCGCCAGTGGTCGGCGGAAGGTGCACGTGCCCGTCGACCTGGGACCGGACCGCAGCGACGCACGGATGCACGCCAAGACCGTAGGATCCTACGCAGTGCCGTAGGGGACCGCATCGCCACTTCCCAGCAAGTTAGGGACACTGTTGCTCCTGGGGTATCGGCGAGGACCATTCGCAACCGTCTCCATGAAGCTGGGCTACGGTCCCGCACACCGTTAGGCCGTCTTCCGCACACGCCCCAACATCGTGCAGCCCGCCTCCAGTGGTGTCGCGACAGGTGTGAATGGAGGGACGAATGGAGACGTGTCGTCTTCAGTGATGAGAGTCGCTTCTGCCTTGGTGCCAATGATGGTCGTATGCGTGTTTGGCGCCGTGCAGGTGAGCGCCACAATCAGGACTGCATACGACCGAGGCACACAGGGCCAACACCCGGCATCATGGTGTGGGGAGCGATCTCCTACACTGGCCGTACACCACTGGTGATCGTCGAGGGGACACTGAATAGTGCACGGTACATCCAAACCGTCATCGAACCCATCGTTCTACCATTCCTAGACCGGCGAGAGAACTTGCTGTTCCAACAGGACAATGCACGTCCGCATGTATCCCGTGCCACCCAACGTGCTCTAGAAGGTGTAAGTCAACTACCCTGGCCAGCAAGATCTCCGGATCTGTCCCCCATTGAGCATGTTTGGGACTGGATGAAGCGTCGTCTGACGCGGTCTGCACGTCCAGCACGAACGCTGGTCCAACTGAGGCGCCAGGTGGAAATGGCATGGCAAGCCGTTCCACAGGACTACATCCAGCATCTCTACGATCGTCTCCATGGGAGAATAGCAGCCTGCATTGCTGCGAAAGGTGGATATACACTGTACTAGTGCCGACATTGTGCATGCTCTGTTGCCTGTGTCTATGTGCCTGTGGTTCTGTCAGTGTGATCATGTGATGTATCTGACCCCAGGAATGTGTCAATAAAGTTTCCCCTTCCTGGGACAATGAATTCACGGTGTTCTTATTTCAATTTCCAGGAGTGTATTTATTAAAACATTAACAGCCAACAAACATTACTTTAAAATAATTTTAAAAATGCCCTGTAATGATTTCTATGTTAGAATTTTACAATCTTGATTTTATTGTAAGGATTCCTCACACGACAGAAATGATAATAGTAATAATAATGAATTTGAAAATACTTTATATAATTTCTTGCACTACAATATCAATAAGGTACGATTTCCGAATGCTTAATTACAAGTAATTTCACATACAAACACAACAAGGCAATATTTGAAGCAATTACATACAACAAAAACCAAACACCGATGAATTTATGACTTCGGTTTGCTAGATAGTACACGACATAAATGATTTTGAGAATGCAACCCTATTCCTTTAACAACAGAAAAGTTTTAACTGCGCAGTACATTACCATAAACTCAATTTATCAAGAACGTGTATGGATAACGATTCTGCAAGGCACATGTCTGCAAGGCACATGTCTAATTTACCAAATGGGAAAACATTACCACTCAACACCATTGACAGTTATCAAAATGTGTTCTTCCACAATAACTCCTGGCATCTACAGCGCAGTCAATATTACTTGCTTCATGATAACTTCGGCCCTCTGAGCGTGCCATGAAAAGCACAGCGGTCGCACAGCCAAGTCGGTCGTTTAACGGCGCCCTACAGATTTAAACACCAGCAACAATCTTTTCTGACCACTGGTACCAACTAGTACACCAATGACAAGTGTTATGATGACCGCCACAGTCACCGATACCGACTGAATCGACAAGCTGCTTCGGTGTAGCGAACGTCTTGCTGCACTGAGAGCGGAGGCGATGTTGACCCTTCCAGGTTGGAGACTCCGCCCAGAAGAGTAGCTGCCGCGGTGTGTCCGTCAAGCCGCCTCAGCTGCAGCCAGGCGGGACTGCAGCGATTCAGTCCACGAGAGACGGGCGCGGGAGTTCAGGTCGCCGCAGCTCGTGACGCGTACAGACGGCACAGGAACAACCTCCTAGTAGAATTTTGCGCAGTGCACCGTTTAATTGTTGCTAAGACTTGGTCTAAGCGTGAAGAAAAATGTTACGCTGAGCAAGCGACGACAGTGCAGCCCTGGACCCTGCCAGCCAAGAAGTTTCGTAACTCGATAATACAAATTAGAGATAAGTTAAGATACCGTGTTTAAGGCTTCAGATGTCCCTCCCCCACTTGAGTAAAACGCAGAGACCGTTCATACAACTATGCGAAACTGTCTGAAAAGTCTTTCTTTGCGATGTTGTACATCTCGCTGGAGAAAATGGCTTGAATGTCTGATATGTTGCCACAGCGTTGACCCTTCTTGTGACTATCTGCATTTTGTCGTTTTGTCGTACGTTCGTGCTGATAATATCAAGTCTCGTCATCAGTGATGATTTGTTCCAGAAAAGAAATGTTAGCGTTTCAAATTTAAATCAAGCCATAGCAGGCACCCACGGTTCGCTTTTGTGCGGGAGTCAGGGTGTGTGGGACAAACTCTGCACACACTTTTGTCCTGTTCGGAAGATTCCGGAGAATGTCTTGAAAATTTGGTTTAGAGGTGTTGCTCCATTGCGATTTGCAGCACAAGAACGTGAACACTCTACTGCAGCACGTCCAGTAGTTAACGCTGCCTACCGAGACTGCCTTTATTCAAAAAAAATATCGTAACCGGTTGCTGTAGCTAACAGCCAATGATGAAAGGAACCGCTATTACTTACTTTTCGTTATATGCGCGCTGGCTGGCAAATAATACCGCCGTGGACGTGCTTGACTTGCTGCAATTACTTCAATAAATGCAACGGACAAGTTTCTGATCGTGTGTGCGTGTGTGTTTTGCCTTGGGCACTAAGTGACGAGACTATTATTGACCATTACTAAAATAGTTCAAGACGAATGTGGCTAAAACTTTTCCGGCGTAAAGTCAAGCGCCGGCGTGCCAGGCGGGAACGTTAGAGCAGAGAGGGCTGTGAGACGACGTCAGCCAATAGTACGCTGACTGACCCCTCTCCAGGTCGACAACGCGACAGCGGCGCCCTCTGCACGAAGGGGACATAAGCGCTGCGCCGCCTGGGCGCAGCACAATTGAAGACCAGCAGTTCTACGAGTTCTCCAGTAGCGAGTTACAGAATAGCATCAAGACTAGTCATTTCGCATCTACTATGCAGCATTGTATATACTGAAGAGATTTTTTATTTTGTCCGTCGCCCTTTGCCTGCCATAGATCTGTATTTCACAAAGTAAAGCACTGAATCGTTTCTTTCTGTAATAAACTTCATTAATACGATTTGCTTGAAATGTTGTCTAGCGATACGAGAAGCAGGTTTCCTAGGCACTCCATATTTGGCGAGTAGGCAGGATACAACAAAAACTTTCAAAATTTCGAAACTGGAAAACAAAGTCTGTCAGTACCGTGATCAGTGTTTACCAATTTCGCGCCATCAAAGCCATATAGCAACCGAAAAACTTGGTGTTTGTTCTAAAAAATTCTGGAAATCCATATGTAACAGCACAGAAAAGACTAAAATTAGCACTCATATAGCGAGATACGCTTACACACACACACACACACACACACATATATATATATATATATATATATATATATATACAAAATCAGTGAGCTACCTGACAAGACAAGACCTTGACTTCTTCGCGACCAAATGACCGCCGCAGGTCGGACATTTCATAGATTCTCAATTGTGCACCTATTGTTTAGCCATTGTTGTTAGATCAAGCTGTTACTGAAGTTGCTGCACGGAAGTCGCTTATACGTCAGGAATAAAATTTGTTTCGAAACTTTTTGGATGGAGTGTTTACGCTTGGAAGACAGTCGGTGACATCGGAAGGCTTCGAACAGATTACTAATGTTAGAACAGCGATCTCAAAACCAGATTTTTAACTGCTAAACATTTACGGAGGCAGGTGTGGACTATGACAACAATATATTAGTTACGAACTCTCTTCTATCTCGACTGGTAGGTGGCGTGCAAGAAAGAATGCGAGTGTCCTGCTGGCTGTGTTGGCCAGTGACGTGCTTTACACAGCGGACACATGTGACGGACGCGCAGACGGCGCGGCCGGGCCTCGGGAGCGCCTCATATCCCTCTAATAGTCGGCTACGACCACCACTCTTCCCGTAACTGCCCTGGGCCAGTGACAGAGAACAGGTTCCAGAGGCAGTGAGCAGTGTCACCGAATATTTATTTTATGTTTACTAATGCCCGATTATGAAAACGTTTTGACACACGAGGACTCGTACTGTAACGAATGGTGCACGCAGCTGAGCGAGAATTTCCTTTGTATATCTCTGTGTCACGCACATGTATCACTTCTCCACAGGAACTTTTGTACCTCGCAAGAACAGTTTCAAATGGTAAGAAGAACGTCGCGGACGTGTGGTTAATAAGTCGCCAAAGACACATTGTTTTTCTTGAGTAAAGGCGGTATCAATTGCAAAATTGTTTTCATTACTACCATTTACGCGTTTCGCCCTTGTGAGGTCCAAATCGCTCTGAGCACTATACGACTTAACTGCTGAGGTCATCAGTCCCCTAGAACTTAGAACTACTTAAACCTAACTAACGTAATGACATCACACACATCCATGCCCGAGGCAGGATTCGAACCTGTGACCGCAGCGGTCGCGCGGTTCCAAACTGTAGCGCCTAGAACCGCTCGGCCACCCCGGCCGGCTCGCCCTTGTGAGGCATCATCACATTATCTGAAGAGAATAGAAAAAAAATTGAATTTAATGAACGGTAACGTAATGAAGCATGATACTAAATCGTACAGTCATGCATGGGGGGACAATAATATATTTCTAAACTAATATAAAAATGTAGAAGCAGAAACTTCATTCGTCAATTGCCGCACCAGCGCATAATAAGAAACGTGTGGATAAGGGATCCTCTCGTCAAAAGTCTTATATGAAACGAAAAAAATTATGTACGCCGTGTACACTATGCTGATCCGGTCTTAGCACATGTAAGGTGTGTAAATATTCAAGTTTTTTTGTTTTACAATCTTATTGGCTCTCATTAATTTTACTTTATATTTTCGTTCCCTTTTAGATTCTTTTCGTTTCCGATGAGACTTTTCACTAGCGGATGACTTATCCAGATGGTTTTTATTCTTCTTTTATGCCCTTTTGTGGCAGCTGACGAATGAAGTTTCTTCGTCTACGTTTTCACGTAAGTTTAGACACACACTATTATTCGTGTATGCTTGACTGCACAGTTTAGAGTCATACTTTAATACGTTACCGCTTGCTACATTAAAATTTTCTCTTCAGGTACTCTGATGATGTCTTTCAAGGCCGAAATGCATAAGTGGTAGTAATAATAACAATCCTGCAACCGAGACTGTCTTTATTCAAAAAATATGCCTGACAAGTTTTTGTTCTAAAATATTCACAAAACCTGGGTATAATAGCATAAAAAGACTAAAATGACCACTCACATGGTGAGTGGTGGCTGATCACTTACACACACAAACACACACACACACACACACACACACACACACACACAATCATTTAGCTCCCCGCCATGACAAGACCTTAACCTCTTCGTTTCTTCGTGACCAAATGATTTACGCCGCAAGTTGAACACTTCATAGTTTCTCAAAATTCATACATTATCTCACTCGTTTTCTGAAATAAATATATCATAACCACCAAAGTTTGTAGTCAAAACGCTTAACTGCACTCAGCCAAAGTTAAATACTGAAGAGATCGGTGAACAGTCTGACAACTCAGTGTACCATTCCTAGTATATAATTTGAATGCAAGCACTCTGACACCATCGAAGTATTAAACAAAGTTAATACCAAAAGTTGGCAAGTATTTTAGTACTAAACTGTAAAACCCACCGTTTATTGGTCTGTGTTCTTTCTTTTTTCCACACGATGAAAATTCACAAGCTGTAAGGCGGAATCTACCAAAATTAGCAAATAACACATGCTGTACTTTTTGCGCCTGTTGATTTTCAGATAATCCTTACAGCACATCCAACAGTGTATAAACAGCCCGTAGTCTCGACGGGTAATTAACTAGCTGGCCCACCAATTTTAACACTTTCACACCAGTGTTTAGACTCGAGACATAACTTCAAACTCCACTTTACTTTCAGGTTACACTGCAACATGTACTATAAATGATGTCACCGTGCTTCCATCCAAGGTAGCACAGTGCTGAGCACGGGACATGAACTCTACATGCGAACAATTGCCCGCTGACTTATTTCTCGTAAAGAATCGAAACTTGGCATTTCTGCGTGCTATTGAGTTTAAGACACTTGCATTCTTTTTAATTGCGAGGCTACCGTACATTAGAATTCATATGTACCTTCAGGAACAACGCCTTCACCTTGGAAATCGGTTTTATTTCCTGAGAAGTATTTCCCTGCAAAAGTCCTTTCCTTAGAAGAGGAAGAGCCTGACGAACTGTTGCCTAATACTAACCATGTACCTACTTAAATACAGTACAAACTGTCTCACTACAAGTAGAAACTTTGGGTCACCGTACCACATTGATCCACTCTGGGGCTCTATCTTTGCTCCTTGAGAAGTAAATCACTGTAATTGTTAGTATTCGTGGTACAATTTGCCACCACATTCATCAGCCCCAAACAGGCATTAATACGGCCACACTTGTTAAGCTGGATGCTGACAGGACCTTGGAGTCATATATTGAAGCTGTCACAATCCGAAGATTGTTTCCAACACCACAGTTTTACTAGATACGGTTCTGTTGGAGGTGGAATCCTGTTGTCCTCTTTCGACCTTTGAACTAACTTACCCAGCCTGTTACAGGGGGACGTACAGTTTAGCTTCGTTCTTGGTGTTACTGTCTTACTTCTCCACTTTTGGTTCTTTTACATTCTGTATAAGAGCTGTTGATGCATGTCAGTGGTTTTGCTATGATGAGTGATGGTGACAGAGCTAAAGTAAAATGTGGAGGTTCTAAAATTATTAAATAGCGTTAAATTGACAAAGAAAGAAAGTAGATAATTTTTAGTTCAGTGCGTCACAGATTATATAACATTCGTACGTGCAGTAACGTCAGGTGTCCTCATGAGTCTGCCTGTTATCATCTGGTTTGATCGCGTATTATAACCAAGTGGAGCCTTGCTAAAAGCCTCCAACGTTTTACCCGTTAAGGCATGACGCCTCTCTGCTTATCGTAAAACATATAACTAGTGCCGCTGTTGTGAGTCTTCAAGCGTCTCAGAAGCCTTAAAAGCGGCCAAAATCCGACGGGCTTGAGACCGATATTAGTATGGATGTACGGATTAAATACCCTGAGCGTTGTTTAAGCATTGTGTTCATTATGTTGAATCGTATATATATATATATATATATATATATATATATATATATATATATATATATATATATGATGTTACAAAAAGGTACTGCCAAACTTTCAGGAAACATTCCTCACATACAAAGAAAGAAAATATGTTATGTGGACATGTGCCCGGAAACGCTTACTTTCCATGTTAGAGCTCATTTTATTACTTCTCTTCAAATCACATTAATCATGGAATGGAAACACACGGCAACAGAACGTACCAGCGTGACTTCAAACACTTTGTTACAGGAAATGTTCAAAATGTCCTCCGTTAGCGAGGATACATGCATACACCATCTGTCGCATGGAATCCCTGATGCGCTGATGCAGCCCTGGAGAATGGCGTATTGTATCACAACCGTTCACAATACGAGCACGAAGAGTCTCTACATTTGGTACCGGGGTTGCGTAGACAAGAGCTTTCAAATGCCCCCATAAATGAAAGTCAAGAGGGTTGAGGTCAGCAGAGCGTACGAACACTTCGAGTGAAATGTGCAGGAGCTTCATCGTGCATGAACCGTATGTTGTGTCGTACTTGTAAAGGCACATGTTCTAGCAGCACAGGTAGAGTATCCCGTATGAAATCATGATAACGTGCTCCATTGAGCGTAGGTGGAAGAACATGGGGCCCAATCAAGACATCACCAACAATGCCTGCCCAAACGTTCACAGAAAATCTGTGTTGATGACATGATCGCACAATTGCGTGCGGATTCTCGTCATCCCACACATGTTGACTGTGAAAATTTACAATTTGATCACGTTGGAATGAAGCCTCATCCGTAAAGAGAACATTTACACTGAAATGAGGATTGACACATTGTTGGATGAACCATTCGCAGAAGTGTAACCGTGGAGGCCAATCAGCTGCTGATAGTGCCTGCACACGCTGTACATGGTACGGAAACGACTGGTTCTCCCGTAGCGCTCTCCATACAGTGACGTGGTCAACGTTACCTTGTACAGCAGCAACTTCTCTGACGCTGACATTAGGGTTATCGACAACTGCACGAAGAATTGCCTCATCCATTGCAGGTGTCCTCGTCGTTCTAGGTCTTCGCCAGTCGCGAGTCATAGGCTGGAATGTTCCGTGCTCCCTAAGACGCTGATCAATTGCTTCGAACGTCTTCCTGTCGGGACATCTTCGTTCTGGAAATCTGTCTCGATACAAACGTACCGCGCCACGGCTATTGCCCCGTGCTAATTCATACATCAAATGGGCATCTGCCAACTCCGCATTTGTAAACATTGCACTGACTGCAAAACCACGTTCGTGATGAACACTGCTACGTACTGATGTGCTTGATGCTAGTACTGTAGAGCAATGAGTCGCATGTCAACACAAGCACCAAAGTCAACATTACCTTCCTTCAATTGGGCCAACTGGCGGTGAATCGAGGAAGTACAGTACATACTGACGAAACTAAAATGAGCTCTAACATGGAAATTGAGCGTTTCCGGACACATGTCCACATAACATCTTTTCTTTATTTGTGTGTGAGGAATGTTTCCTGAAAGTTTGGCCGTATCTTTTTGTAACACCCTGTATATATAGAACATTTTCACAGATATAAAATACAAAAGTCAAAAAGTAATTAACTTTTTCAAAGATTAATTATGTCTCTATAGTTTGTATTATATTCTTCAAATCAGTTAATATGTTGTACTATACACTTTCTAAAGCAGCTTATGTTGTTCCTCATCTTTCAGGATACCTCCATATCAAATTTCATTAAAATCGGTTCAGCGGTTTATCTGTGAAAGCGTAACAGACAGAATTACTTTCGCATTTATAATATTAATATGGGTTACTCGTCTTTCCTATAGCTTATTCCTACTTTCTATGAGAGTATTAAACATCTTGCACCATTTTACGTTTTTGAACAGTTCTGTGTTCTACTCCTGTCAGCAACGTGGATGCTCGATAGTTCTCACAGTTATCTGCTCTTGCTGTGTGCAGAACTGTGTAGACGATATTTTTCCGAAAGTCTAATGGTATGTCACCAATCTCATAGATTCTGCACACCAACTTTAATAGTTTTTCGGCTGCTACTGCCTCCAATGATTTTAAAAATTCCGTATCAAGTCTTCCAAAGCTCTGTTAAACTCTGACTCTAAAACTGAATCTTCTATGCCTTCAGTATCGACCCCCATTTTTCCTGTCTACATCCAAGCTCTGCAAACCACTGTGAATTGCACGACAGAGGGTATGTCCCATTGTACCGGCTGTTAGGGTCTTTTCCGTTCCATTCACGTATGGAGCGCTGAGGAGCGATTGTTTAAGTGCCTCCGTAGGTGATGTAATTAATCGACTCTTGATCTCACGGTCCCTGCGGGAGAGATATGTAAGCAGCTATAGTATATTCCTAGAGCCAACATTAAAAAAAGTTCTTGAAACCTTGTGAGTAGGTTTTATCAAAATGGTTTACGTCTATCTACAAGTGTCTACCAGTTCTGTTTCCCCAGCATGTACTGACACTCCCCCACGTGTCAAACAAACCGGTGACCATTCATTCTATTTTGTTTGCCAGAGGGTCTATGGTAGATTGAAGTTAAAAGTGGGGCTAACTCAGCCGTATGGAAATCAATCCGCGGAGCTCATAAGCCAGTGATAGTTCCGAGGAGGTGTACCTTACAGGTTCCATCTGCACTTTATGTTCTTTTACTGCCGTAATGACGGACTTTAGCGAAAGTGTGGTAGAGTGGTCCCACTCACTTCAGATGGTTTTTCTTCTGACAGCAATGAGAAATGGCGGAGTTCACCATAGTGACATTTCCTACTGGTAATTTTGGCGTCAAATATAGCTCTGATTTTCGTATCTCTCGACAGCTGTGTATGGACCAATAGCGTAAAAGCTAGTCTGCACATGTTGCTTGGCGCCAAAGTCTGAATCAAGTTACACCGCAGCGAGTCTAGAGATGTTTCCACTGAAGTTCGAACACGCTTGAAATGATGCCTCAGGAAGCGAACTAATGCTATCAAAACCCTTGTGTCTTTTATCTCTTTCAACGTATCTTATCAATGTCAGATTTTTATATGTAACAAATATTCATGCGGTAATTACGTTATCCTGTTCCATCCTGCAAGGATTAACAATTCGGTGCTGCAAACTATTAGCCAGTCAAATGTTCCTGTATACAAGACATTGTTTTAGAGCAACTGGAGAAAACTCTTAATGAAGAACCACTGCGTCAAAAAGATGAAGGTACATTTATTGCCAGTACATGTTTCACCAGGAAACGTCAGGCATCATCGTTAAGTCAGACACTGAACAGAGAAAGGTATTCCAGATTATGAACAGGTATTTCTACATTTACCTTGTTATTACAGTTGTGAAACACAGCTCACTCTGTTCTTCCACGAGGTCCTGAAGGCAGTGGATATTGCGCCCTGATTGACGGAGTGTTCCCTGATTCCGAAAAGCGTTCGATGGAGTTCCTTACTGTTGCCTAGTGAACAATACGCGAGTGTACGGAACATGAGGCCATCTTTGTGACTGGTGTGAAGAGTTCCTTGCAAACAGAACACGGCATAACATTCTTAAAGTATCAGGTGAACTCTAAACGAGTGTTATCGGACCATTACAGATCTCAATATACACTCCTGGAAATGGAAAAAAGAACACATTGACACCGGTGTGTCAGACCCACCATACTTGCTCCGGACACTGCGAGAGGGCTGTACAAGCAATGATCACACGCACGGCACAGCGGACACACCAGGAACCGCGGTGTTGGTCGTCGAATGGCGCTAGCTGCGCAGCATTTGTGCACCGCCGCCGTCAGTGTCAGCCAGTTTGCCGTGGCATACGGAGCTCCATCGCAGTCTTTAACACTGGTAGCATGCCGCGACAGCGTGGACGTGAACCGTATGTGCAGTTGACGGACTTTGAGCGAGGGCGTATAGTGGGCATGTGGGAGTCCGGGTGGACGTACCGCCCAATTGCTCAACACGTGGGGCGTGAGGTCTCCACAGTACATCGATGTTGTCGCCAGTGGTCGGCGGAAGGTGCACGTGCCCGTCGACCTGGGACCGGACCGCAGCGACGCACGGATGCACGCCAAGACCGTAGGATCCTACGCAGTGCCGTAGGGGACCGCACCGCCACTTCCCAGCAAATTAGGGACACTGTTGCTCCTGGGGTATCGGCGAGGACCATTCGCAACCGTCTCCATGAAGCTGGGCTACGGTCCCGCACACCGTTAGGCCGTCTTCCGCTCACGCCCCAACATAGTGCAGCCCGCCTCCAGTGGTGTCGCGACAGGCGTGAATGGAGGGACGAATGGAGACGTGTCGTCTTCAGCGATGAGAGTCGCTTCTGCCTTGGTGCCAATGATGGTCGTATGCGTGTTTGGCGCCGTGCAGGTGAGCGCCACAATCAGGACTGCATACGACCGAGGCACACAGGGCCAACACCCGGCATCATGGTGTGGGGAGCGATCTCCTACACTGGCCGTACACCACTGGTGATCGTCGAGGGGACACTGAATAGTGCACGGTACATCCAAACCGTCTTCGAACCCATCGTTCTACCATTCCTAGACCGGCAAGGGAACTTGCTGTTCCAACAGGACAATGCACGTCCGCATGTATCCCTTGCCACCCAACGTGCTCTAGAAGGTGTAAGTCAACTACCCTGGCCAGCAAGATCTCCGGATCTGTCCCCCATTGAGCATGTTTGGGACTGGATGAAGCGTCGTCTCACGCGGTCTGCACGTCCAGCATGAACGCTGGTCCAACTGAGGCGCCAGGTGGAAATGGCATGGCAAGCCGTTCCACAGGACTACATCCAGCATCTCTATGATCGTCTCCATGGGAGAATAGCAGCCTGCATTGCTGCGAAAGGTGGATATACACTGTACTAGTGCCGACATTGTGCATGCTCTGTTGCCTGTGTCTATGTGCCTGTGGTTCTGTCAGTGTGATCATGTGATGTATCTGACCCCAGGAATGTGTCAATAAAGTTTCCCCTTCCTGGGACAATGAATTCACGGTGTTCTTATTTCAATTTCCAGGAGTGTATATAAATGATAAAGAGAAAAATATCGGAAGCTCCACGACGCCGTTTTGAGGGCGTGCTGAAAAGCCTCCGAATATTTTATGTGAAAACTCTTCATGCTTTCGATTAAAACGAACATTACTAACATTCTACATCTATATTAGTCACGTCTACATGTTTGCAGCCCATTGCCTCTAAAGTGCTGCGCAGTGTAGTTTGTAACACGGCGGTGTGTGGCGTAACTATGTCAGTGCGTGAAAATCAGCGTACTGATATCTAGTTGCGAATTTGAAGAGTTCTTCCTCACTTGGAGCACCCCCTCCTTCAATACGATAATGCGAGACCACACACGAGCGCTGCGACATCTGTAACAATCCGACGCCTTGGGTCACTGACGTCGATCATACTCCATATAGTCCCGACCCAGACCGATTTTCATCTGTTTCCAAATTTTAAAGAACACCTGCGAGGGCTTCAGTTTGACAGTTATGTAGCGGTGCAAGAGGAGGTGAAGTTGTGGCTTGTACAGTGACGGTATTTACAAACTGGTCTCTCGTTGGGAGACATGTGTTCGACGCCAGCTTGACTAAGTTGAAAAATAAATATTTAGACTTATGGAATAAAGATGTAGAATGTTAATAAAATTTGTAGTATTAGGTATTTTCACACAAAAAGTTCGGTGGCATTACTTTTCACTGCGCTCTCGTATATGAAATGCAGGAAAACTGCAGAGGATCAACACTTGGTACAGGGCTTGGGAGATAACTATCGTTATAAACAAAGGTAACGTATTGCTCCAAAATAAGCAGAAAGTACCAGTTATTGTGTGACTACACGGTGGACGAAGAACCACTGGAAGCAGTCACAACCATTAAATATCTGGGATAATGTGTACACATAGATCCTCTGTTGAATGACCACATAAAAAAATCATAAGAAATGCGATGTCATACATCCATTGGAAGAATTCTCTGGAAGTGTAGTCCGCCCATGAAGGAGATAATCTATAAGATCTGCTGTAACGTTGTTGCTTTAATTTGAGGTGTAAATGGTGCTGATATTCAAGACCATAAAAGTGGGTTAAAAGCTGTGAGCTATCTGGGGAAGTTAACCTTGCATTACTGCGCAACTGTTTCACCAGGTATCCAGTCTAGCTTACCAAATTCCCAACCAGACTAACATTAATTATAATCTTTTAATAGTCATACGATAACTGGTGATATATATATATATATATATATATATATATATATATATATATATATATATATGTATATAAAAGAGAATTTAAATAATAAGAAATAAATCAGTTTATACTTAGAAATTTATTTTAACATTGATCATTGAAATTTCAGCATATTAAACTTGGTTCATAACTAAACTGGTGCCTTATTTAGGATTGTGAAAATGTGAGATTGTAATCTTACGGAACACATCAAATATGGACCCAAGATTGGGAGGCTGCATACAACACTGCATTCATAAAATAACACACGAAGAACGTTGAAACATACGCAAGAGGAAATTAACCACAACCAACCGATTCAATTTTCACCCAAAGAAGTTGCGTTCGTAGCACAATCCTGTCCGTCATGTAATTACCACACACTGGTATACTAAATTCATACTAACTCCCTGTGAAATCTTCCTGAAAAGAGTAGCTGAGGGCTACTTTGATGATTACACCACATGCTTCACGTGGTCAACTTGGTTTACACAAAGAGTGTAACTCCACAATAATTTTGATAATTAAAATAAATTAGATCGAAAAGCAATTTACAAAAGAAAAACCTCAAACTGGTTACTATCGTCTTACTATTAACCTGATGGGTCAAACCATTGTATGAGCACGTGGTACTGGTCTCACAAAGTACACCCCACGTGGGTTGAACATAAAGAAAAGTTGCTATATTGAAAAATCTTGTCAAGACGAGACGTTATGATTTCACGCACATTTAAGATTGATGATCTTAGTTAGAGTTACTGATCAACGAGTGGTTCCACTTTACTCACAAAGTAGTGACAAAGCAACTACCGGAATATATTCTGACCTTCACACTCGAATTACACTGCGCTGCAATTTAAGATAACATTAGATATTTTAGAGCTAAACCTGAAATAAAGGTGATTAAATTTTCAGTTAGGCTGAAATCCATTGTCCTACGGACTTAGCAGACACGCGCTTAGCCGGAGATCTTACCACTTCAGACGCTCGCCGCGGACAGACTGACCTGCTGGGCTCCTACCGAGCGTGCTTCACAAATACAAACGGAAGTGACCAAGAGGCAGCTCCCTATACCAACATACAAGGGACGGACAGGACCATACTAAGGATAGAAACCTCTTTGCTTTTATAAAGCGTAGCTACCTGTTCCGACGTTGGTCCTACTGTTCTTTAGCAGACAGTCTTGTCTGCTACCCTCAAGCATGCAACTAGAAATACATTTGCTCATTCATCCTCTCACACAGAAGGGAAGGGGGATGACAGTATCTTATCATATACAGTATATAAAAGAAAGCGGGTGTAGGTTCCGTATGAGACCGTGTGACATGAATTACATATTAACTGTGTTTTAAAGTGTAGTAGTGTGACAGATCGTTCTTGTTTATGTGTAAAAGTAACATGTTCCACTACTCAGTCTCCTCCCAGATAGTCAGAAACGCCACAGTAAATTTAGAAGAGGAATTTATGCCGTACATGACAACAGATTTAAGAAATTAACATGAAAGGAATCCAGCGGAGACCTTTCACTGCTAGTACTGTTCGGCCGTACCAGGTGAAATTAACAGAGGAAAAACAGCAGATCCAAAGAGGAGCGGTGCGTTTCGTTACAGATTGTTTTAGTAATTGCGGAGATGCTCAGGCAACTCCACAGGTCGACGACGAAAGAGACACGTTCTGCATCAGGGCGTTGGGACACTTCTGCGGAGCCTGGGCCTCTTACTGGCATACACGGCTTTTCGAAGACAGTCCGTTTGTTCGTTGGCGAAACCAACGAGTGTGAAACCCGGTTGTGGTTTCAGACTGATCTATAGGTTAGCAGGAGGACTTGGTTAGCAAGGGACGAAATGTTAGTGTTTCATGTCCCGTCGACAACGAGATCATTAGAGACGGAGCACAAGCTCCGAGTAGGGAAGGATGGTGAAAGAAGTCGACCATGAAATGTTTGAAGGATCCGTACTGGTATTTGTCTTAAGCGGTGCCTTAGATGGGGATTTGAACCGTCGTCCTCCCGAGTGTGAGTCCAGTGTGCTAATCACTACGCCAGCCGACACTGAGTTGACAAAAGTCATGGGATACCTCCTAATATCGTGTCGGGCCTCCTTTTGCCCGCCGAAGTGCAGCAACTCGATGTGCCATGGACTCAACAAGTCGTTGGAAATCCTCTGCGGAAATATTGCGCCATGCTGCCGTCCACAGTTGCATGTGTAGCCCGAGAAGGATCTTGGGCACGATCTGCTCGGTGGCATTCATGTCTGGGGATCTGGGTGGCCAAAACATTCGTTTGAATTTTCCAGAACGTTCTTAAAACCAATCTCGAACAACTGTGGTCCGGTGACATGGGGCATTGTCTACCATAAAAATTCCATCGTAGTTTGGGAACATGAAGTCCATGAACGGCTGAAAGTAGGCCAACATTGCCATTTCAAGTCACTGATCAGTTCAGTTGCGCCAGAGCACCCAGTACACTCCATGTAAACACAGTCCACACAATTATGGAGCCATCGCCAGCTTGCACGTTGCCTTGTTGACAAATTTTACCCATGGCCTCGTGGGATCTGCGCCACACTCGAACCCTACCATCAGTTCTTACCAAATGAAATTGGGAATCTTCTGACCAGGGCACGGTTTTCCAGTCGTAGGGTCCAACCGATGTGGTCACGATCCCCGAAGAGGCATTGCAGCCAATGTCATGCTGCTAGCAAAGGCACTTGCGTCGGTCGTCTGTTGCCATAGCCTTTAAAGCCAAATTTCGTCACGCTGTCCTAAATAATACATTCTTCCTATGTCCCATATTGATTTCTGCTGTTTTCTGACACAGTTTGCTTGCCCTTTAGCACTGACAGCTCTACGCGAAAGCCGCTGTCTCGGTCGTTAGGTGAACGCCGTCGGGCACTGCGTTGTCCATGGTGAGAGGTGATGCGTGAAATTTGGTATTCTCGACACGCTCTTGACAATGTGGCTTCGGAATATTGGATTCCCTTACGATATCCGAAATGAAATGTCCCATGCGTCGAACTCCATCTACCGTTCCGTGTTCAAAGTATGTTGATTCCTGTTTTGCGGCCATAATCACGTCGGAAACCTTCTCACATGAATGACCTGACTGAAAATGACAGCTCCGCCAGGGGACTGCTCCTTTAATACCATTGCTCTTTTATACCTTGTGTACGCGATACTACCGCCATCTGTATCTACATATACAGCTACACGGATACTCTGCAAATCACATTTTTCACAGTTAAAATACCGCGAGCGTTCGTTCCTCGTTGGATGTACTAATACGAGGGCAGTTCAATAAGTAATGCAACACATTTTTTTTCTGAAACAGGGGTTGTTTTATTCAGCATTGAAATACACCAGGTTATTCCCCAATCTTTTAGCTACACAACACTATTTTTCAACGTAATCTCCATTCAATGCTACGGCCTTACGCCACCTTGAAATGAGGGCCTGTATGCCTGCACGGTACCATTCCACTGGTCGATGTCGGAGCCAACGTCGTACTGCATCAATAACTTCTTCATCATCCGCGTAGTGCCTCCCACGGATTGCGTCCTTCATTGGGCCAAACATATGGAAATCCGACGGTGCGAGATCGGGGCTGTAGGGTGCATGAGGGAGAACAGTCCA
Source organism: Schistocerca piceifrons (assembly GCF_021461385.2). NCBI lineage: Eukaryota > Metazoa > Arthropoda > Insecta > Orthoptera > Acrididae > Schistocerca > Schistocerca piceifrons. Next base: position 713,166,582 of record NC_060140.1, on the reverse strand, counting down.
CTGAAGTTTTGTGAGCTCCTCTCGGGTGCGAAGACTTGTGTGAGGTCTTGCGTTGTCATCAAGAAGGAGAAGTTCGTTCAGATTTTTGTGCCTACGAACACGCTGAAGTCGTTTCTTCAATTTCTGAAGAGTAGCACAATACACTTCAGAGTTGATCGTTTGACCATGGGGAAGGACATCGAACAGAATAACCCCTTCAGCGTCCCAGAAGACTGTAACCATGACTTTACCGGCTGAGGGTATGGCTTTAAACTTTTTCTTGGTAGGGGAGTGGGTGTGGCGCCACTCCATTGATTGCCGTTTTGTTTCAGGTTCGAAGTGATGAACCCATGTTTCATCGCCTGTAACAATTTTTGACAAGAAATTGTGACCCTCAGCCACATGACGAGCAAGCAATTCCGCACAGATGGTTCTCCTTTGTTCTTTATGGTGTTCGGTTAAACGAGGGACCCAGCGGGAACAAACCTTTGAATATGCCAACTGGTGAACAATTGTGACAGCACTACCAACAGAGATGTCAAGTTGAGCACTGAGTTGTTTGATGGTGATCCGTCGATCATCTCGAACGAGTGTGTTCGCACGCCCCGCCATTGCAGGAGTCACAGCTGTGCACGGCCGGCCCGCACGCGGGAGATCAGACAGTCTTGCTTGACCTTGCGGCGATGATGACACACGCTTTGCCCAACGACTCACCGTGCTTTTGTGCACTGCCAGATCTCCGTAGACATTCTGCAAGCGCCTATGAATATCTGAGATGCCCTGGTTTTCCGCCAAAGGAAACTCGATCACTGCCCGTTGTTTGCAACGCACATCCATTACAGACGCCATTTTAACAGCTCCGTACAGCGCTGCCACCTGTCGGAAGTCAATGAAACTATACGAGACGAAGCGGGAATGTTTGAAAATATTCCACAAGAAATTTCCGGTTTTTTCAACCAAAATTGGCCGAGAAAAAAAATGTGTTGCATTACTTATTGAACTGCCCTCGTACATCGCATATATCTCGTATAGCACTGCAGTGTGGATCTTAAGCGTATTGTTCGTTGTGGTTTGTGTGAGACAACTGTAGTTTGGCAATAATGAGTGCAACCTACCTACCACACCTGCGAGCTCAAAATCATATATTATCATAGCTAGTGTTACTCTGTGGTGTTGTAAACCTACAAGGCGTAGAATAGCTTGTAGCATGTAGAGTTAGTCGTGACTAACTCTACAAGCTACAAGCTATTCTACGCCTTGTAGGTTTACAACATCACAGAATAACATTAGCTATGATAACCACTCACTCTGCTCGGAGTAATTGTGGGTGAAATTTAATTGCCAAAAATAAACTAAGAAAAGTTTCATAAATAATAAATGAAACCATTAACTTTCCTGGTTAATGAAATACATTCCTAATAATGGCACCTGTTTTACACCGGAACACCGGCACAGCGAGTGCACAGTGTAGTCGTAGGGAACCCATTCCTGATATTTATTAAGAGAAAGAAGGTCGCCTCATCATATAGTTGTAGTACAAAAAATAATAATAGTCATTAAAAGTAACCTTTAATTTGTTGATCCTTAAAAAATTATTCACAGATCACTGTAATATACAGTAACAATTCATTATGTAAAGAATTGTGTTAGAATTACATTAATCAATAACGAGACGAAATTCCTGTCTGTTTTGAAAGCACTATATAGATGATGGAGGCACGTGAATGCTACGTGGAAGACTGCTACTTAACAAGCGAATTTCTCAAAGTCTGAGCAGCTTGAAAATTCAATAGTACTGGAGGGGATCGAGTCACCATCCCACTACCAAAAAAAATTCACTGTAAAAAGGAAACATAGGTTGCGTAATAAATTCGCAAACAGTAAGATGCGCAGAGGAAAAAACGTGACACTTACTCAAACAAGCCAGGCTGGACCGGACACCTCTCGACATCTCCGCGACGAAACATCGCTCCTGCGACCCCAAAGTGTCTTTCTGTTTATCTTCCACTCCACTCCTAAACGTCACCAGTTGGAGGGTAGGGTATGCGAGTTTTGTCATCGCATTTTAACCGAGAATTTCTCCGCACCTTTTAAAATACAGAGGAAGTCCGCAGAATTTTTTCCACAAGCGCTTGCTGTACTTCTGTAAACTGACTAGACGTTGGCACTGGACGGGCTCTCACGAAGCTCGTTCCCCAAGCTGTGCACGGTAAAATGATGGCGGCGGCTCATTATCTGCTTATGCTTCTAGAAAAGTGTGAAGTCCGTGGGCATTTATGCCCCCCCGCCCCCCTCAGACCATTCGTAGTTCGCACAGCTCTGAAAAGGCGCTTTGCGATAGTCCGGCCTGGGAGCACCGTCATCTCCGGCGGGTTTATTTTCTTTGGAGGGCATTCGGGGAAACCTACCGGAAATTCGCTCCAAATGCCTAAAGCTTGCAGCTGGAGTTCCTCACAACGTTGCGCCGCTGGGGGATTTAACAAGCTCATACTCCAGACTTCACAAGGCCTGTTCCTCCAGCTGGAAAATTTCGGATAATATAGGTGCAATGGATTTATTTATCATCAGTTAGCGACATGTGACTATCCAGTTAGATAAAATTAGAGAGATTCGAGGAGGTACGGACGCTTATTAACGTTCACTCATTCCGCATCACTAAGACTGGACCGTGAAAGGGGGAAGTGGCAGTGCAACGCTGACAGCTCGAGGTGTACAGGTGCAGACACAGTTGCAATAGCATCAATAACTGAACAGTTACGGTCTCGCAATGGTTGTTATTTGCATTATTAATTAACGACTGCTACATCCATGAGCGTCCCTGTGGAGTAGGCCCACCACATTCCATTTCGGATTCTCCATATCATCTCTTAAGGCAATTTCTGGAAAACTTCTACGATCTCCACACTTCGTCAGCCATTACGTATTGCGGGCTCTCAATGTGTGAAACTTTTAGTTTATATGCGTAAGTCATCTCAGCCTTCCATATTCGTTCGTCTAGAACAAGTAACAGTGTGAAATCGAATGAATCTCTTCGAAACATCCTGAAGTACAAGTACGAATTTAATAGGATCGAAGTTTCATATTGAGCCATTTTCAATCCTTCTCTTCGAAAATGCTTCGAATTTTACCGAGTCAGTTGTATAATGCCAGATAAATTCAGATGGATGCAATGTATTCCAAAAGCAGAAACAAATCTCTCACTCCTTGATTAAATCGTCGCTCCGCTTAAACAGCAGTAAATGTTACACATGCAAAGCAATAATTCTTCCATGACGAGGGATTTAATGCACGCAGGCAAAACAAATGATAATGGAAAAAATGATATACTATCCTTTTCCCCATTCCATAGTTGATTTGTTGCTTTCATCGCGTGGGAATCAAGCGCGAGAGGACAAATGAAGAGCTTCCTTAGAACCTAGCTATTCGGCGGGCGATCGTCATTAAACAGTGGTCTCGACCACCGGGACACTGTGCAGTCACCTGCCCCCGCCGCTTCTCCCCTCCCCCCCTCCCTCACGCAGCCGCTATCCGCCCTACCACCTCCCACTCTCACCAGCCCCCCCCCCCCCTCCCTCCCAACGTCACAACTGCCAAGCGCAGTCCCTCAGACCTCACGCGCCACGGTGTCGCCTCATTTCCATATTTCCTGTTCTAATCTCGCACGAACATCCGCCGCACGAAACTCGTAAATTAGCCCTCATCCCGATCCCCCAATAAAACTGTACGACCGACGAGGCTTCGACGTTTTAATTCCGCCCGGAATTCTCCTTCGCCGCCGACGCCTTCCGATTAGAAAGGCAGAATGGCCCGTAGAGCGGCAGATCGTGTAATGATAGGGTCCTAGTGCTAAGAAAGCTATTTAATAAGAGGAGATAATGACTTTACAGTTTACGAGAAGATCTGTCACTAGGCAGGCTGCATTCAAGATGGGCGTGGTCTAAGTATCCATACAATGCTGAAATACGATTCACTATCACCAGACGTAATTAAGAGTAAATTAAACGAGAATTTGTGATAACTGTTTATTGAATCACGATAAATCATAAAGAAGATTGGAAGAAATTACTTCTCTCTATAGTCGTAAGTTAGATCAGTATATCAATGGTAGATTGAAACGCCGTCCTAAAACGTAAGTGATTGTTGTTTCTTATGCGCTATTTAGTTTGAAGGCTGTGCAGGGTCATCTTACGTCTGTATTTTGCTGTAAAAGTCCGATATTTGAATAATAAGTCCGACAGTCTAGTCTTATCAAGAAATATCTGATGTTTTCTCACCGTCGTTAGTTTGAGGATGCCGCGCAAAAATTCTCCTTAGATCAGCCCGACTCGATACGTGGCTCTAATGTAACACGAAATCACTTAATTTCGTGTACACGGTGACGTAAAAACCTTGCTTTTTAATTTGATTATTAATTTTTGACATCTAAGTAAATATGTCATCACTTTCGCTGAATGATAGAGCATAATTATGTAGACTTTAGGATACACTAGAGCGGAAATACTACTAAGGGAACTTCTCCTAGTAAGGACCAATTAAGCCGAAATTGGTATAAAACTTCTTTTATTGTTTTGAAATAAGGTATAACAGCATGAAACCTTTATTTGAACATTCGTTATTGTTTCGATGGAGAAAAAAAATTTTCTCTAAAACAACACGCAGCAATGAAATATGTTCTGAGACAATTAGAGATGTTAATGAAAGTGTCGCGTGGTATTGGCCATAGAACAAAATACGGTTTCTTAAAGAAGAAGGGTGTTTTTGTAGTTCACAAACAAATGTAGGCCGTTTATTTTTCAAAACTACAATGTAACAAAAAATTAAATTAGAAACTTACAACAGAAATGTAAATTTTGCCATGGAAAATAATATTTTGGGTCTTTTACACGATACAAGTTAGCTGACAATACTTTTAATTATTTAGAGTTAATTACCACCTTTCACACCATTCAGACATCTTACCCCCACAAACAACCTAGCAAGAAGGGTGCTCGAATTGTCTTCCAAATCCTTTATATAGATTAGGAACAGAGGAGGGTCTATAAAACTTTCTTGGGGAACACCAGATATCACTTCTGTTTTACTCGATGACTTTCCGTCGATGGTTACAAACTGTGTTCTTCCTGACAGGAAATCACGAATCCAGTCGCACAGCTGAGACAATGCTCCATAGGCGCGCAATTTAATTAGAAATCTCTTCTGAGGAACAGTGTGAAAAGCCTCCTGGAAATCTAGAAATATGGAATCCATCTGAGAACCTCTGTTGACAGAATTCATTACAGTGTATGAATAAAGAGCTACTTGTACTTCACAAGAATGATGTTTTCTGAATCCATGCTGATTATGTGTCAATAAATTGTTTTCTTGGAGGTCATTCAAAATTTTCCAACACAAAATATGTTCCAAAATTCTGCTGCACACCGAGGTCAGTAATACGGGTCTGTAATTCTGCGGATTACTCCTGTCTGCTTTCTTAAGTATTGGTGTGACATGTGCAACTTTCCAGTCATTAGGTACTGATGTATCGTCGAGCGAGCGATTTTATATGACTGCTAAAAATGGCGGTATTAAATCAGCATACTCAGAAAGGAACCTAACTGTCATACAGTCTGCACCGGAAGACTTCCTTTATTAAGTGATTTAAGCTGCTTCGCTACACCTATGATATCTAAGTTGCGGCTGAGTTTCTGGAATATCTGATTCGTCTTTTACTGTAAAGGAATTTCGGAAAATAGTATTTAGTAACTCTGCTTTAATGGCACTGTCATCAGTAACATTACCATTTCTATCGTGGAGTGAATATGTTGAATGTGTCTTGCCGCTGGTGTACTTTACAAAAGATCAGAATTTCCTTGGATTTTCTGCCGGATTTCGACACAGAGTTTCATTATGAAAACTATTAAAGGCACCTACCATTGAACCCCCAGCTACGTTTCGCTTCAGTGAGTCTGTTGCTGTGAATAGTTCAGTGATATGGTTGTTCTTAACAGGATCGACAACAAACCAACGCCGACAACGATAGCTCAGCTATACATGCCGACGCTGCAAGCCGAAGATGAAGAAAAAGTTTGTTTGCGTGGCCATCCTCCGCAGCAAGCACAAAAATACTTGTTTTGTAAATAAAACCGCCTTTCCTTGCTGCAACTTAATTTATTTTTCCCAGACACGTGTCGCCTATTTCTTGTTCTAAGGCATCTTCTCTGGGATCTACAGAGGCCGCCAGAAAAATGTGTGGAATCTTTGTCAGCGTCTGTCGTGATATCGATATTGTCGTTCGAATTTAGTTACAAGTGTGTTGTAGTATGGTATTTGACTCAACAGATGTTAATACTTCCATCTCGGTGTCGAAAAAACAAGATGGCTGGAACACGCTTGACATTCGAGCAACGAAAATATATTGTGAAGTGGTTTTTCGTTTGATAATGCCGCTGAAGTGCAACGTCAGTGGAGGCGGGAGTTTGAAACAGAACCGCCAACCCGCCTAACAATTAAACCCATCATTGACACGACTGAATTGCATGGAACGATTTGTGATATTCACAAAGGAAGATCAGGAAGACAGCGTACAGCTAGAAGTCCTGCTTCGTCGACTCTTATGTAGGAGACGTTTGTTAATTCTACACAGATGTCTGCTATGCAATGTACACGTGAAGTGGAGGTTAGCAGTACAAGTGTACGAAGAATTCTGAAAGCTGCAAAGTGGAAAGTTTACATTCCATGATTACTGCACGCGACTAATGATGACGATCCTGATCGTCGAATGCAATTTCGCAAATGGTATCAGCAAATTGTAACTGATGTCGAACAATTTGTGGTGAAGGTAGTGGGGAGTGATGAGACACAATTTAAACTTAATGGGACCGTGAGTCGACATAACAGTGTGTACTGGGCACCAGAAAATCCCCATGTTTATGTGAATAACGCGGTCAATCTACCAGGGGCCACGTGTTTTTTGAACTATCATCTAGGGGATTAGTAGGGCCCTTTCTCTTTGATGCTACTGTCACAGAAGAAGTGTACCTTGAAATTTTACGCACATCAATTTTCCCAGGAATACGTGCGCTTTATGGAGCTGATGAAAAGGTCTTCTACCTACAGGACGGGGCGCCACCACTCTACTACTTAGCCGTACGAGCTTTCCTGGATGACAATTTTCCGGGGCATTGGTTTGGACGAAGAGGGCCATTGACTTCCCACCAGGGTCGCCAGAGGTAATACGTATCGAATTTTGCTTGTGGGGAACTGCGACGTCTATCCGACGTAAACCACACACGCTAGAGGAACTTCGCCAGCTGGTTAAAGCGACATGTGTAGCGATCTCCACTAACATAGACTGACGTAGTTGCGACGACGGCTCGTCGTTCTGTTATGTGTGTAGCCGCCAACGGTGAACATTTTGAGCGTTTAAAGTAACCATTTGCTAATCTGAAGATTGTAGAACATCTGTGATCAATTATTAAACGTAAAATAAACGCATAAGTAATACTTTTCGTTCCTTAAAGTGTGTGTAAGTTTTTCTGACGGACTCTGTATAACGATACAGTTTTGTTATTTTTAGGTTATCAAACAGTTCACGTTGCGTTTTTTATGTAAATAAGTAATTACTTACAGTCTTCTGTGATCTGCGTTTCCTCACATTGGTCTTCAGGTCGCGCTACCATTTTATTTCCGAAACCTAAGCACAAATTAGTATTTCGAACTTTTTCAAACTCTTTACCATATTTCTCCTTCTTTTTTGTGATGAACTATTATTCCTTTGGCTCTAGATATAGTTACTTGTTCGAAAACTGTGCTCTTAACAACATAAATGTGTTTCCTCCTCTTTGGTTTGTTTACCTACATGTTGTCAACATAACGAAGTAGGTTCTACTAGTGATGTTTATATCTGTGTGTGTGTGTGTGTGTGTGGGTGGGTGTGCGTGTGTTTATGAGAGATAGAGAGGTGGGGGGAGGAGTGAGAGAATGTGCTGAAGAGTACATGTATGGTTCTCTCTTTTTAATTATTATTATTATTATTATTAGTGTTTGTGTGTGGGGGGTCTTTTTTGTAGTGTGTGTCTGTCGGGAGTTGGGGGGAGGGAGGGGTTGGTGGTTTGAGTTGTAAAGTGTTGAATATGAATGTAATAGCTATTAGAGAGTGGTTGAAGGCTTTGGTGACTGCTGATTTGACTTTTGGTTTCTATGTTCTGTGGATGGGTTCATGGATAAGCAAGTGAGGAGGTGTTGGGTGTTATTATTATTATATTGTGATGTATTATTACTATTATATTACTCCTCTTTGGGAGAGTTATTCCATTATTTTGTCTATTAGTGTAAACAATGAATTATTTGGCATGTGTACTTGATCATTCAACAGACTTTTCCTTTCTGCTTTGTCTTTCTGTACGTGGTAATTTTCTTTCAGGGTTAGGTGTTTTTTATTGTTGAATCTAATTATTATCATGTATTCTTCTCTATTGGTTGATTTGTGGTTATGTTCTCTCAGGTATTCTGCAGATGTGGAGTGGTTTATCCTAAACTTCGAAGCTCTCTTTTGTTCTTTGTATCTGACATCAAATGTTCTATCTGTCTGTACTATACATCTGCCTGCCAAAGAAGGCAAGGGGAACGCAGTAGTGCTGATGGACAAAGAACAATAAATTGAAAAACCACAAGAATTCATCTCACAAAATAACATCAAAATTAAAAGCTGGTGCAACAAACAGATTCCAGACAAAAGTGAAAAATACTCTGAAAAATACAGACATCATTCTGATTAACGTGGAGAAAAAAAAGTTGACACAGATTATTCTCACTGCACCTGTCCTCTGAAGCCAACTAAAGATCCACAAACCAAATCTTCCTGTGAGACCAATACTGGATTCATAAAATCCGCCATTTAAAAGCTTGCAGGATACATGTTAAAATTACCATCTGAAAATTTCAAAGTACAAGAAGACAGAAACATTAAAAACACTACACAGCTAACACAACAAGTAAAAGATATAAAAATCTAAGAAACAGCTACGTTCCTCTCATTTGATATAGAAAGATGCATTCTAACATACCAGTACCAGAAACAATAGAAATCATAGATAAGAACCTGAAAATGTGTGTGTGTGTGTGATACGATTTTGTTATTTTTAGATTATCAAACAGTTCACCTTGCGGTTTTTTATGTAAATAAGTAATTACTTCACTCCCTGAAGAACAGATTAAGGAAATGCACACATTAATGCAGTTCATAACAGAGCGAAGTTGCTTCCAATTCAATAATGACTTTCATTTACAAGAAGATGGATTACCAATGGGGTACCCAGTTTCAGGAGCCTTAGCAAAGATTTTTGTAAATCACATTTAACAGATCGTTTTCACAAAAATAGTAGCAAAAGAACACAACATAATATATTGGTTCAGGTATATGCCTTACATCCCTTGCTTAATATGTGAACCATAAACAAAAATTGAAAAACTACATATTGACATCAACAAATTACATGAAAATATAAAATTCGCAGTTGAAACAGAACAGAATAACTTTATGGATAAAACAATCAAAAACCAAATAATAAGCATGTGTTTGAAATTTCCCATAAATCGACACCAAAGGACATTATCATTCCTCAAACCACGAGCCATGCACACTCACAAAAGCTACCAGCACTTCGACATGTGCTCCATAGAATCAACACAGTGCCACTCACCAAAGAAAACTACCAGAAAGAACTGGAAATAATAATGCAGAAAGCAAAAAACAATGGGTACAACAGTAACATAGTCACAAAATTAAAGGTAAAATAAAAGTGGAAAGCACCAAACCATAGACAACAACACAACAGAACCAAACACAAACGCGCAGTATCATAACAACTACACAGAACAATCAGAAAAGTATGAAAGAAAACACAAGATGGTACACAGTGACGTACAAACACAAACTCATACCTAAAATCACGAACATCTTCAAAAGACAGGGAAGAAGTACACCATATACGACAGACAATTCTATACAAAAGTGCACCCCAAAACTGATAAAGAACAAACATGTTTACGAGAAAGCAGGTATGTATTGACTACAGAGTAACACTTGTGAAAACAGATACATAGGACCAACAGGTAGAACGTTTGATGTCAGATACAAAGAACACCTGAGAGCTTGGAAATTTGGTATAAACCACTTCACATTTAGAGAACACATAAAGAACATAACTACAAATAAACCAGTAGAGAAGAAGACATGAAAATAACTAGAATAAACAATAAAAAGCACCTCCTACCCTGCAAGAAAATTACCACATACAGAAAACGAAAGCAGAAATGCAAACCTTGTCGAATGATCAAGTACACATGCCAAACAATTAATTGTTTACACTAATAGATAAAATAATGGAATAACACTCCCAAAGAAGATTAATATAACAATAATAATAATTGCTCCCAATATAATAATAACACCACCAAACCCATTTTCACTCACTTATCCATGAACCCCTCCACAGAACACTGAAATCAAAAGTCATATCAGCAGTCACCAAAGCTTTCAACCACTCTCTAATAGCTATTACATTCATAACCAACACTTTACAACTCCGAATAGAAGTTGGTTTTGAACATATACTTCATTAGGTTGGTAACAAGTAGGTAAACAAACCCAAGAGGAGAAAACACATAATGAAGTTACAATATTTACATTGTTAAAACACAATGACCGAACGAGTAGCTATATTTAGTGTCAAAAGAATAATAGTACACCACAAAAAAGAAGGAGAAACTGGTAGTGGGACCTCCAAAGCAGATGAGAGGAAACGCAGATCACAACAAACTGTAAGTAATTACTTATTTACATAAAAGACTGCAACGTGAACTGTTTGATAATCTAAAAATAACAAAATTGTACCGTTACAGACCGCAGTGAAGATGCCTTAGGGCAAGAAAAAGGTGAATGCGTCTGGGAAAAATAAATAAGTTGCAACAAGAAAAGGCTTTTTTATTTACAAAACAAGTATTGAAGATGAAGAGATAGGAAAAAATATATGAGGATATTCAGAGGGTAATGCAATACGTAAAGGGAGATGAAAATGTGATAGTCATGGGATACTGGAATGAGATTGTAGGGGAAAGAATAGAAGAAAAGGTTACAGGACAATATTGGCTTAGGACGAGAAATGAGAGAAGAGAAAGTCTAATTGAGTACTGTATTAAATTTCAGCTACTAATAGCGAATACTCTGTTCAAGAACCACAAGAGGAGGGGATATATTTGGAAAAAGCCAGGTGACACGGCAAGATTTCACTTGGATTACGTCATGGTCAGGCAGAGATTCCGAAATCAGATAATGGATTGTAAGGCGTACCCAGGAGCAGAAATATACTCAGATCACAATGTAGTAGTGATGAAAAGTAGTCTGAAGTTTCAGAGATTAGTCAGGAAGAATCAGTATGCAAAAAAGTGGGATTCGGGAGCGTTAAGGATTGACGATGTACGCTTGAAGTTCTCTAAGGCTATAGATACAGCAATAAGGAACAGCTCAGTAGGCTGTACAATTGAAAAGGAATAGACATCCGTAAAAAGGGCAGTCACAGAAGCTGGAAAGGAATACATAGATGCAGAGAGGATAAATGCGAAGATACCAATGGTAACAGAAGAAATACTTCGGTTGATCGATGAAAGAAGAAAGTACAAAAATACTTAGGGGAATTCAGTACTACAGAAATAAAAGTCGCTAGAGAATGAAATAAATAGGTAGTGCAGGGAAGCTAAGACAAATGGCTGCATGAAAAATGTGAATAAATCGAAAAAGAAGTGATTGTCGGAAGGACTGACTCAGTTTATAGGAAAGTCAAAACAACCTTCCATGAAATTAAAACCAAGGGCGGTAAAATTAGGAGTGCAACGGGAATTCCACTGTTAAATTCAGAGGAGAGAGCCGATAGGTGGAAAGTATACATTGTAGGCCTCTATGAAGGGGAAGATTTGTCTGAAGTGATAGAGGAAGAAACAGGAGTCGATTTGGAAGAGATAGGAAATCCAGTATTAGAACCAGAATTTAACAGATCTTTGGAGGAATTAAGATCAAATAAGGCAGAAGGGATAGATAACATTCCATCAGAATTTCTAAAATCACTGGGGAAGTAGTGTCAAAACGACTATTCATGTTGGTATGTAGAATGTATCAGTCTGGCGATATACCACCTGACTTTCGGAAAAATATCATCCAAACAATTCCGAAGACTGCAAGAGCTGACAAGTGCGAGAGTTATCGCACAATCAGCTTAACGGTACATGCATCCAAAGTGTTTACAAGAATAATATACAGAAGGATGGAAAAGAAAAGTGGGGTCGTGTCACCCTTAGGAAAGGTGAAGGCACTAGAGAGACAATTCTGACGTTGCGGTTGATAATAGAAGTGAGACTACAGAAAAATCAAGACACGTTCATAGGATTTGTCTACCTGGAAAAAGCATTCCACAGTGTAAAATAGTGCAAGATGTTCGAAATTCTGAGAAACATAGGGGTAAGCTATAGGGAGAGTAGGGTGGTATACAATATGTACGAGAGCCAAGAGGGAATAATAAGAGTGGATAACGAAGAACGAAGTGCTTGGATTAAAATGGGTGTAAGACAGGGATGTAGTCTTTCACCCCTCCTGTTCAGTCTGTACATCGAAGAATCAATGATGGAAATAAAAGGAAGGTTCAGGAGTGGAATTAAAATTAAGGTGAAAGGGTATCAATGATACGATTCCCTGACGACGTTGCTACATTGAATGAAAGTGTAGAAGAATTACATGATCTTCCGAATGGAATGAGCAGTAGAGGACGAAAACTGTAGAGGAAGACAGGGTTGGAATACATTCAGCAAATAACTGAGGACATAGATTGCAAGTGCTACTTTGAGATGAAGAGAGGCTGTGACAGGAGAGGGGTGGGATTCATGTTGGGTCACATCAGATTGGTCAGTAGACTGCTGACAAAAAAAAAAAAAAAAAAAAAAAAAAAAAACTTTGGGTTCTTTCAAACTTGTTTGCTTCTCCAACAGTGTTCCGACCTGGCTTGCGTTTGGATCAATTCCGCCTCCCCGTTCAATGTACTTTGTATAATTCTCTGAATTGCCATCGATACAATTTGTCGGATTTTGGCCACATTTGGTCTACGTTTAAATAATTTGTTTGGAAGGGACCTCAAGCGGTTTTTTTGTAAACAAAAATATTTTGCCTTTATTCTTTGTGGGTATAGATGTCACGGTATTCAGTCTCACTACAACGACATTGAGGTCACTTAACTCGGTATCTGTCGTGATGAAAATCTGATCAAAAGTATCTGTACACCTCATCATGACACCTATTGGTGGTACGTGTACACATTTTGCCTTTATGAAGTCTCTGCACTTTCAATGAAGTGTCTGAATGACTGTGGAAAAATTACTGTTCATTCTTCCATAAGAGCCGAATCCAGAGAAGGTAGTGATGTGGAACGTTGGGGTGTTCACTTCCTTGCTCATTTAGCGTTCTCTTAAGCACTTTGAGCTTGGCACTCCAAATCGCGTATGGGGTTTATATACTTTTTGGAACGCTGAGGTTGTCATAGATGTGATACAGAGAGTGAAATTTTATCTACTACTTGTACAGTCACCGACATGAAAGGGAAGCAGGAATTGAGAAGGGAGTGTCGAAGGATTGTGGCCTACTTTCGTGTTAATCGATCTGGTTGATGAGCAAGCAGTAAAGGAAACCATCAGCGATGTGGGAAGAGAATTGAAATTTAGGAAGAAGCGATAAATACTTTAAGGTGTTGCGGTAGCCGTATTATGTCAGGTATGGCATAGCACTTGGAAGTTTAGTTGAATGGAATGGATAATGTTGAAAAGAGCTTACGAACTGAAAATAAATAAATGTTAAATAAAGTTGATGTACTGTAGTCAAATTAAATGAGCTGATGCTGGGGAAATTAGACTAGGAAATGGTACGCTAAAAGTGGCACATGAGTTTTGCTATTTGGGAAGCAAAAAAACTGATAATACGCAGGAATAAATAAGATAAAAAATGTAGAATGTAGAAGTTTTTCTGAAAGAGAGGTTTGTTAAATTTTAATACAAATGTAATAGTAACTCTGGGCACCATTACTTCATAGAACTAAAACTGAAGATACCAGAAAAAAAACGAACGTATTTAATGTGATTATCGTGTTTTGTTTGCAGGGCGCTCAACTGTGCGGCCATCAACGCCCGTACAAAGTCCCAAATTTGACACAGTCCAATTTTTACACAATCCATTCTAGCCAGTGTCACGAATGATGATGATGATGATGATGATGATGAAATGATGAGAACAACGCAAACACCCGGTTCCCGGGCAGAGAAAATTCCCAACCCGCCCGGGAATCGATCCCGGGACCCCGTGATACAGGGGCACCTACGCTAGCCACTCGACCACGAGCTGCGAACATATTTAATATGAATAAATAGACAGCGACATATGGGGCCAAAAGGAAAGAACACGTAAAAAGAAACCGAGACAATAGCACTCCAGACTAACGACTGTGCTACGAACCAAAACAAGGAAGAAGTAAGCTCGGTCACGCAGAGAAAAGATGGTCACAGCAATATACGATGGGACTTGAAAAACTATGTAACACGTTATTATGGTTGGCCAGTTAGCTTCCATTGAATCCTGCACTACACTTCAAAAAGGTATAGATACATGATACTACTTTTAAACATAATCATCAAGTCTCTGTAGACAACAATCGCAGCGATCTACCACTCCTACAATTTCTCGATGACAGAAATCCGCTACTTGGTTATGGGGTCATTCGAAAACGCCATGTGATCGTCCTCCACTTGGGAAAATCTGTGACTCTTGCGAATCAGTTCCTCGACTGCCTGGACATTGTCGTCCGTGATCGATGCCGATTACCTTCCTTCCCGATCAGCATGACCCAGGTCTGTGCGGCCTGGACAAATTGTTGGCACCATTTCACTACGCTTGGACACGACGTCGTATTTGGTCCACATACCGCCAGAATTTCGCGGTGAATCTGTGTACAGTTTAGACGTTTTGCCCACAAGAATCGTACTGTCACGTGTACTTCAACCTACTGGTCGTAGGTTGTGTTCCAAAAATGAACAGCATAGAGACAGAAGTGATTACACTTTCTGCAGGACCTGACCATCATTTTGTAGGACAATGCTCAAGCACGTCCAGTGCAAGCTGTTACTGATTTGCTTGACTGATGGGGCTGGTAAGTGCTATACCACCTACTGCACTCCCCTGACTTACGTACTCGTGATTTCTACTCGATTTCTAAACTGAAGGAAATCCTTCACGACATTCACTTCAGAACTGCTACAAATTCGTCGGGCAATAGACCGCGCCGCTCGAACTGTCAACACAGCTGGCACTGCTAAGAGTATCCTACGACTTCAACATCGCTGACAACGGGTTATATACAATGCTGGTGACTGCTTTGAAGGTCAGTAAAACTTTGAAACACATCTCTATTTTGTACGAGCTGTAAATAAATAGTTGCCACTATTACAGTTCCAACCCTCGTATATATAATATAAACTTTAATCAAAATTCCCATAAACCAGTGTCAGTATCAAACTAAGACCTTACATGATTAAGTGTTAAACCCACAAACTGCTCATTTTCACCTGTCACCCAAAAGCCACGTGTTAGGAAACAACTTGAGACCATTTGCTCCTTCACGTTTCTCCACGGTTTAGCCAAGCATTCTCATAGAGTCTAAAATGTTGGCATTTGTAAGGCTGTCATCGTCAATACTGCGGAATGTCATTCGGACCACTTCATAGCAGTTGTTTTTTTGGTATTCTTGATTATTTCTTGATCTAAGTTGTGTTAGGTGGCAAAAATTATACTGTCACGGATCTTAACGAAGGGTTAGCGTTTTGTGCCCTGAAACTGTTCGCAAACAACACAACTTTTCGATTTTCGCGATATTTTGCCTATCAAAATCCTTTAACCAGTTGGAAAACACTTCTGATGTCATACATGCTTTCTTGTTCTAGTAAACGACTTACACATGGAAAAAGATGGCGGTGTCTTAGATTTTCCAGTCATAAGTGACGTTAGCTTTTCTGTGTCGATCATGATCCTTGCTTAAGTTGCACCCGTGGAATTTTTCGATTCGGAAAGTCCAAATTTTGTCTGGAAGACATTTCTAAAAACGTCCAAGTCCGTCTGCGTTAAAAACACCATCTGGTTTGTAATCTTGAAGGCTCCTCCTCAATTCTAACTTCAAATCATCACAGATTTAGTTATATATACTGGCACTTTTCCTTCTCACTTTACGGAAAACAATATCGTGTCTTGTGAAATTTTCTAAACACCCACTACTCTCAAAAAAACGTATCGTGTCTCAACGCTGCTGCAAAATAATGTGATTTTTCTTCCAAAATAAGTGAAACAATGTCCACGTTATTGTCCCTCTGTTGTCTGTCCACTGCATTAAACACTATTCTAAATCTAGAAACTCATCCTTTCTCTACCGTTTTCGATCTGTCCCTTCATCTGTGGTAATCATGCGATCTTCAGTCTTGATTATTGTCGACAGTCTGCTTGCCAGAATCGCAAACTCTGGAGCTATGTCTTTTTTTTCTTTACTACTGCTTTTTCAGTTAACTTTTGCTTTTCAGCGATTGTCAAACGTTTCCGCTTACAGCCCATAACTCGATTCTGAAACACAAAAATTTGTAAGTGATATACAAAGCAATAACTGCACGTTTACTGGCGAAAATACTGCAGTTTAGATAGAATAACTTTTCATATTTTATATGTATGTGACCAGAGGTTTGCAACATTTAAGGCACTTGAACCAGCTTGCAGAATACCATTCTCTGTGCATGATGTCTGGGTGCAGTACTTAATAGGAAGTTTATCATGTATCATAAGTGGTAACGGTAGTTTGGTATCACTTTGGGATACACTCGATGCTATGTACACTTCTAAGGGCATCTCTCCGTTAAAGTCGATGGACTGCGCTACTTTTACTTGGTTGTGCTTGTCTCTAAGATTATTGGGTTCGCAAGACTTCCACAGTTCCTTCAAACATTGGATATCTAAATGAACTGCCAAATATCCCGCTTAAGCATTCATCATTGAGCGGGGACCAAATAGAATATGTGTGCACCTAGACGCACCTAGCACCTAAAAATGTAGACGTAGTCGTTGCGATTATCATGTAGAAATTTTAATGTGCACTTCAGAGCTTAGAAAATGCCTTATTTTAGAAGAAAATGCTTGACATGTAACTTTTTCTATGGTAGGTCTACGCTTTGAAACAGATATAATCAAGTGAAATAAATGTGCGTACATGAAGTACAACTTACAATAACAGGGGAAAGGCGGTTGGTGTGGGCCCGCGGGTAGTCGGGGTCATTTGATATTTCTAGGGTTTGCTGTTAGACATCGAACGCAGGCAGTGATTGGAATAAAATGCGTATATAACTCTGCAATTTGCTACAACCTGAGTGACGTCGTTGTTGAGTTTGTGCCACAAATAAATTGATATGTTTTTTTAATTTTTGTAGTTTCTTGTAACGACATCTTGTTCATTTAAAATGCTAAACTCTTCCCGAACAGACCATGAAGGCCTAACAGTACCGTCCAGCGCCGTTCCATCCTCAGCCAACAGGCATCACTGGATGTGGATATGGAGGGGCATCTGCTCAGCACATCGCTCTCCCGGCCGTATGTAAGTTTCCGAGACCGTTCTTCATTTGAAAAAGCTGTATTTTGTTTTATGGTTCATACTACCAGACACTTTCATTGAAATACCGAATTATAAGTATTAGAATAAAGTTTCTTGTTGTGTGTCGTTTTGGTTAGAAATCTTTTTTTAACGTTTACAAAAAAAGTTCAATTGAAGTTTTTACACAATTGTACCTCATTTCAAAGCAACAACAAAGGTTTATACCAGTTTTGTCATAAGTGGTTTATACTAGCGACCGTTTCTCTATAGTTAACATAGGTGATGCATGTAGAACCCCGTAACATAGGCTTCCTGAAGAATGTACGAGGTGCGACAATAAAGTGATGAGACTGATTTTCATTGCAAGATGTGGCAACCCTGCAGGCTTGCGTGGGCCCAATATTTTTGACTTGGTCTATGAGCTGCTTCTAGTCCAAGTGGCACATCGATGCAACTGCTCAGTCGTGAGTTGTGTTGTAATAAGTTAATATGTATTTGAGTCTCTCGCCATGGAAATGGAACTGCATAATATTGCGCAACGGTATGCCATTTCTTTTTGCGTTAAATTGGGTGAAAACTCGACGACAACTTACGGTAAGCTTCAGAAGGCTTTTGAAGGTTATGTTAAGAGCTCAAGTTTTTCGTCGGCATAAAATGTTTAGTGAAGGCAGAATGAATGTTGAAGATGAAGACCGCAGTGGACGACCATCAACCTCTTTGATTCCAAGGGAATTGTTCATAAAGAGTGGGTGCCTCCTGGACAAACAGTTAACAATATTACTACAAAGAAATTTTAGAAAGACTTCGTAAAGGAGTTCTTCATGCCCGTGCCAACAGTGCTGATAATTGGATTCTGCATCACGATAATGCGCCAACCTGTACTGCTCTATCAGTACAGCAATTTTTAACCTAAAAACAAATTTCAGTACTACCACAGCCAGATATCGCTCCGTGCGACTTTTTTCTATTTCCAAGAGTAAAAACAGCGGTTAAGGGACACCATTTTCAAACAACGCAAGATGTCCAGAAAGCTGTGACGAGGGTCTTGGAGGATATTACAGAATATGAGTTCCAAAAATGTTACCATCAATGGCAGAAGCGCTGGAAAAAGTATGTGCAGTCAGAAGGGAACTACTTTGAAGGAGACAACACTAGACTTGACTAAAAGGGTAAGCAACATTTTTTTTCACACCAGACTCATTACTTTATTGTCGCACCTCGTACGTTTCTTATCCCTGATGTGTCCCTCTTCCTTGTGGTTAAGATTAAGAACAGCAAGTAAGTCATCTGCTGCAATGATAGCGTAGATGATCAATAAATATAATACCATGGTTGAAGGATTTTGAGTGTTTTTCCTTTTCTTTTTAAAATTTAAATTTTTTCTTTGTTTCCTTAATATTTAATTTTACCATTTACCGAAAATCCTTAAACTAATCACAAATCTTGAAGTGAATGTTAACTAAAGTTGTATACAATTTTCTGCAACTATGTAAAACTACAACCAGCGTTACATTGGAAGTGGCGGGAGCCGAAATTGTAAGCAATAATTAAAAAAATAAACTCGAAATATCGGCGGTTGTCGAAGACGTCACTCGGTTGCCTTGTTGTAAGTTATTAGGCGTTTGTGTATACAAAATGAAATGATCGTGTGGCATTGATGACCTTTAGGCCCCACCCCGGAAAGTTCGGCCGCCGAGTTGCAAATCTTATTTCGGGGGACGCCGCATTGAGCGACTTAAGCGTCGGTTACGATGAAATGTTGATGAGGGCAAGACAACACTCAGTCCACGAGCGAAAAAAATCTACAAAGCAGCCAGGAATCGAACCCAGGCCCGCTGCTTGATAGGCAAACATGTCACCACTCAGCTAAGCAGGCGGACTTTGTGCTAACAGATTGGCTATCAGTTGATTTGCGCAGACTCAAAGCTTTATTTGGTGGTATTCTCAGTTTCGGTCTGCCTGGACAGTCTGTGGAAACACCACCCTTGGTTTCGCCTGTCATTCTTTCTTTCTCTCCCCCTCTTTTTTTAAAAAAAAAAAATTCATCAATCTTCTGGTACAGCCTGACACAAATTCCTCTCCTGTGCCAATCTTCTCAAATGAGAGCAGCAATCGCAACCTACGTCCTCAATTATTTGCTGCATATATCCCAATCTGTGTCTCGCTCTACAGTTTGTACCCTCTACAGCACCCTCTAGTACCAGGGAAATTATTCCCTGATGTCTTAAAAGATGTCCTGTCAATCCTTCCCTTCTTCTTCTCAGTGTTTTCCACGTGTTTCTTTGATCGCCGATTCTGTGGAGTATCTCCTCATTCCTTACCTTATCAGTACACCTAGTTTTCAACATTTTTCTGTAGCACCACATCTCAAATCCTTGGATTCTCTTCTGTTCCAGTTTTTCCACAGTCCAAGTCTCACTATCGTACAATGCTGTGCTCCAGACGTACATTCTCAGAAATTTATTCCTCAAATTAAGACCTATGTTTGATACTAGCAGACTTCTCTCTGCCAGGAATGCATTTTTTGCCGCTGCCAGTCTGTTTTTTATGTCCTTGCTCTGTCCTTCGTGTGTTATTTTTCAGCCTAGGTAGTGATTCTTGACAGTAGTATTCGAAATTGCTAACCGATATTTATTGCAGGACTCAATTATTCTCTCTCCTCTATCGTTCCTACTACCAAGCTCATTTTCTCCCGCAACTCTTACTTCAACTTCCTTCCTTAAAACTGTGACAATCAGATTTTAATCTCCGTTTTGGTCTTGTGAAAATCTACCGGTTACGTTCGACAATGGGCAGCGCTTCGCACTCGGGACAGTGAATACAGTTTTTCGGGTGACTGGCTCGTGCCCTGTGGAGCCCACGTTCTGCACTACCTGACGGAGCAATGCGGGAAGGGCTGGCTAAACGCTGTCATTTCTCCCGGGGGCGCCGGTAAACGGAAGGCTATTAATCACTCGCGTCGCGGGACTCGCCTCTAACCCGTTACCGGCTGCGTGGGGGCCCCTGGAGAACCGGAGGCTGACACCTGTCTGCCGACGCCGCGCCGATCGCACTCCGGCCGCCGTTCGCGTCTTCTCTTCGCGGGCCGCCGGGCTCGTTCCCGGAGGCCGCGCCGCGGGGCTGTGACTCAGCGCTCTGGCCTTTGTCCGGCCCGCAGCAGCGCCGGGCTCGAGAGCCTGGGAGCCGGGGGGCGTTCCACTCGACGCCGCCGGGGCGGGACCGGCCCGCGACGTGCCGCCACACAAAATGTTCAGGAACGAACCCTTTCAGCTTTTTTTCGCCTCTTAGTTATTTCCCCTCGTAGCGATCGTCTGCCAGATAAGGCGACAATGCTGCGTCAACAAATATCTGCCACTTCGGTGGTTTCGGTTATAAGGCTGTCTCTGGATGGGGTTCTCTCTCGGGAGTAGTTGCGCACAGCTGGTGTGATCGCAGCGAGAGACTGGGTTTGCTGGCTGACAGCTGCAGAAATCACTCCGGAATTCTCAGTCCTGAGAACGAAACGGAAGTCTGCTGAATGCTGGAACCCGTCGAAATCATCAGAAAATTCATCTGCGAACACAGTTAGAACGCCATTTTTATAGACATCATCTCTTTCCATTTCATATGGCGCTGAAGGTACCACGTTGTGGGCGTCTCGGAAGACTCGTTTGATCCAGCTCTCCACATTGCTCGTTTATGCAAGCCTCTTCAACTGTGCCTAACTAATGGAACCAACATTCATTTGCAGCAGCTTACTGTAGTCGCTCCATGGTCTCTCTTTACACACACATAGCCCTCTAGTATCAAATTTACTTTTCCATGATGTTATTTCTATTAACGCGGAAACCCAAGCCTTTTCTGCGATGTATCAGCTACATGTCGAGGGGACTCAGCAGTTGTACAGTCCTGTCCTTTTCTACGTAAGGAAACTGACTAGTAATATTTTCAGTCACGAGTTCACCCTAGCGGCAAAATTATAAATCCATTGACACTAACTACGGGCCGATTAAGCGAATATTAAACAAGTCGAAAAATTTAATAGGCAAATATGGTTAATAATATGAATTTTCTGCGATATTTTTGACCCACCTTTATGCCGGAACATCGAGCGAATTAATTTTAATATCAGTCGAAAAAGCAATTCCAAAAATTTGCTATGCATACACGCCAGCATGAAAGAAGACAGTTCTTTCTTGGAAGTCCCACTCCTGGCATCATCACAGAATGGACAGGTAATCTCTAGCGAGTCTTCTCCCATATCTCGGATCAAAAGCTGCCGGAACAATTAGAGCTGCCCCTTCCCTCCCCACCCTTTTCATCAGAATGCTTTTACAAGAATTTTAGATGCATATCGCCCGGAAATCTGATATAGAAACAACCAACCTCCCTGGACACGTTTTGACGGCCACATACCTTCTTTTCAACGATGGCTACTACGGGTAGGCGGAAGGATTATCCATGGGGAGCCCAGTTCCACCAGTTATAGGCAACAAGTAGATGGAACATTTCGAGGAGGATGACCAGGAACCAGCCCAACGGAAACACACCTGCTGCTTTCGGAATGTCGACGACTCCCTCGTCATCTGTCCACACGGAAGAAACAAGCTGAATGATTTCCTCATATATTTCAATTCTATACATCACAACACCAGTTTTACAATGGAAATAGAACATGTGAAGAGCTTCCTTTTGTGGATATCCTAGTAAAAAGAAGAGTGGACAGTACGTTGAGCCACAGCATATACCGTAATAAGACACACGCCGATCTACATTTGCTTGTGGACAACTGCCGCCACCCAGCGCAAAGGAGTGGCGTGTTCCAAACATTGTTACATAGTACTCGCTACCTCTCCGACAATGAGAGCCTCGACCTAGAACTTGAACATCTGAGGACAGTGTTCCGGAAAAACGGCTGGATGCAGTGGCAAATTCGGAGAACTCCACTTCGTACACCGACTGTACAACCAGCAGCAACAAAAGAGGAAAATCAGGAGTACACGGCGATTAAATTTATTCCATTTTGTGGTACAATATCCGGAAAGATTAGACGAATTATTCGGAAACATCGAGTGAAGACTATGTTCGCACTGCTTGGTAAGGTCAAAAACGACCTTGGAATATGGAAAATCGGGTTCTATCAAATCCCCTGCCAATGTGAAATGACATATATAGGTCAAATCGTTGGACACTAACATCTAACAGGACAGTTTAAATTGCTGCGAGTGAATTGGTGGGCAATGAAATTCATATTCTTACTTGTCACAGATACTTCTCGGATAAAAATAATGTAACAAGTCCTCCTGCAAACCAGTGGCACTACCGGTTGGTAAATTTCTTCCGCCAAGGACATGGGTGAGCTGTTGCCCACACGAGAGAGGCCCACATCGAAAGCTAAATGAAAGGCGATAGCAATTCCTGCGGTGTCGATATTTCACTTGATGTCAAAATAACGTCACGTTTGTGGGGAGTAGAGTGAGACGTGTGTCACCCATTTAACAACGGCAAGGGGCGTAACTACACTAATCTCGATATATCTAGCTACATACTTTACTCTATTCTACTTTCACTACATAACTGTGTTGCGAACACACTGTTTGTCTCACAAAGTAAGACGAAAGTAAAAAGAAAGACGAAATAAATATTCCAGAATTCGAATCAAGAACAGCTGCCAACATGAGTAACGTAGAAGTAAATATCCTCGGACTAGTGAAGCAACTTAAATCACTTAAAAGCATGTCTTCTGGTCCAGATTGTATACCAACTAGGTTCCTTTCAGAGTATGCTAATGCATTAGCTCCATACTTGTTGTTGTTGTGGTCTTCAGTCCTGAAACTGGTTTGATGCAGCTCTCCATGCAACTCTATCCTGTGCAAGCTTCTTCATCTCCCTGTACCTACTGCAACCTGCATCCTTCAGAATCTGTTTAGTGTATTCATCTCTTGGTCTCCCTCTACGATTTTTACTCTCCATGCTGCCCTCCAGTACTAAATTGGTGATCCCTTGATGCCTCAGAACATGTCCTACCAACCGATACCTTCTTCTACTTAAGTTGTGCCACAAACTTCTCTTCTCCCCAATCCTATTCAGTACCTCCTCATTAGTTATATGATCTACCCATCTAATCTTCAGCATTCTTCTGTAGCACCACATTTCGAAAGCTTCTATTCTCTTCTTGTCCAAACTAGTTATCAACCATGTTTCACTTCCATACATGGCTACGCTCCATACAAATACTTTCAGAAACGACTTCCTGACACTTAAATCAATACTCGATGTTAACAAATTTCTCTTCTTCAGAAACGGCTTTCCTTGCCATTGCCAGTCTACATTTTATATCCTCTCTACTTCGACCATCATCAGTTATTTTGCTCCCCAAATAGCAAAACTCCTTTACTACTTTCCTAATCTAATTCCCTCAGCATCACCCGACTTAATTCGACTACATTACATTATCCTCGTTTTGCTTTTGTTGATGTTCATCTTATACCCTCCTTTCATGATACTGTCCATTCCGTTCAACTGCTCTTCCAAGTCCTTTGCTGTCTCTGACAGAATTACAATGTCATCGGCGAACCTCAAAGTTTTTATTTCTTCTCCATGGATTTTAATACCTACTCCGAATTTTTCTTTTGTTTCCTTCACTGCTTGCTTAATATACAGATCGAATAACATCGGGGATAGGCTACAACCCTGTCTCACTCCCTTCCCAACCACTGCTTCCCTTTCGTGCCCCTCGACTCTTATAACTGCCATCTGGTTTCTGTACAAATTGTAATTAGCCTTTCGCTCCCTGTATTTTACCCCTGCCACCTTCAGAATTTGAAAGAGAGTATTCCAGTCAACATTGTAAAAAGCTTTCTCTAAGTCTAAGTTTGCCTTTCCTTTACCTAGCTTCTAAGATAAGTCGTAGGGCCAGTATTGCCTCACGTGTTCCAACATTTCTATGGAATCCAAACTGATCTTCCCCGAGGTCAGCTTCTACCAGTTTTTCCATTCGTCTGTAGAGAATACGCGTTAGTATTTTGCATCCGTGACTTATTAAACTGATTGTTCGGTAATTTTCACATCTGTCAGCACCGGCTTTCTTTGGGATCGGAATTATTATATTCTTCTTGAAGTCTGAGGGTATTTCGCCTGTCTCATACATCTTGCTCACCAGATGGTAGAGTTTTGTCAGGACTGGCTCTCCCAAGGCCGTCAGTAGTTCTAATGGAATGTTGTCTACTCCCGGGGCCTCGTTTCGACTCAGGTCTTACAGTGCTCTGTCAAACTCTTCACGCAGTATCAAATCTCCCATTTCATCTTCATCTACATCCTCTTCCATTCCATAATATTGTCCTCAAGTACATTGCCCTTATATAGGCCCTCTATATACTCCCTCCACCTTTCTGCTTTCCCTTCTTTGCTTAGAACTGGGTTTCCATCTGAGCTCTTGATATTCATACAAGTGGTTCTCTGTTCTCCAAAGGTCTCTTTAATTTTCCTGTAGGCAGTATCTATCTTACCCCTAGTGAGATAACCCTCTACATCCTTACATTTGTCCTCTAGCCATCCCTGCTTAGCCATTTTGCACTTCCTGTCGATCTTGTTTTTGAGACGTTTGTATTCCTTTTTGCCTGCTTCATTTACTGCATTTTTATATTTTCTCCTTTCATCAATTAAATTCAGTATTTCTTCTGTTACCCAAGGACTTCTACTAGTCCTCGTCTTTTTACCTATTAGGTCCTCTGCCGCCTTCGCTACTTCATCTCTCAAACCTACCCATTCTTCTTCTACTGTATTTCTTTCCCCCATTGCTGTCAATTGTTCCCTTATGCTATCCCTGAAAATCTGTACAACCTCTGGTTCTTTCAGTTTATCCAGGTCCCATCTCCTTAAATTCCCACCTTTTTGCAGTTTCTTCGGTTTTAATCTACAGTTCATAACCAATAGATTGTGATCAGAGTCCGCATCTGCCCCTGGAAATGTCTTACAATTTAAAACTTGGTTCCTAAATCTCTGTCTTACCATTATGTAATCTATCTGAAACCTGTCAGTATCTCCAGGCTTCTTCCATGTATACAACCTTCTTTTATGATTCCATACTTAATAATCACATATAATCTTTCGCTCGACGAAAGATCCGTACCTAAAGACTGGAAAGTTTCACAGGTTACACCAATATTCAAGAAAGGTAGTAGGAGTAATCCATTTAATCACAGGCTAATATCATTAACGCCGATATACAACATGATTTTGGAACCTATATTGTGTTCGAACATTATTAATTACCTCGAAGGAAACGGTCTATTGACACACGGTCAACATGGGTTTCGAAAACATCGTTCTTGTGAAACACAACTAGCTCTTTATTCGCATGAAGTGTTGAGTGCTGTTTACAAGGGATTTCAGATCTATTCCGTATTTTTGGATTTCCGGAAGGCTTATGACTCTGTATCACGCAAGAGGCTTGTAGTGAAATTGCGTACCTGTGCAATATCGTCTCGGTTATGTGACTAGATTTGTGACTTCCTGTCAGAGAGGTCAGAGTTCGTAGTAATTGACGGAAAGTCATCGAGTAAACAGAAGTAATTTCTGGCGTTCCCCAAGCTAGTGTTATAGGCCCTTAGCTGTTCCTTATCTATATAAACGATTTGGGAGAGAATCTGAGCAGCCCTCTTAGGTTGTTTGCAGATGACGCTGTCGTTTATCGACTAATAGTTATCAGAAGATCAAAACAAATTTCAAAACGATTTAGAAAAGATATTTGAATGGTGCGACAATTGGCAGTTGACCCTAAATAACGAAACGTTTGAGGTCATCCACATGACTGCTAAAAGGAATTCGTTAAACTTCGCTTACAGGTTACACGATAAATCAGTCAAATCTAAAGGCCGTCAATTCAACTAAATATGTAGGAATTACAATTACGAACAACTTAAATTGGAAGGAACATATAGAAAATGTTGTGGGGAAGGCTAACCAAAGACTGCGTTTTATTGGCAGGACACTACGCTTGTCCGTCCTCTTTTAGAATACTACTGCGCGGTGTGGGATCCTTACCAGATAGGGCTGATGAAGTACATCGAAAAAGTTCAAAGAAGGGCAGTGCGTTTTGTAGTATCGCAAAATATGGGAGAGAGTGTCACTGAAATGATACAGGATTAGGGGTGAAGATCATTAAAAGAATGGCGTTTCTCGTTGCGACGGAATCTTCTCACGAAATTCCAATCACCAACTTTTTCCTCCAAATGCGAAAATATTTTGTTGACACCGACCTACATAGGGAGAAACGACCACCACGAAAAATAAGGGAAATCAGAGCTCGTACGGAAAGATATAGGTGCTCGTTCTTTCCGAGCGCTATACGGGTTGTATTCATCATCATTTCATTCCCATCTGGCGCGCAGGTCGCCCAATGTGGCGTCAAATGTAATAAGACCTGCACTACGGCGGCCGGACCTGCCCCGCAAGGGGCTTCCCGGCCAATGACGCCAAATGCTCATTTCCATTTACGAGATTGGAATAATAGAGAATTGTGAAGGTGGTTAGATGAGCCCTCTGCCAGTCAGTTAAATGTGATTTGCAGAGTGTCCATGTAGATGTAGATGTAATGCCATTTGAAACTGACTAACTATCTTCACATTGAAAATCCTTATTTCTATATAAGGAAAATAGACAAATATATTCAAACATCATTAGAAATCACCTTACGAGAAATTTCTGCTCCATCTATAAAATAAAGGATCACAACTTGTGTAGAAATACAAAATCATCAAGAACAAAAAGCTAGGAACGAAGATTAGGTTTTAATGGCCCATTAAAATCGAGATCATTGGACATGAAGCACAAGATCAAAGTGATTCAAAGATGAGAAAGGAAGTTTCCCATGTGCTTTCAAAGGAACCATCCTGGCATTAGCTTGGCACGATTTAGTGAAATCACAATATCATCAAAAACTACTTCTGTAATCAACAAGATCGTCTCATGAAGTAACCTCTTCATGAGAGAAAGTGCCAATGACACGCACAAATTATATAAACATAATACACAATGCATGAAAACATACATAACACATGACAGTTTAATATCATGGAGCTTCCTTTCCAGTCTTATTGCAGAGCTCCATTTCTCTGTATCTGTAATCAAGAAACACTCAAGATAAATGAGATCCATCACTATTTCTCCTTCGCTTCTGAAAAACATCCATCTTTAGGGTAAATTATCCTCTCTTATCGTAAATCCTCTCCAAAGCAAGCTGCTGTACTCATTCCAGCATCATTAGTAGAAAAATCTTACAACAGCACACAAGAAAAGGTTACACTCCATATGTACATAAATATAAGATTCAGTAATCAGGAAAATGAAATCATAATTATAATCAAAATCACCTATCCTCTTTCATCACAATATACTTTTTGTGCCAATAAATCACACTCCACTCAGGTTCTTTAAGTGTTACATCATTTTACCGGCTTTCATCACTTACTTCTGTCAAATACATTTTCTCCGTATTACTTCTCTTCTTGTCGTCTCCACCAGGATTTCCACACTTTCACTCACTGTAAAGAGCATAATTTTTACAAAGAATTTACAAAATCTCAGCCATCTGAAAATATACAACGAGCTAGAAGCTGAGTCATAGACATAGTTTATAATTCAAGAAGTACTTCATCTACAGTTATACACTGTTTCCCATATTTTATTCTCTGAGTGTTTTTATGTTAGTAATACGGTGGACTCCATTGATTCACCTGCAATGGAGAGTCTCAGCCTCAACTGTATTTACATGCACAAGACATCACACTCTATATGGTCCCATACACCCAGAAAAAAATGTACTTATGAGTACTGTTTACATTCCTCTTCCATCACCATTTACTTTCTGCTCCACTCATTGGATCTATCTTTGATTTCCCTTGTTTAATCCTTTCATATTCTACCATTGACCACATCTTCCCCATATTATTTCTGTTCTTCTTGTCCCCACAAAAATTTCCTCACTTGACTGTGAAGAGTGTAGTTTTTACAAAGTATTTAAAAATTCTCGGTTAACTGGAACTGGCAACAGATTACAAACTAATAACTCAGAAAGTGCTACATCCAGAGTAGTACAGTGTTTCCCATATTTTATTCTCTGAATATTTTTGTATTAGTAGTATGATTGACTCCATAGGTTATCCAACTTTGGAAAGTTTCAGTCTTGACTGTACTTGGATGCATGACACATCACACTGTATATGTATGCTGGAAAGAAATTGTGTATCAACAAATGCCGTTTACTAGATGACATGTGGTGCGACTTTATCAGAGCTTTCTGTCATACCATGAATGGTTTTGCTGATCTCCTAGGCTTAAAATGTCTTTTATGCTTCTCGAATAGGGGCTTTGTAATACGTTTTGATGCTAATCTTACTGCATCATTATGTATCAACCTATTGAAAGCTGATGATGGCAGAATTTCTTTAATTTTATCCTTCAGCAGTTGATTTTTCAGAAGCAGAACTGGCAGTAAAGATGTAGAGCCATTTGGAAGTTCATTTATAATCTCCTCAAACTAATGAATACATGAGTCCTACTACATGCGGAAACATTGGCTGTAAAGTCCGTATAACTTCCCAAGATCCTCCACATCATGTTCTGATGGGTTTGGCGCCAGATGGTAAGATGAAATGTGAACTATCTTAATTTTTTTATGCAGTATGTGCTTCCAAATTACTAAACTGTACTGTAGACAATTTTTCGAAATGACCTTATTCAAATGATCAACTGTGGACAGAAATCTTTAAGAAATTAACATACCACCGACTGTCTGGTAGCTCTCGTCAACACTGTGAGAGATGCAAATTTGGATATCAGTTCAATAGTGACAAAAACATAGGACTGAATCTGACTAGATCTTGGAGAGGACGGAACAAATCCACAGCGCCAAGTTCTGTCAATGTTAAAAGAATAATAGCAAACACTGGAGCATGATGAGACACCATAAGCGGTTTCACCTTCTGAGATGACACCAAGACCTTGTGTATATATTTTTCTCTATTAAGAAAATAAGAAATCTTGCAAGGTTTTTGAAAATATTTCTTTGAACCTAATTGTGCATAGCCCATGTGAGTATGCCAAATCCACTTGTAAGCTCATCTGCTAAGACTATATACAACCCAGTATGAACCATCTACATCTCTTCTCTTAAAGAAAATTACATCCTTTGTCATGTAAGATTGTCTGATTGGGACACCAGGCAAATCTCTCCACTTCATCTTTATCTCTTTCCGTAGCGGATACTTATTCTGTTCCTTGGCAATATTATTAAGTGTGAAACATTCCCTTAGAAAAAAAATTATAAATGACAGTGTTGGAAAACCTCTAGGTTATTTGATTTTCAAACAGCTGAGCAAAACTGAACGTACTCAGACGTTTCTCTCTTTACTTATTCTGATCATCACTAAAGTGACACACAATATTTTTAGCGCAACGCAGTCTGACTTTCAATAATCCCTACAAAAGAATGGCCATGACTAACAATAACTTATAACTTTCATGAACCACTTACCTCACAAAAATGTTCGTTACTCGAACTACTGCAATACAGAAAGCGCCAATACTGCCAGCTAAATAGAAGATTATAACTACTGAAGGCACTAACTACTGATGGGCATAGTCAGCAAATGAAAGATTTTGATAGAGAACAAACAATGTATTTACCTTAATAATGTTCCGTTCATGATATCCAGTATTACAAATTTACTCTTTCTGATGGACACATGTCCAGATCGTCCGCTCTCAAAACTCCATCTCTCTCCCCACATCCACCACTGCTGGCGGCTCACTTCCGTCTGTACAACACTACGCGCTGTTCACATCCATCTGCTCAATACCACAATAGCGAAAAATCCAACAGTGCCAACCAGCCACAGACTGCACACAGCACAGTCAGTGATTTTCATACAGAGCGCTACGTGGCGTTACCAACATAAAAACCTAAACAGCCTACTTACATAGCCCCCATGCTCCCCACAAAAACTTTTACAATTTGTTTTGGGCAGTGTCCAATACAGATTTGAAAATTTTTTTCATAATTACAATAACAAAGCTATCAAATGCACACACTTATTGATACATTGTTGGCCAAAAGCAAAAATTGTTTTCATAAAGACAGTCTGATCATTCATCACAGTAGTAATTACATTGCACAAAGTCTGATCAGTAAAAGAAAGTGCACATGGAAGTAGTGGATTACCATGCACTCTTGAAGTAGTAGTGTTGTCCTTCCAAGGGAAAGCCAATGCTGACTCTTGAGATGCAGACAGGTAATGGGCCACAATAAAGCAAACCCACAGTAAAGTCAGTCGAAGTTTTGAAGAATATTGGTAGTTAGGTCATCATAGAGCGGACCCACTGTAGTCCTGTTAGAGATTATGGTACTGGTGGGCAACCAAAGGTTCAGACCCGCTCTAGTCCTTGTAGAGATAATGGTATTGGTGGACCATCAAAGGTGCAGACCCACTGTAGTCCTTGTAGAGATAATGGTATTGATGGGCCATCAAAGGTGCAGACCAACTGAAGTCCTTGTAGAGATGGCCAGCAGCCATCTGTTGCGACTGTGCGGGTGCACAATCATCATCGATGAGTCTTGCGGACAATAGAGCAAGTCCATGAACCACCACTTGCGCACTCACAAACTTTTTGGAATGTCCTTAGAACCAACAGAGCTGTTAACCAGTCCCTTGCTGAATTATCAACACATGTGCAAGCACTAATAGTCCCTTTTTTCACATGTGTGAATATACTATGACCAACAGAAATGTGTGCAGTGAAATGAAAATACTTAATCTGAAGAACTGACGTCTATACAATTACAAATTTACGACATGAGAATACAATTACAAAGGTACAAAATACATAATTAAAGAACATAGTAATACAGGCTTTACAAAAGAATAGAAATAAACATATACATCAGTGTTACAGGAATTATGACATAAGTAAATACATAAAAGATCAGAATAGCTTTCAAAACGATCAACTTCACACATGAGCATTAAAACAATACAGAATAAATAATGTCTAAACATCATTAAAAAGTAAATAAGATATTATTAGAAAAATTCTAGAACATAACTGTTGTCAGATAAACACATAAAGACAGGAAGAACACAAATACACAAGGGTACACAAACACATAGCAGAATAACACAAAAATAAAGGACAGGGTTTGTTTTACTGCAGTATTTATCGTATTTGGTTTGCAAACAAAACTTTCTTTACTTCTTGGAGATCTCCCTTTGATCATCATCATTCCCAAAAAGTCCTACCTAAACCTGCTTTCTGCATTCTATTCATATCCTCTTTTAAAATAATTATTCTTCATTGTGCACTAATTATTTTCTGCCAAACCTTTTTTATATAACTTCTCAATGCATTTCTTCCAATTCATCACAACTCATTCTCTTATATAGCCTACCCCTTCTTAAGCTAACTTAAATCTACTGAGCTCAGGCATATATGCTAAGGGATGGAGCAATGCAGCAGCACAAAACAATTAACACAAACAGCAATGACAAAAAAAATGCAAATTGGCAAAGCAAGCTGCAGTATATCTAAATTAAAAAAGCAAATACAACATTACAACTAGTAAGAGCCAATGCTCAGCAACAAGAAAAATAAATCAGTAAAAAACTGGCTTAACAGAGTAACTAAAGTAAAATTTGTAGCACTATACCTGGCAAACAGCAGCACAAATGCAATATCTTATAACTAAACATGACAAAGTTCAAGCAGAAAAAATATTACAGTAAAGGTAGGAAATGTCTATTATCTATTTCAGATCTTAACACTAGAGTGATGCATCACCTTGACTTACTCTACGAAACAAGTTACCCAGTCATTGAAAAATATTTTGTATGCAATTACTGTGATGGGAAATGTCTATTTGTGCTCCCTTTCTTTCAAGAAGTAGATCATAAAATTATTATTTAATGGATCTGTAGGCATAAAATAGTGATATTAGTACGTCTATTAAATTTTATTTTAACCAATACTGCAGTGCAACTAGAAACTGGATATTAAACAAAAGCAAAGCATGAAACGTCATTCATTAGCCATATGGCATCTCCTAAGGCAGTAAAATATCTTTCAGCTAGAAAGGCATTAGTCTGTAATATATGTTTTCAAGTATGAGCGTGTCGTATTTGCGATGCTTTCTGCAAAGGAATGTCAATAGCGAGGTTAATGACCTCTTTTTTCTCCACCTAATGGCTTTTTCTCCAGGTGACTGGCACAACTGGGCGCCCACAAGCCATTATGTGAAGGTCACTTACCTTCCTTACCGAAACATTTACGACAGCGGTCTCTGCTACAGTGACAGTTTGATACCAATAAAACTTCATAGGTCGAAAAATTACAGCAGAAATGTGTAGAAACGAAATTTCATGAATAGCAGAGTTGTGATATATTCATGCATGTACACATGTTTTATAACTCTTAAAGCACGATTCTTGGTCTCCAACATCCTCTTTCACAAATCAGAGTTTCTAACCACTACTCATTATCCTTACCTTATTACCCATACACATATTTGTCGACACTTCTTCAATATTTCATCATAATAAATACATAGCATAATTAAATTCCTCATATACCATCAGCTTATTGATCATAAACATACCTCAACAGCAAAATACACATTGTCATAGTAATCACAACATCTCAGTCAAATCTCAAAAACGTCAAAGCTTTCTGCAATAATTTCAAAACCGACTAACAAATTCACTGCTCATTTCAATAGTGTCATCTACCTCAAACGTACTTCAAAAATCATGATCCAATACCAAATATATCATTCAAAGTACTCATAGTATCACAATGGTTCCAAAAATATATGAACACTTTACAAAGTACAGACTAAATACAATTTCGTAACTGTGAATTCACTGACACAGAAAAAAATATTTGTCTCACTTAAATGATCAGATAGCTGTGTAGTTCTGTGTTAGAGAAGTATGGTACCGATGTGTAAAGTTGTATAAGCAAATACCATATTAGCTAGGGCTCCTAGTGCTTGCCACATGCTTAGTACACAAAGTAAACGTGTACCCCCTGAGGTTTAATGTAATTATACCCTCAAGTGTTACAGATTACAGCAATGGAATCAAATGTGTCATGGAAAATCTTTGTGTCTTAGTAATTCAAGAATCTTTAAAAATAAATGTTTTAAGTACGAAATTAATCACTCAAATACGTGTACTCTAGCACTAAACTGTGCATATTGTTTTAAGATAATCTCTGTTATTACTTAAGGGTAAAAATGTGCCAAGTGTCGTAATTATCGTCGTCTGTAAGCAAAGTTCTGTAGAAGTCAATGTACTTACCTCGTAATAAACAAAAGTGAAATGCTATGCGTATAGATATCGTAGTTATTACGTACTATACTGTGATCAAGAAAGTACTATACTGTAATGTATTGTTGTGCTACGGAAAAGGCTGTCTCATTGTAGCTACACCACAAACGTTACTACTAAAACATGTTTTACTTTCCAGAAGAATTCAGAACACTGTGCAGATATAAAACAGATACAGCCCTAAATTGTGTCACTCATTAGTAGCGTCATGATATAATCGTGCAGCTGTCTAATATACTAACCACTGTGTCATCTGGTATCTCTCAGGAAGCACTTTAAATTCAGAATGTATTTTCAAGTAAACCAAAATGTTGCATTAAAATCTCATTAGCAGTATATGTTCTAAATATGTAACCCTTATAGTCGTTACATAATCGTGCAACAAACAAGGAAGAATGTACACACAATAACACCGTGTCATCTGTTCACTACAAAAATGCATTCGTAGTTACTGTCTAAATAAGACCCCTAGATTCTTCACTAGATAGTTAACTTTAAAACATAGTTGCATGTTAACGGTTTCTAAGCGTGACAAAGCGTACTAGTAATGTGAAGTGAAAAATTTTATGGCGAAGACTAAGTTAAAAAGCAGATTATCTTTCAATAAACGGTTTTACATGTGAAATGTGGTGCAATCCTTTACTCTTCCTAGTACGCAGAGTTTCAACTTCAACACTATTATCATGTGGTATATGTCGGATTCTGTAAGGTCCAATGTAAATCAGGAAGAATTTGTGACTCAAATGTTTCTTCTTGTGTGACAATGAATGAGCTTTAAACGGAACTTTCTGACCAATATATAGTTTATTTGCGTTTGCTTTACCGTGTAGTTTTCTCCTTTTGTCTGCAGCAGAATTTATATTTTTAATAGCCAAATCAGTTATGTCTTTGTGTTGAATTTTATGTGTATTCGGAAAAGGTACAAGCTCTCTGATTCTGTTTGGTGGTTCTTCATTCTTCAGTACAGCACATTTTGAAATAAGGGTAAATATCTGTCCCAATACTGATGCTTTCTGTGACAATAAAGTCTGCAAAGCTTATTGATTTCTTTCATCATCCGTTCAGACTGGTTACAATGTGGTGAGTATAATGAAATAAAAGCAGGTTTGATTTTATGATTCCGAAGCATGCGTGACCAAACAGCAGATCTGAATTATGGTCCGTTATCTGAAATGATTTTACTAATGTGTCCATCTTCACGTAAGAAATTTTTAACAAAGACGTTGGATACGGACCGTCCAGTGGCTTTACGTAATGAAGTGAAAGAAAGAAATTTTGAAGTAAGTTCAACAGCGACTAGAACGTACGGAAATCCAATCGATGTTCTGACAAGGGGTCCCAATAGATCAACAGCACCAAATTCTTTTAATTTAGAAGGAATGATAGGAAACAACGGAACACGATGTGTGATGGTAGATGGTTTAGCTTTTTGACAAAGTTTACAAATAGATAAGACTCTTTGAATTCTCATTTCCATATTGTTAAAATAACAAGTCGTCCGAAGAATATGATAACATTTTCTTAGACCAAAATGTGCATAGCTGAAATGAATGTACCAGATGAGCTTATTAACAAAATCATCAGGAATGCAAAGTACCCATAGCTTGTCATCAAGAGTGCAGCGTTTGAAGAGTATGTTGTTTCTGACCACATAATAATGCCGAATCTGTGTTTGCGTCTTTTCATGCCATTTACTTTTGATGTCTTTCCAAATCGGATGTTTATCTTGTTCATGAGCAATGTCCTTTAAAGATGTGGTGATGAAGTTTTCGAAGGCGACTTTCTGAATGCAGAGAATACTGAAATTTTTTTCAGCGTTGCCTTCTGTGCTACTTTTCCCATGCCCATACGGTGCGCGTGATGGTGCGTCCGCAACAATGTTCTCCTTGCTGGGAATGTAGACTATTGTGAAGTGTAATTCTTGCAGAAACAATGCCCAACGTTGTAACCTGTCATTATTTAATTTTCGAGAAATAAGAAACTGTAATGCACGATGATGACTGTATACTTTTACGTGCTTACCAGAAAGAAAGAAACGAAATCTGTTAAATGCCCAAACGATAGCTAAAGCTTCTAATTCAGTAAGGGAATAATTTTTTTCAGATTTTGTTAGCACGCGACTAGCAAAAACAATGGTTTTCTGAACAGTAGTGTCATTTTCTATGGCTTCTTGAAATAAATGGGCACCAAGACCGACTTTAAAAGAATCCGTGCAAAGGCAGAAATCTTGTGACAGATCTGCATGAGCTAGTATTGGCGCGTTAAGTAGCGCTTCTTTCAAAGAATTGAATTCCAAGTATGCCTGTTGGCCCCAGTTCCAAATAGTATTTTTTCCAGTCAGAGAAAAAAGTTTTTTGTAACCAGAATTTGCATATTCAGAAAACGACGGTAAAAATTTACGAGACCTAGAAAACTGCGGACTTATTTTTTTGTGGATGGAACTGGAATGGCTCTGATTGCTTCTAGCTTTTCAGGATCCGGCTGAATGACTTCAGAAGAAATAATATGTCCCAAAAACTTCGCCTTTGTCCTACCGAATTCAGACTTTTCCAAGTTAACTGTAATTCCAGATTCTGCAAAAATACGTAACAAACTGTTGAGGATGCGATTATGTTGTTCCCATGAGGCTTCTGCTATTAGAATATCATCCACATATAAGGTGATGTGACGTTTTAAGAACTCAGCTAATATGGAATTTAGCCCACAAATGAATTCTCCGAAGACATGTTCAAACCAAAAGGGAGTTTCCGAAACTGATAACAAACGCCGAAACGAAGAAAAGCTATGTATTTTCTACATTCTGGATCCTATAAAAGCTGGATCTGAGATCAATGGAAGACACACTTTTACACCATTAAAATTTTGAAGAAGTTCTTCCAACGTTTGCGGCCAGTCTGTTTCAGGAATGATGATAGTATTGATTTGTCTCGAGTCTAAGACAAGCCTGATCGATCCACTTTTGTTCTTAGCAACATGTAATGGATTGTTCTATGAGCTTACTGCAGGCTCAATAATGCCCTCGTCAAGCATAAATTGTATTTCTGTTCTTACAAAGTCCCTATAATGAGCCGGAATTGCATATGACCTAACACAAAATTTAGTATGCTCACGAACACAAAATTGGAATTGAAATCCCTTCATTGGTCCTGTTTTGTGACTAAAAACTGTGGAATGTGCTTGTAAAATTTCAAAAAGGTCCTGCCATCAGTGTCATTACAATTCTCAATTGTTTGAATTTTATTCTGAATTAACTCATTAGTATCAAATACGCCATGGATATCATCCCTGTTAATACTTGCAGAGTGATTGTTAGTGTCAAGTTCCGTCGAAAATTCCGAACTGTTGTTTAACAGGAGGTAAAGCCGATTAATTTCCTCGTCATGGTTTGAGAGCCAATCTTCAAATTTCAAAGCTATTGACTTACCTTCTATCTCTAACCTTATTTCAGCATCGTGCTTTGTATTCATTCAAAAAGTCTACTCTCAATATAACTTCCGTCGACAATAATGGAACAATAAGTAAGTTCATAGAGAAACTGTGGCTTTAACAAAAGAATTCCAAGTTGGTTTGTTGGCGTACATCTACACTTTTCCAACGATTGCACCTTGTAATTTAATCTTACGTAACGGAAGTGTGGGGCAATCATTCGATTTGTTGCATTTGCTTAAGGCTATTTCACTAATTATTGAAATGGGACAGCCAGAGTCAAATACTGCCGTAAATTTTACGTCATTTACTGTAATGTGACTAACAGGATATGCAATGTTAATAAGGTTTTACGTCGTGTTCCTGGAATAAGATGTCCCTAATGTCTTCCATTTTTGCGTAATTACTAGCCACAGCAGTTACATCGTCAGCTTCATAAGTACGTTTTGTGGCTGCCAGCGGTGTGAGTCATTGCCTACTGTCTCTTTGTTGGTGCGCGTCGTTATTTGAATTAGGAGACCTAACTTGTATAAATTTACCTTGCCGAGAGGTTCCTGACATGTTTGAATCCCGCCAGTTCTGATAAAATTCAGGTCTGTCATTATGATTATATCGTCTGTCGTCATGTCGGTAATTTCCATAGCTTCTTTCTTGTCGGTCATGTGGTGGAGAATTTCTCCCGAAATCGTTAACTGCGCGGTGGACCGTTGCGTCTGAAGTTATTCTGTCTCCCTTGATAATAATTCTATTGGTTCCCATATTGTCTGTTTCTCTGATTGTCTCTGTTATAGTTATTACCACGGAGAGGTGATCTTTCCCTGTAATTATTATTACTCTGCCAACGGTTGTCATACGGGTGGTGTCTATTTTGGTCACGATTTGCGTTATAAGTATAGCCTTGTCGTGTCCATTTATTATTTCTGTCATCGTGGAATTGTGACGGATGTGATCTGTAATTGTTGTGTTCCAGTTTTCGCGTCCCGCGATTGTCAGTGTCAATTTCCAGTTCTTGTAACAGTCCCTGAAAAGCTTCGATGTCGTCTTTGCAACGTCCTGCCAAAATAATATGGTGTAAATGTTCAGGAAATTTGATTAAGCAAATGCGGATGAGTTCTGAGGGGCTGTATGGGTTTGACAGGTACTGATTCTTGTGGAACATGTCTTCAAAATATTTGACAAGACTGGAAAATTCAGATTGTTCGAAATGTTTCATCATTATGATGCTATGTTTCACGTGATCTTGAGTAGCTTTGAGACCAATATGCAGAGAGAAAGGCATGATAAAATTCTCCTTCACTGTGACAATCGTGAATGACCGATCGCATTCTTACAGCTGGTTCATTCTCTAAGTAGCCACACATAAATTCTAATCTGTGCTCCAGTGACCAGTTGGGAGGAAAACAATGAGAGAACTGATGAATCCATGCTTGTGGATGAATGTCGTTGCCGGCATTCTTAAAGGTTTTGAATTTACGTGTAGTAATGAACAGCTTATAGTCAAAATCATCATGTCGGCGAGTCGCATATCGGTCATTGTTAGGTCGTTTCGGCAGTTCCATCTCAAAATTCGGTGTATCTTGCCAATTTCTTTCATAATTTCCGAAGTACCCTGTGTTATTATTTTGTGGCTTTTCCGTATTTCTAAGTCCATCTTCCCTTGTTGGAGCGCGAGTCTCCTCTGAAACATGTAATTCTTCATTACTTGTGCTAACTGATTTTCTACTTCCGAGATTTCTCTTTTTGGTTGCGTATTAATTTGATTCTGATTTTGTTTGAATTTCCTAATTTGTTCATACTCTTCTGTGTCAGTGAAGGCTACGGGTCTTGTGTCATTCAAATCATCATCTACCTTTGTAGATAAGTTAGCGAACTGATCCGAAAGTTCGGCTACTTTCTCCGATAATGAACTGATTTCCTCAGTGTATTTTTCTGAACCAAGTTTCAGAGTGTCCATTTGTGTTGAAAGCGTATCTACTGTGTCCGTTAAGTTTTCCTGAGTTTTTGCAAGTTGCATAATCGAATCGGTAAATGCAACTGAGTCAGATTTAGCTTGCAAGGTGTCGTGATTTTCATGAACAATAGTTTGCAGTTCTTTTATGGCTGCTTTGTGATTCTGTAATGCATTTTCATGACGCGAAAAAATAGGTTGGAAATGCTCACAAATTTGTGTTTTTACGTCATTACAGACTTTCTGACATTTCGATTCGATTTTAAATAACTCAGCAGTTAAACCTTCACTTGTTTGTTGAAGTTTTTCTTAAATTTTTTTTGATTTTGTTCCATTTGTTGCTGTGATTGTTTTTGATTATGTTCCATTTGTTGCAATAATTGCAATAATAATGTATTAGTGTCTGGAACATGTTCCTTTGTGCCTGTCGGCAGTGCGTTTGCACCGGCAACATTCGCATTTTGAAAAGCAGGAGATGTGTCTTGACTTGATTGAGAAAAAGGTGAGGACGCAAAACCTGAATCTACGGTACTTGCAAGATTGTGTCCGGTCATTTCGGGTTCCTGAGGCGAGCTGTTGCCGACCGATCGATCGATAATGCTTCCCTGTTCACTAATTGTTTCACTGTCTACACCATTATTTGCCGCCCGTTACATTTGCCTATGCACAATTACCAAATTACTACGTTGAATGTTTGTTAATTCATTACATGGTGGTGCTGATTTTACTTTGGTGCCTATTGTTACGTCTTTCACCCCCCATAATTATCACGTATTTCACACGATAACAAGAAAAGCACAATTTCAAGAGCAAAAAGAAGAAAACGCACTAGCATAACACTGAAAATAATATCTCGTTAATTGCAAGCGGAGCTGTGAAATACTTGGTGCAAATCTACGAGCATGCCACAACTCTTTTACTGTACAACAATGAAAAACTGCAACTACAAAGGAAATTCTCTCTACAATTACGCGCTAGCAATAAATAAAAGCTACACTAATTACACAAACTACACGAAAAAATCAGAAGATTCCAGTGAAGTATCCTCGGCTAAGGGTCGACATATGTAACGTCCCCTTAGAAAAATTTATAAATGACAGTACTGGAAACACCTCTACGTTATTTGATTTTCAAACAGCTGAGCAAAACTGAACGTACTCAGACATTTCTCTCTTTACTTATTCTGATCATCACTAAACTGACACAATATTTTTAGTGCAATTCAGTGTGACTTTCAATATTCACTACAAAAGAATGGCCCTGACTAACAATAACCTATAACTTTCATGAATCACTTACTTCACAAAAGTCTTCGTTACTCGAGCTACTGCAATACAGCGAGCGTTAATACTGCCAGCTAAATAAAAGTTTCTAGCTACTGAAGGCACTAACTTCTGCTAGGCATAGTTAGAAAATGAAAGATTTTGATAGAGAACAAACAATGTATTTACCTTAATAATGTTCAAAAGTCATCATAAATATATATATCAGTTCATGATATGCAGTACTACAAATTTACTCTTTCTGATGGGCGCACATCCAGATCGTCCACTCTCAAAACTCCATCTCTCTCCCCACATCCACCACTGCTAGCGGCTCACCTCCAACTGCACAACGCAATGCGCTGTTCGCATCCAACTGCCCAACACTACAATAGCGAAAATTCCAACAATGCCAACCAGCCACAGATTGCACACAACACAGTCAGTGATTTTCATACAGAGCGCTATGTGGCGTTACCAACATAAAAACCTAAACACCCTACTTACAAGTGAAAATATGAAATGGTCAAACATTACATTTTTAAAATTTGAAAAACAGAAATTGTTTTCAGTATGATCATTCTTGGTCCCATTATTCAACCCTAGAGCAAGTTGTGTAAGAGCATAAGACACCAAGTTTCCCTTCCCCATAATGTAGACAACAATGAAGTGAAACTCTTGTAAATAAAATTCCCACTTTGCTCAATAACAATGAGACAATGACTTTGTACTCATCAATAACTCCAAAACTCGTTGGTCCATGTAGATTTTGGACATGCTGACTAAACATACAGAAATGAAACTTCACAATACTTCACTTGTAAGCCAACACTTTGAATTCAGTAAGTGAATAGTTCTGTTCATGCTTGGTGAGCACCCAGCTCGCAAAAACAATATTATAGTTCCTTATGACCCCATTTACTTCAGATTCTTCGAAGACTACTCTTATAACTGTTTGAGCCAAGATAAAAATCTCCATGCAAATCAAATGTGAGAGGAGAGGAGCCTCTAGAAGAGCTCTCTGGAAGAGATTGTTTCACATCCTCAAATTCTGTTTGTGCCTGCATACCACAATCTCAGGGAGTATTCTTACCCACCGATTCACACAGTTGCGATGTAACCAAAACAGTTATATTCATAAATGTCTTATCCCCAGAAACATATGAAAGTGTTTTCTCACTGTGGGCACTAAGATATCACTGATGGCCTAAATCTTACGAAAATCGGGCAGAAGCCCTAATGCAGTCACAATTTGACCACGAAATTTTACTTGAGTCTTACTAGTAACTGTCATAGCTTCGAATTTGTCTTCCATTGAAAAATGCATGTTGATACCTCTACGCCAACTCCATGGTTACCAAGAGCATCAATTAAGTTTTATTTTTACTGGCACCATAATGTACAAACAGTCTGCAGTATCTTACATCCAATGGATGGTGGATATCAATACTTCAACACTCTCTCCATGGGCACAAGTGACGACACTCAAGCTCTATCTTTGCTGGTATATGATCTATGAGTTTTCTGCAAATCCATCCCCCCCCCCCCCCCCATCAATGGCAATCTACATTCGCGTAGTGGTTATCATTGGTGGTCTCTCTTGAATATATTTATATCATATTTTTATGAAATGACTGTTATAGCAGTTATTTTATGAAAGGTAATGTATCCACTTGTGCATTTGTTCTTAACTTTTGTGTAATCTGTGTATATCTTCTTCTAATAACAGTTTTAGTCCTGAATACATAATTGCCTGTTACTGATGTAATGTGGTAGGTTGTGGGTGAAGTACTTAAGTAATAACTTTATTGCTCTCTTCAGCATTTTATGTTCATGGACGTATGATACCTGCTCCATTCACCATCACCACCTGCCATCATGGGTATAATTTACATTTTTAAACTTTAGTTATCTTTCATGTATTTTTTTACTGTTATTATCAGATTTCCCTCAAAATCTTTTATATACTTATATTTGAGTGTAATATGGTCTGAAGATGCTGATGTTTGACCAAAGCTGGTTATCATTGCAAAGAAATATTTTACTGCAGCCAAGACTACTTTTAATTCAATTTTAAAAGTTTTGTCAAGACTTCTGATATTCAGCATGAGAAATGTTCCCAGAAATTCCTTTCACTGCGTTGTACACCTCATCAATACAACACTCCCACTTCATATACCTTACAAGGTACAATCATATCACCAATGTAGTGATACAATTTCATGAAGAATACTCTCACTTACAAAAGGCTTTGACTCAAAAGGCAAATGGTATCTAGTGAGAAATTTAAGACAATTATTTGAACTCTCCACCCTTACAGTACACTTATCAAAACTCAGCTTCAGTATAGCGTCATTATATTTCAAACTTACTTCATTGCAACCCAAGTCCCTCACTGCTTGGTATGTTGAACAAAAATCCACCCCTAAAATTACATCAATCGCCAATCTCAGCACAATCATAAAATCTACAGAAAACTTGTAATCTTGACAAAGAAATACAATACCCACTTCTCTCTTCACGTCAACACGTTTTCCAAAAAGTGTCCTTTCTACCTTAGTCCATTGTAAAAACAATAGGCTATGAATCTTTATCTTCATACCCGTGAAACACTGACTCATTTCTCACAGACACCTGGGTACCCATATCCAGAACAAAAGACGAAGTAAATCCATTAACATTTTTTCTAGCACTGGACTCACCAAAGACTTACACTTCACTGTATCTCACTTAACTAAAGCCGCCTCACATCCTCAAAATCTAACATACGGAATTGTCCACAGCTGCTGTTCATCATTTTCGCAGCACACGAATCGGAGTGCTCAGTCTCCCATACCTCCATAATGCATAGACCTCAATCTGTACCTCCCCAATGACCATAGCTTACACTTCCTGTACCACTTCGATTACAAATAAATATTCTACTGTTCCAACGATTTCCAGCTCTTATTGAGTTGATGCTCTCACTGTAATCAGGGACTTTTTCCGAGTATCTCAGCTTGTCATTATTATACCTATTATGACACGAATCATGTTATCCATTATCATAATACCATTTCCTTTGTGATCTCAGATCAAGATAAGGAAACTGATTATCACTCCTACTATGACCATTATCTTCACCACTGTCATACTCTAATTCTTAGAGTAGATTCTAAATAATCTTTATATTGACTAGCAAGAATAATTTGTCACAAATGTGAAGGAAGTTTCATAAGCAGGACTGTAAGGATTATGCAAAATTTGATTTTTGAAGAACATAATGTTCAAAGAATTGAGTAGTATTTACAATACTAGAAAGGTTAAAATTATGTTCAAATGATCAAATGTGGGTGAAATCTTATGGGACTTAACTGCTAAGGTCATCAGTCCCTAAGCTTAGACACTACTTAACCTAAATTATACTAAGGACAAACACACACACCCATGCCTGAGGGAGGACTCGAACCTCCGCCAGGACCAGCCGCACAGTTCATGACTGCAGCGCCCAAGACCCCTCGGCTAATCCCGCGAGGCTTAAAATTACGTATCATCACTATATTGTACTTGACCGTGTCTTGTGTTGTCTCAGACCATTACACAGATAAGAACAAATTACAGAATTTCCTAGGTGGCTTACGCATGCACATGACAGGTTCATCATCTAAACAGCAGACCAAGTTGGTAGAAGGAAAAATCAAATGCCTCTAACCAACCGTGAGGATGAATACTGTTGTTCCCCAGAATAATTTCCAAGGTGGATATTAAAAAAACCCTGATAAAATCCTTCCTTAGAACTGTCAGAGGCAGAGAAGAGAAGGTCAACAGGCTGGCAGAATTCCAGTGAGAGTGAAATACTGATGGAATAGCAGCAAATGTGGAAGCTGTTGCAACACCTTTTATCGACGAAATGCTCTAGCAGGCAACCTAGCTATGTGACTTTATGTCAACAGAGGGATGTCATCGTAATGGTGACTGTGCCACGTGTTGCAAGGAAACTCAGACTGAATGCAAGAGTGACTATTCCTTTACTGTCACTACAGAAAGAGCATCTGAAAGGCAAAGCTGTAACTTCCTGCAGTGACCAAGAGTGTTCAAGAGCACAAAAAACTAGGGCACATTTAGCCATCCCTGCGGAAGTGAACGTCATTGGCATAGCCTGACAAGTACCCACATCTTGACTCCCTCAGCTTAGTTCTCAGCTGTAGTTCAGTGTTGCAGCTAACCACTATCAAGGCAGAACCTGTGACACTCCTTCTACAGCTTACTGAGATGACTTCAGTCAGAGACTTCATAGCCAACTAGATCTGATGGATTCGGCTGCCGAGAGCTGGTGCTGGTGTTGCCTC
The DNA here is from genome assembly GCF_021461385.2 of Schistocerca piceifrons. Classification (NCBI taxonomy): domain Eukaryota; kingdom Metazoa; phylum Arthropoda; class Insecta; order Orthoptera; family Acrididae; genus Schistocerca; species Schistocerca piceifrons. Next base: position 713,121,591 of record NC_060140.1, on the reverse strand, counting down.
ATTGTCATCCTTGCTGGTGGGAAGGGTTTGGTGCCTTCAAACACCAGCCCTCTGCAGGCCTCACTGAGGTCCTTTGTGAGCTGATCGCTCATCTTCATTGTGAAGGAGTGCAGCGATCTCTTGCAGAACAGTTAGCTGTCTTGCCATGATGTCTGCGACGTACTGCAGCTAGCTGGCTGTGGAGCTGTTGCCTCATTGTCATCCTTGCTGATAAGAAGGCAAGAGTAACTATTCTGACATGGCAGAAAGAGCATCTGAAAGGCAAAGCTGCAACGTCCTGCGGTGCCAAGGGTGCTCAAGAGCTCAAAAAACTGGGCCTCTGCAGGCCTCACTGATGGTGAGCTATCAGTCACCATCAGCCTGGGCGAGTGCAGTAACTGCAGCCCTCCAACTCGCAGCTACAAGCAGACTCCAGCCTCACTAGCCAGTCTCTCTCTGACATAACTTTCCATGACTGTGACGTCCTCTTGCAGAACTGTAGGCTGCCTTTCCAGGATGTCGTTATCCTGGGGCGCGAATTGTCGTCCATGAAGACGAATGCTTCGTCAATATGCTGCCGATATGGTTGCATTATCGGTCGGAGGATGGCATTCACGTATCGTACAGCCGTTTCGGTGCCTTCCATGACCACCAGCGGCGTACGTCGGTCCCACATAATGCCACCCCAAAACAGCAGGGAACCTCCACCTTACTGCACTCGCTGAACAGAGTATCTAAGGCGTTTAGCCTGATGGTGTTTGCCTCCAAACACGTCTCCGAAGATTCACTGGTTGAAGGCATATGAGATCTCGTTGGCGCAGAGAACGTGATGCCAATCCTGAGCGGTCCATTCGGCATGTTGTTGGGCCCATCTGTACCGCGCTGCTTGGTGTCGTGGTTGCAAAGATGGACCTCGCCATGGACGTCGGAGTGAAGTTGCGCATCATGCAGCCTATTGCTCACAGTTTGAGACGTAACACGACGTCCTGTGGCTGCACGAAAAGCATTATTCAACATGGTGGCGTTGCTGTCAGGTTTCCTCATAGCCATAGTCCGTAGGTAGCGGTCATCTACGGTAGTAGTAGCCCTTGGGGGGTCTGGGGGAGGCATGTCATCGACGGTTCCCGTCTCTCTGTATCTCCTCCATGTCCGAACAACATCGCTTTGGTTCACTCCGTGACGCCTGGATACTTCCCTTGCTGAGAGCCCTACACAATGCGGACGTTGTCGAACCGCGGTATTGACCGTCTAGGCATGGCTGAACTACAGACATCACGAGCCGTGTACCTCCTTCCTGGTGGAATGACTGGAACAGGTCGGCTGCCGTACCCCCTCCGTCTAATAGGCGCTGATTATGCATGGTTGTTTACATCTCTGGGAAGGGTTAGTGACGTCTTTGGAGAGTGAAAGGGACTGTGTCTGTGATATAATATCCATAGTCAGCGTCTATCTTCAGGAATTCTGGGAACCGGGGTGGGGCAAAACTTTTTTTTATGTATGTATTAACCTTAATTACTTACACAATGGAGCACGCAGAAGGTGATCACCATTACTCGTGTAATTTCGAGTTCTGTATTCTTGATATGGTAATTAGCTTACATTCATTATTAGAGTTCTGCCCACAGGCAGGTTTTCAGCTGGTAGCTTTCGACGCTTCCCTGTTTTCTGTCATCCCATGTCCGCGAAACTTCTGCTCCCTTTTATGTCATCCATAATGTTGTATCTCCTCCTTCCTCTCTATCTCCTCCAACAAACTAGTCCTTCCAGAGAGTCTTTTAGTAAGCAATCCCGTCTCAACGAATATCCCATACAGTTCTTCTTACTTTCTCTTATAACCTACAGCAGCCTTCTCGTCTCACCAACCCTTTACGACACTCTTTTTTACCCACTCTTTCCATACAGCGTGTCCTCTAAGTTCTGCTGTAAATCCGCATCTCAAATACTTCTAGCGTTTTTTTCCTCCTCTCGTCTGAGTGTTCCTGTTTTTGCCCCATAGAGTGCCACATTCCAGACAAAACACTTTCCGAGCCTTTTCCTCATACCTGTATGCAGTTTCTCACATAATAATGTCTGTCTTCCTATGAAATGCCTCCCTCGCTATAGCAATGCGAGTTTTCATCGCCTGATGACATCCCAAGTCTTCACTGATCGTAGTTCCAATATATTTTAATGGTGTTACATGGCTAATAATAACTTATCCAATCTTAATATTTGCCAGTCTCCTTCTGTGCTGACCACCATACTCTATGATTTTGCTGTATTGATTCCCATCCCATATTCCACATATGCTTTACAGAGATCTTTTAGCATTTTATTTACAGTGTGTTCACTTTCTGCCTCTAATAGCATGTGATCAACAGATCTTATACAATTTATTTCCTTCACCTCAATACAAACTCCTCTTTTTCCATCTAAGCCTTTCACAGTAACTTCTTCCATGTATAAATTGAACAACAAAGGGAAGTGGCAAAAACCCCATCTAATGCCCCTTCCAATGCTGCTTCCTTCCGATATCTCATTTCCAGTCCTTATTCTTACTTTCTGTTGTAAATATAGATACAGTCACTCTCCTTCTAATCAAATCCTTTCGTCTGTAAAATGTTCATTAATTTGTTCCATTGAACTCTGTCCAAAGCTTTTTCCAGATCAATAAAACATAAATATCTCTATATTTCTCAATATATCTTACATTTCGCCACATTTAAAGAGAACAGCCATCCATGACACCAACGTAAAATTTGTTCCAGTCTTCAAGCGTTTTCCTACGATCGTCCAACGATTGTGCATCTTTGTAATATCGTCAGCGAACAGTTTTATAGTGCTTCAGATCCTCTCTGATTAATCATTTATGTGTATTAAAATACGTCCTATTCCACTTCCTTGGAGCACACACGATATTTTCGCTTCCGTTGAAGTTTAGCCATCCAGTATAACGTTCTGCTTTCTGTTAGTCAAACATTCATAGAGCCAATCATAGATACTCCTTATGATTGTGTCTTGATTATTATGGCTCTGAGTACTATAGGACTTAACTTCTGAGGCCATCAGTCCCCTAGAACTTAGAAGTACCTAAACCTAACTAACCTAAGGACATCACACACATCCATGCCCGAGGCAGGATTCGAACCTGCGACCGTAGCGGTCGCGTGGCTCCAGACCGTAGCGCCTAGAACCGCTAGGCTCTTGATTATTAGTCCACGGCATGGCATAGAGCCTAACGGCACTAGAGAATCTAAGAAGTTTGAATCTACAAGTTCACACGCATCAGCTGTTTGTATGTCGTGTATGAATCGGCAAATAGGTCACAACGCTGTCGTGTCTAAAGTGCCTTAAAACTCCCACAAAATATGTTGATTACCATGCAATTTGATTTGTTAGAAGAGTTTTGGGAAATGCAGTGCATCAATAAAGAAAATTGTATACAAGAGGTTGGTGCTACCTATTCTCTTGCTCATAATGCTAATCAGGTACGCATCACATTCAACGTCGAAATAATCCAGAGACTCACTGCTAGCACTTCAGCATCTAAAATCCGTCACAGACTGTGCTGTGCCTAGTGAAGTATAAACGGAATGTTCCAAGGCAAACAGTAAATATTTTGGAAGGTCGTAGCGTAGAGTAAGTCTAACAAAACTTCCGTATAACATACGTCCAGTTTTCATTGGTTGCTGAGATAACGCTGTTGGAAAGAAATCCAAACAAATATTCACCGAAGAAGTTGTGCAAACGCATTTATGATTAAGTTCGAAGTTGAGTTTCCATTCATTCTTCCTCCGACTTTCAGTTCAACTTCGAATTATCTTTAAAACATCATGTGTAGCTCTTCTGAGATCGTCCTGGCGTTCTTTTAAGAGGACTGTACTAATCATAGTGTGAAATAGCAATTTGCCTCTTCTGCCCATTTTTTCTTTGTAGACTCTGTCTTTCAAGCCCCTTCGCCCCCTCCCTCCCCCCCTCAACCCCGTTGCAGACAAAATCCTGAAAGGGTCAAGTTGGGGAAACATTGATGGACAAGAAATGTTGCCATTTCTGCCGATCCATCTTCAGAGATTATCGGGCTTAGGTGATGTGTCACCTGACGACTGGAATGTGCATTTCACTGTACCACTTGATGAATATACACCCATCCTTGTAGCGAAAGGAACCTATTCCCGCAATGCTCGATAGTCGTTTTCAAGAGTGTCCAGATAACGAGGCCCCATAAGACTACGAAATAGCACAACGCGTACAATTAAAAAAAAAAAAAAATGGTTCAAATGGCTCTGAGCTCTATGGGACTTAACATCTATGGTCATCAGTCCCCTAGAACGTAGAACTACTTAAACCTAACTAACCTAAGGACATCACACACATCCATGCCCAAGGCAGGATTCGAACCTGCGACCGTAGCAGTCGCGCGGCTCCGGACTGAGCGCCTAGAACCGCTAGACCACCGCGGCCGGCGCGTACAATTAAGTGATTGTCTGTCGTACCACACCACACATTAACAGAGCAGCATACATGAAAAACGCGTCCCACAAAGACCAGTTGGGTTTTCCTTGGATAGCCGATGTGAGTTACAAGTGTTATTGAGGCCGTAACGAGTGAAGGTTGCTTCATCAGAAAGCAGATTTAATGGGATTACTAGGCGAGTCACAACTAACCGACGTCCAAATTCCAATCATCTACCTCTATCTACATCTCGAAGTGTTAATCCGCTGTAAATGATGAAGATGGTAAGGGCATACGTAGCGTCCGTCTTATTCTTGTATGTGGAACACGTGTAAAAACGCTATGTGTACTTGTTTGAGGACTACTTTCTGCCAAATGAGTAATGTATTCTGCTTCATCTACTCTCTATTCATTTGCACATTCAGATGAAATAACGGGCGCTGATAACCGCGTCGTTTAGCGCTGCTAACCCACAAACCCACACACACACACACACACACACACACACACACAAAACACGCGTGAGCGCGAGGATGAAATATGACTGCTGGGCACTGCACCACACTCAAACTATTTAGTGAAAGCACTAGTTAATCATTGTTGAATCTGGTACTAAGCATTTAGGAAACATCTAACCACATTCTCAGCAAGGAAGAACAGCGTTTGCATTACATCTGTTTGCAAAGATCGTATCAGCATTCTCAGCATTTGTAAATACATGCAACATGATTAAACGATGCAGCAGAATCGACCAAAAAGTCACCAACGACCACCGTCAAAAAGTTCAGTTACATAAACTGAAAAACGAAAATGATGGTCGATAAATAAACCCAAACCGATTCGTGAAATGAAAATGTCTCTGTGTAACTATTTGTATCTCTGTAAGCAAAAAATTAGGACACATGTTGTATGATTTTTTTTAATTAATCAACAGAGAGAAGAAAAAAGTCACATTTGGCTGTTAACATGCGATTCCTCATAGCAGTTAAAGATAAAAGCGTACGTAGCAAAACCTAGTCCCGGCAGTAGGTTTAATAGAAATGCGATTTTAAAAACGAGGTTCCGGAGTCACTGTTACTATGTGCAGTGTGGCTAAGAAAAGGCAGTACCAACCCTGTGCTACACAAGAACAGTCGCATTAGCTCAGCGAGACCAGTTAATGCCGTGAAGAACAGAAATGTAGACTCACCGATGCTTGAGTCACATTCGGGCCAAACTCCTTTTTTTCAGTTGTAACATCAAACTTTATCCAATTTACACTTCCACAGCGCAGTAACTCGTGTACTGATTTCTATTCCTGTTATAATTATTTAAACATTAAGACGTTACGAACTTCTTACAGACATAAACGACCAATTTGTTTCGTCGAAATAAATGAAAACAGTGGATAGCGTAACTTCGGCTGTGTTCAATGACGCTCAAAAACACAATAGGTACCTTACATTATATTGCACATTACGGTTCAAAATGGTTCATATGGCTCTGACCACTATGGGACATAACTTAGAACTATTAAACCTAACTAACCTAAGGACATCACACACATCCATGCCCGAGGCAGGGTGCGAACCTGCGACCGTAGCAGTCGCGCGATGGCGGACTGAAGCGCCTAGAACCGCTCGGCCACCACGGCCGGCGCACATTACGGTACGCACAATAATTGCAATCTGTACGTCTGATGTCCAGGCTTATTTTCACAGAGCCGGTACATGCACGTAAGAGCAACGTTTACTTTAGAGAACATGTTCATACCGAAAAGCTTGTATTTGTGAACACTTCACCACTCGCTGGGTCATACTTTGCTGGAGGCTATGTAACACCCATGTATCCATCACTGCCAAAGCGGCAGACGCGCGAGCTATTAGGTAGTGAGTGCTATATACTTGCTCCTTTAAGTGTTCACACAAATAAAAGTTTAGTGGATTAAGGTCCGCGGAACGTGGAGACCAGGACTGACTTTCGACCTACACGTCAAATCCCTTTCCCAGCAAACGCTTCATTTAAACAGTTACGCACGTTCTTCCAAAAGTTGGTGGTGCAACATTATGCTGAAACCATAGCTATCACCGAACACCAAGTAGAATGTTTTCTCGTACGTCGGGCAAGGTATTGCAAAGAAAATTACAACGTAGGGGCACATTCAACTTGTCCGGCAGTAGAAAAGGTCCCAAAAGCACTCCTCCCATGATTACAACCCGCAGGTTTATGCCAAAGCAGTCTGAAAGGCAATTTCACGGGTGACATGTGGATTTTTTTCTGAGCAATAGTGTTATAGAGGTCGAAAATACCTTCACGAGTGGAGGTAGACTCTTCAGTCCATATCACGTTATTTATAAAATGTTAGTTATCTTCTACTTGGTGCAAAAGCCATTAACAAAACTGTACTCATCGAATGCGGACTTCTGGTCGTTGGTGTTGAGTTAACATGCAATGATATGAATGCAGCTCTTCATCGTGCAACACTTCAACCATCAGCCATTGAGGTATCTGGAACTGCCTCGCCGAGCAAAATTGGTAAATGTGTGTACTCCGTCAGGAAGCTGCCCGACACGAGCTTGACAGGACCAGTTATGGCTGTACTCTGTGCGATTGGTTGCCATGCACATCCATTTTAATACATCCCCCACTGTCATGTGATAGACTATTGTCATGTAACAAAATAACGTTCTGCTTACAAACGACGAGAACGAGGAAACGGACATCTGACAAATAAACGACAAACCTGACGAGGATTCGAACCATAGCTCTTTGGTGGATGTGGGTTTGATGGCCCAGCACGATACTCGATGAATTACAACAGCTGGTACAGCAGTGAGGGGTGAAAGACATTCCTCTGTACATCCTGATGCGCTCCACGATGTGACAATGTTGCCGGCTTCTCGTTTTCATGCATGTTTTCAAAATGCACCCTATCTCATTTTGCTAGATAAACTTTTGTCTTGAATCTGGATGAGGAATCGCATGCCAACCTGCAAGTGTGGCATCTTTTCTTCACTTTGTTTACCACAACCTCAAAAAGCATTAACTATTTCTACCATATACGAAACTTTTTCTGTCTCAAACATTCATGGTTATCCACTCAATATTTTGTTTGAAGGACAGTTACTTCTGTACGTACAAGGCAGGTCTACTTCATTAGCACATGTAAAGTACGTCTTCGGATATTATAGTTATCAATATGGATGCCATATTTTCGATAGAACGATTTGAAAGTCTATGCTCATATTATAAAATCTAGCTTATGTTACAAGTCAGAAAATAAAGACAAAATTTTCGTAAATATGTGATTTTATACATATAGGAATAATGTTAGAGTGCACTGAAAATTAAAAATCTGAAATTATACAGATAGATAAATTAGATCAAACTGAGAAAGTTCTAGTGCACTCAACAAAAATAACCAGCAAATATGTCCCGCTTTGGCACTCCTCTATGTGAAGTAACAGGAAATAAACTTTAAAGAGCTTATTCAACTTTGATGTTATTTATAACACCGTTTCTGCTTAAAACATCACATGTGGTCGTATGCATCGATTTACTGCATTATTTTTATGAGTTCTGTATTTTAATATTGACTGGGATATTAAAAGTTGAAGCAAATGTGTTTTGAAAGCTCCACTTTGTTTCGTTAAAATGAACTCAGAGTCACTGTTCTACAAAATGAATTTTGGAAATTTGGTGGTGGAAACATCTCATAACGTTCTAGGATATGACGAAGGATGTCCTCGTTTCCGCAGTTGGTACGTTACTCTGCAACCATCCCAAATAGCCTGTATAATTCGTAACCCTATGAAAACATGTTGCACTGCGTTCCATTCCACACGGTTCCTGAAGGTCCCAACTTCTAGGGAGAACATTTTGTCCAGCTTGAAATTTAACACTCCTCTTTTTTTATAGCGCAGAAAATGGTGTTTCATCTCCTCGATCCTCGACCAATGCTTTTGGGTCCAAGGATGAGAACCTCGACCTCACAGAATGACAGTGTTCTTCAGGTTCTGTTCAAACCATTCTACCGTGTACCTCGGAATGTAACATGAAGAAACCTTGAGAAAAGTCAACTATATCCATGAGCGAATGGAAAACTACTGTTGTAATGAAACATCCTGGCAGATTACAACTGAGTGCTGTACCGGGACTTGAAACTAAAACCGTTGCGTGTTGCAGGCAGGGTGTGACCTACTGAGCACCAAAACACGACTCAAGACCCATCCTCACTGGGAGAAGAGATACCGGCGGAACTCAAGCTGTGAGGGCGGGTCGTGAAGTCGTGCTTGACAGCTTGGTCCATGAACATGAGCGCGCAAAAAGGAAAAGTCCCAGTTTCGATTCCCTGTCTGGAACAGAGGATGTTTCAGATCAACCCGCATTCCGTTGTAGAGTGAAAATGCAGTTTGTATACTATTGTAATGTACCGGGTGATCAAAAAGTCAGTATAAATTTGAAAACTGAGTAAATCACGGAATAATGTAGATAGAGAAGTACAAATTGACACACATGCTTGGAATGATATGGGGTTTTATTAGAAGCAAGAAAATACAAAAGTTCAAAAAATGTCTGACAGTTGGCGCTTCATCTGATCAGAATAGCAATAATTAGCCTAACAAAGTAAGACAAAGCAAAGAAGATGTTCTTTACAGGATATACTCATTATGTCCACCATCATTCCACAACAATAGCTGTAGTCGAGGAATAATGTTGTGAACAGCACTGTAAAGTATGTCCGGAGCTATGGTGAGACATTGGCGTCGGATGTTGTCTTTCAGCATCCCTAGAGATGTCGGCCGATCACGATACACTTGCGACTTCAGGTAACCCCAAAGCCAATAATCGCACGGGCAGAGGTCTGGGGACCTGTGAGGCCAAGCGTGACGAAAGTGGCGGCTGAGCACACGATCATCACCAAACGACGCGCGCAAGAGATCTTTCACGCGTCTAGTAATATGGGGTGGTTCTAATAAAACCCCATGTCATTCCAAGCACGTGTGTCAATTTTTGTGTCTCTATCTACATTATTCTGTGATTTATTAAGTTTTCAAATTTATACTGATTTTTTGATCAGCCGATATTCGCGCAGAAAGGGAAAGGGGTGCCCTTTTGAGTTGGGGGTGTATGAGGAAACGAGAGGGAAAAGATTCCGGACTATATTTCGGCATTATTCGGTGAAGATTCGCATCCAACTTTACATCGTAACATTCAAACAAACCCAAGTTGTTTTGTGCTACGTCCAAGCACACAGGTGTATAGGGGTTGGACAGAAATATGGAAACATCGCGAGAAATGCAAACTTGAACATGACTGCAGATGTTAGCGAAGCCTGCAGGTTGCGCTGTTGTGTTTGACCACTAACAGCTTCTGTACAAAGTACCTTGCAAGAGTCAGTAGTACTCAGAATAGCGTTCTTTGCAGTGGTGTGGATAATGTGGATAATGTCCGAGCTAAGTGAATTCGAACATAGGTCCTTGTCTGGTGGGAGCTTCTGTAACCAAGACAGCCGAAGTGTTTGGTGTTTCAATGCTACGGTCGCAGGTTCGAATCCTGCCTCGGGCATGGATGTGTGTGATGTCCTCAGGTTAGTTAGGTTTAAGTAGTTCTAAGTTCTAGGGGACTGATGACCTAAGATGTTAAGTCCCATAGTGCTCAGAGCCATTTGAACCATTTGGTGTTTCAAGAGACATCATATCAAATATTTATACTGCATAGAGGATAAACGAAAAACCTCATCAGCTTCCACGGCCGTTTTCACTGTGAATAAAATTCTTCTGGGCTGTTGACCACATCGTCAATATAAAAAATTGTCCGACGTTTTGGCCACTGTTGCAAGTAGCCATCCTCAGGGCTTTGAGCTGAGATGACTTTCGTTCGTATGTAGTAGTGGAAGAAGTTGTTTACGTAATTTGATAGGACACTTGAGAGTACGAGAAGGCATATTAGACGGTCCTTATTGGTCTTTATATTATTCCTTATCATTGGTGCTTGATTGGTGATCACATTATTTCTTGCCATTGGTGGAAACAGGCGAATTAGAGACGGGCGGTAGCTGTGACGCAGCGCTGTTTATTTGTTGCCAGGTGCTGGCTGCGGCGTACCAGCGCTCTGTGTACGAACTGTAAGAAGACTGTTCAGGTTTTTATGTTGGTAACGCCACGTAGCGCTCTGTATGAAAATCACTGACTGTGCTGTATGCAGTCTGTGGCTGGTTGGACTCATTGTTGGAATATTCGCTTGTGTAGTGTTGGGCAGTTGGATGTGAATAGCGCGTAGCGTTGGGCAGTTGGAGCTGAGGCGCCAGCAGTGGTGGATGTGGAGAGAGAGATGCCAGAGTTTTGAGCGGACGATCGGGACGTGTGTCCGTAATCCATATGTTATTTAGCTGGCAGTATTGGCGCTCGCTGTATTGCAGTAGTTCGAGTAACGAAGATTTTTGTGAGGTAAGTGATTCATGAAAGGTGTAGGTTATTGTTAGGCAGGGCCATTCTTTTGTAGGGATTATTGGGATTATTGAAACTCAGATGGCGTTGCGCTGAAAAAAAAATGTGTGTCAGTTCAGTGATGATCAGAATAAGTAAGAGGAGGACTGTCTGAGTACGTTCAGTGGCGCTGCGTTCCAAGACAACAGGGCAACTTTTCACGCGGCTCACATCTTCCAGGACTAGTAAGTACGAGTATGAGCTGTTGCATCTTCGGCGACCACCATAGTCAGAGATCCCAGTATGGTTGGGGCTTTGTGGTGTACTTTGGAGAGAAGGTGCATGATCGCTCACTAGTTCCATCATCGTTATCCGAACTATCCACTGTTTTAAGGGAAGATTCCCTTGAAAACCACATAGGATCTGCATTTATCCATTGCTGTATGACAGGAAGCTGTTTTGAATGACACCGGTTTCAAATAAATGGCTCTGAGCACTATGGGACTTAACATCTGAGGTCATCAGTCCCCTAGACTTAGAACCACTTAAACCTAACTAACCTAAGGACATCACACACATTCGTGCACGAGGCAGGATTTGAACCTGTGACCGTAGCAGCAGCGCAGTTCCGGACTGAAGGGCCTAGAACCGCTCGGCCACAACGACCGGCGACGACGGTTTTCCTAGGCCATTTAAGGCTTGGTAATTTATTGGCTTTTGGTGTCAACGTATTTTGTCCACTCCCCCTAGGTATGATATACATATTATTTTGTGACGGAGAATTAATTATGTTACTTGTTACCGTGAAAACAAAACGGCAAACTAGTTCTGTTCCATTTAGAAACATCGGATTTCTCGCATACCCTCTAATTTTTGTATTTCTGGTAAATCGAAGCAGCTGTGCACGCACGCTTTATGTTCCATCGTAAAGACCTTTTCGTGGACGACAGATGCAGATGCAGACGTAGACGCCAGGCAGCCAGCGGTACGTGGCCGCCGCTCCCTGCATGACGCGCGCTCCCAGCGCCGACAAAAGAGCGTCGCCTGCGTGCCATCTGAATATCGCTGGGCATGAGGCACGCGCGCGCACCCGCCGTGAGTCGGCGCTTTTCCAACAAATGGTCGCGCTTCGGATCGCTTTCTTTTTTCCCTGGCCGAACGGCTGCGCAACGAAATTGATCCCCTTTTCGGGCGACGCGCCGATCTGTTAACCCACCGCCTCGTTCATTATGTGTCGCGTCACAGAATATTCATTTGTAATGTTCAGAGGCTGCGCGACCATCCCGAGGTCCCTAGAGTGTTAGAAGGGGTGGCATGCGAGGCCTGGTCCTCGGAACACCAGTCATCGCACAAGCTGCGCGAAAGTTCTCAACGTGCACAGCAGTTGCAGAAGCATAACTTACAGGGTGGCTATTTTAACAGTCTCAGGTTTCCAAGGCGCCCCATTGTAAGCAATGGTTTGTGTAATGGATAATCTTAGCCAATATGTGATTGTTACAAACCCGAACGCTATACCGTACAGGAAATTTTATACAGACACGAAAGTAACATCAGCTGTATCTCAACGGAGCTTAAAAGGGCGTCTAGTGTTCCCAATATACAGAAAACAATTTGTCAGATAGGCTCAGAAGCGCTGCAAAATTGTTCACTGACGATGCTGCAGTGCACAGAAACTGTAGCTGGACGATCGTAAGGAACTGCACAAAAACCTCGACCAAATTTCCACTTGGTGTAATGAATGCCCGCTGTCTCTAAATGTGTGCAAGTGTAAGATAATCCCTACAACAGAGTGAAACAACCTGACAGCCTTCTACAGCTCCCTCTAGTACCATCCAAGTTACTCCCCGATATCTGACCTATCATCCTGTCCTTTCTGTTTTTTGTCAGTGTGTTCCACGCATTCCTTTCTTCCAACGATACTGCGGAGAACCTCCTCGTTGTTATCTTACAGTCCTCTTTATTTTCAAAACCCTTCTGTAGCACCACATCTCAAATGCTTCGATTCTCTTCTTTTCCGGTGATCCCCCAATCCATGATTTACGACCACACAATGCTGTGCTCAAAACAACCATTCCAACAAATACATTCCTCAAATTAATGTCTATGTTTGATGCTAGTAGACTGCTCTCGCCCAGGTGTGCCATTTTTGCCTGTGCTAATCTACTTTTTATGTCCTTTTTGTTTCGTCCGTCGTGTGTTTGTATAGTTATAACACTCAGTCTACTTCGTAGTCTCCAATTTCGATGATAAGTTCATCACTAATGTCATTTGTGCTACACTGCATAAAAGACGAATTCTATTGTTCTAGATTTCGGAGTCTTCATCAAGCAGGGATGGTACGAGGCATTACATACACTGTTAGGATCGTAACAGGACCAAAGCGAAAGAGAAATGCATGTTGAAATTAAATGGTAAAATGTCGTTATATGATAGAACAATAATGTAAGCCTTGAGAAAAAAATAGCCCTATTGCCTTGATAGCGAATATAAGAATTACTTGAATGATTTTCATGCTTTAGGATTTAGTTGGGAGACAATGGTAAAGCAATATTCTTCGCACGTCTTTCTATGCTGGTAGAGAAGACAGAGTATTCTAGACAGGAGTCGGAGCCTAGCCATGAAACAGTTCGGACGTGTGTAGTAGTAGTTCCGCTGCAAATGATAAGTTGCCGGATCAAGCAGTGTTTCGTACACCAAAAGTGTTGTAAAGTGACGGCATAATTATTCCTAATGGTGTGTAGAAATTTCGGAATTTTTAAGTGAATTTTGTGACGAGAAAAGACATAAATTCCGCGTGGCGTATTGAACAGGTCGGTGGCTAAAAACTGTGACTGCATTAGGTACCGACAGACTTAATATTTGTCGAGCATTCTTAAGCAAAAACAATCCATATTTTTGTAGCTATTACGTTTTCGGGAAATGCAACACCACAAACTTGCTTATGTCAGTGAAAGGGATTGTGAGTGACTGTGTTGAGACTAGCACGGGCTTGGCAGTGATACTTGTTCACCTAAGTTTCAGAATATATTAATTAAGGACAAAATTTCCAACTTTTCATTTCGTGTCAAAACTTTCTCCCGAAACGTAGATTAGTGGCTTTAATTGCAGCCTGGTTCACGTCGAAGTACAGTAGGCTTCGCTCGGCTTCCCTGCTGATGATCTGCTGAGACAATGTTCACAGGTAGGTGCAGGTTCGTCGTAAAAGGAACGGAAGGAACCGCGCCGCCGCAAATTGATGCCTCAGGTAATAGTCCTTTGCAACAATGAAATAAGTGAATTCTCGGGAACTAGAAATATTATTCTCTTAGGTGAAAAACTTTAAATTGATACGAGAGCGTGCGGAAAAGTAATGCCTCCGAATTTTTTATGTGAAAAATCTTAAAGCTTTTTAAATAAACAAATGTTATAAACTTTCTATGTCTTTATTCTTAATGTCTACGTATTTGCAGTCCTCTGCTGATAGAGGGCACCGAAATACAACGAGTAACTTGGCTGTGTGTAACGTTACTATGTTGGTGCGTAAGAAACAGCGCTCTGTAATCGAGTTTCTAACAGCAGAAGAGTTCGTCCGACAATGGAGCACCCTCTCCCTCAGCGTAACAATGCCACACAACACATGAGTCTTATGACAGTTGCCAGAATCCACCATATGGGGTTCACTGTCATCGATCAGCCTCCGTACAGTCGTGACTTGGCTCCATCTGATTTTTATCTGTTTCCAAAGCTTAAAGAACACCTTCAGGGACTTAACTTCGACAGTGATGAATTGGTGCAAACAGAGGTGAGGTTGGGGCTCCCTCAACGAAATCCAACATTCTACAGTGACGGTATCAACAAACTGTACTCTCTTTGGGAGAAGAGTGTTCCTCACCAGGGTGACTAAGTTAATAAATAAATATTTAGAAATAAAGAATAAAGATTTATAATGTTAATTATGTTTGTTTTATTTTAAAAGTCCTGAGAGTTTACACATATAAAATTTTGAGGCATTACATTTCAGCACGCCCTGATAGTGGTAAATTGTTTATGTTGTTGGTTATAAATCTGGTTGTCTTTTCGTAGGTTATCATGTGTGTCCAAATCCATTTTTGTAACTCTTCTGCAATTGTCCATGCTCAAATCTATTCCTATGTTTTTTATGAAGCAGCACTTCGTGACAACGACGTTGTATTTCTTCAGAGGTTTACCGTTGTAATACATGAGCGAGGTTTTTTTCGTATTCGCTATGCACCAGAGATGACACTGATCGCAAGGTGCTTTTAGGAACTCTGTTGCGCTCAGAGTTGCCTCGATGTGCGTCTATTCTTTACTCCCTGACTTTCAGGAGGAACTTAAAAAAGGAATTTATATTGTTAGAGTGTTTATAGATTAGACAGATGTTAAAAAAACGCTCTCGTTATATAAATGCAGTAAGTGAAACAGGCAAAAAGGAATACAAACGTCTCAAAAATGAGATCGACAGGAAGTGCAAAATGGCTAAGCAGGGATGGCTAGAGGACAAATGTAAGGATGTAGAGGCGTATCTCACAAGGGGTAAGATAGATACTGCCTACAGGAAAATTAAAGAGACCTTTGGAGATAAGAGAACGACTTGTATGAATATCAAGAGCTCGGATGGAAACCCAGTTCTAAGCAAAGAAGGGAAAGCAGAAAGGTGGAAGGACTATATAGAGGGTCTATACAAGGGCGATGTACTTGAGGACAATATTATGGAAATGGAAGAGGATGTAGATGAAGATGAAATGGGAGATACGATACTGCGTGAAGAGTTTGACAGAGCACTGAAAGACCTGAGTCGAAACAAGGCCCCCGGAGTAGACAATATTCCATTGGAACTACTGACGGCAGTGGGAGAGCCAGTCCTGACAAAACTCTACCAGCTGGTGAGCAAGATGTATGAAACAGGCGAAATACCCTCAGACTTCAAGAAGAATATAATAATTCCAATCCCAAAGAAAGCAGGTGTTGACAGATGTGAAAACTACCGAACTATCAGCTTAATAAGTCACAGCTGCAAAATACTAACACGAATTCTTTACAGACGAATGGAAAAACTAGTAGAAGCCAACCTCGGGAAAGATCAGTTTGGATTCCGTAGAAACACTGGAACACGTAGGCAATACTGACCTTACGACTTATCTTAGAAGAAAGATTAAGGAAAGGCAAACCTACGTTTCTAGCATTTGTAGACTTAGAGAAAGCTTTTGACAATGTTGACTGGAATACTCTCTTTCAAATTCTAAAGGTGGCAGGGGTAAAATACAGGGAGCGAAAGGCTATTTACAATTTGTACAGAAAGCAGATGGCAGTTATAAGAGTCGAGGGACATGAAAGGGAAGCAGTGGTTGGGAAGGGAGTAAGACAGGGTTGTAGCCTCTCCCCGATGTTGTTCAATCTGTATATTGAGCAAGCAGTAAAGGAAACAAAAGAAAAATTCGGAGTAGGTATTAAAATTCATGGAGAAGAAATAAAAACTTTGAGGTTCGCCGATGACATTGTAATTCTGTCAGAGACAGCAAGGGACTTGGAAGAGCAGTTGAATGGAATGGACAGTGTCTTGAAAGGAGGATATAAGATGAACGTCAACAAAAGCAAAACAAGGATAATGGAATGTACTCTAATTAAGTCGGGTGATGCTGAGGGAATTAGATTAGGAAATGAGGCACTTAAAGTAGTAAAGGAGTTTTGCTATTAGGGGAGCAAAATAACTGATGATGGTCGAAGTAGAGAGGATATAAAATGTAGGCTGGCAATGGCAAGTAAAGCGTTCCTGAAGAAGAGAAATTTGTTAACATCCAGTATTGATTTAAGTGTCAGGAAGTCATTTCTGAAAGTATTCGTATGGAGTGTAGCCATGTATGGAAGTGAAACATGGACGATAAATAGTTTGGACAAGAAGAGAATAGAAGCTTTCGAAATGTGGTGCTATAGAAGAATGCTGAAGATTAGATGGGTAGATCACATAACTAATGAGGAAGTATTGAATAGGATTGGGGAGAAGAGAAGTTTGTGGCACAACTTGACCAGAAGAAGGGATCGGTTGGTAGGACATGTTCTGAGGCATCAAGGGATCACCAATTTAGTATTGGAGGGCAGCGTGGAGGGTAAAAATCGTAGAGGGAGACCAAGAGATGAATACACTAATCAGATTCAGAAGGATGTAGGTTGCAGTAGGTACTGGGAGATGAAAAAGCTTGCACAGGATAGAGTAGCATGGAGAGCTGCATCAAACCAGTCTCAGGACTGAAGACCACAACAACAACAACTCGTTAGATTCGAGTGTGAATGGTTGTATATGATTGAATTATCAAGCCTACTGCTTCAATTTGCACTGAAATATCAAGTGCAAGGGAATTAATTGTTGTATTTATTCGACCGATAAAACTCCAGTGAGAGGTTTTTGGAAAAGGAATTTTTCCAGATTATTTAATTCTATAAATTATGAAATTAAACTTAGCTCACGATTTAGACAGTTTGTTTATTAATGGTAAGGCAACACAGAACTTGCACTTCGGACCCTGTTTCGGGTAAATTTCATTTAATTAAAAACACAGTTCCACCGTTGCTAACCATTAGGCATCAAATTTATCGCTCATTGCACTACGCGCGATATTCCTCCTAGCCGTGGAAGTACTGAAGGATTATGTAAAGGTACCTATACATAATCCTTCAGTACTTCCACCATAGATCCACATACTTCAAGTACTATTTGAGATATTGATTGCTTCGAAATGTGAAATAAATACGCAGGGCTCTGAAATGAATCTCCTGTTGCCAGAAAACGAAGAGTAACTGCAAGCCTTTGGTTGACTGAAATCGCTTTCCTGAAATACGTGTCTCTTTTTAAACAAATGGTGCTATCATATTTGCCAGATATTCAAAATCGGTAGATGCCATCCGAGTGAAGTTACGGAAGCCAAAGCCGTCTTCCATACTCAGCTCACGTAGCAAGTTATTCCCGTCAGTTCTTCTACAGAATGTTTTTCTCACCCAACGACAAGGAAGCCTTTCATTTTGTTTGTGTAAACCTTCTAGTATTAATAATGCAGCACCACATATCATTATTGTTTCCTCGACACTAGACATAACGCAGCAGTCGACGATACGAACACATTAATGCAAGGAGCGCCGCACGCGGCGTGAATACATAACGGTAAATGTTTGCAGCCAATGTGAATGGAAACAGAGACCAGAAAAAAATTCGGAAACATTTGCGAAACATCGCAGAAAACAATGTTTCCAACAGAAACATGCTTCCCGTGGCAGAGTGTACGCGGCTTAAGACAATTCATAACATGTTGTTGTTGTTGTGGTCTTCAGTCCTGAGACTGATTTGATGCAGCTCTCCATGCTACTCTATCCTGTGCAAGCTTTTTCATCTCCCAGTACCTACTGCAACCTACATCCTTCTGAATCTGCTTAGTGTATTCATCTCTTGGTCTCCCTCTACGATTTTTACCCTCCACGCTGCCCTCCAATACTAAATTGGTGATCCCTTGATGCCTCAGAACATGTCCTACCAACCGATCCCTTCTTCTGGTCAAGTTGTGCCGCAAACTTCTCTTCTCCCCAATCCTATTCAATACTTTCTCATTAGTTACGTGATCTACCCATCTAATCTTCAGCATTCTTCTGTAGCACCACATTTCGAAAGCTTCTATTCTCTTCTTGTCCAAACTATTTATCGTCCATGTTTCACTTCCATACATGGCTACACTCCATACGAATACTTTCAGAAATGACTTCCTGACACTTAAATCAATACTGGATGTTAACAAATTTCTCTTCTTCAGAAACGCTTTCCTTGCCATTGCCAGCCTACATTTTAATCCTCTCTACTTCGACCATCATCAGTTATTTTGTTCCCCAAATAGCAAAACTCCTTTACTACTTTAAGTGCCTCATTTCCTAATCTAATTCCCTCAGCATGACCCGACTTAATTCGACTACATTCCATTATCCTTGTTTTGCTTTTGTTGATGGTTCAAATGGCTCTGAGCACTATGGGACTCAACTGCTGAGGTCATTAGTCCCCTAGAACTTAGAACTAGTTAAACCTAACTAACCTAAGGACATCACAAACATCCATGCCCGAGGCAGGATTCGAACCTGCGACCGTAGCGGTCTTGCGGTTCCAGACTGCGGCGCCTTTAACCGCACGGCCACTTCGGCCGGCTTTTGTTGATGTTCATCTTATATCCTCCTTTCAAGACACTGTCCATTCCATTCAACTGCTCTTCCAAGTCCTTTGCTGTCTCTGACAGAATTACAATGTCATCGGCGAACCTCAAAGTTTTTATTTCTTCTCCATGAATTTTAATACCTACTCCGAATTTTTCTTTTGTTTCCTTTACTGCTTGCTCAATATACAGATTGAACAACATCGGGGAGAGGCTACAACACTGTCTTACTCCCTTCCCAACCACTGCTTCCCTTTCATGTCCCTCGACTCTTATAACTGCCATCTGCTTTCTGTACAAATTGTAAATAGCCTTTCGCTCCCTGTATTTTACCCCTGCCACCTTTAGAATTTGAAAGAGAGTATTCCAGTCAACGTTGTCAAAAGCTTTCTCTAAGTCTACAAATGCTAGAAACGTAGGTTTGCCTTTCCTTAATCTTTCTTCTAAGATAAGTCGTAAGGTCAGTATTGCCTCACGTGTTCCAGTGTTTCTACGGAATCCAAACTGATCTTCCCCGAGGTTGGCTTCTACTAGTTTTTCCATTCGTCTGTAAAGAAATCGTGTTAGTATTTTGCAGCTGTGACTTATTAAGCTGATAGTTCGGTAATTTTCACATCTGTCAACACCTGCTTTCTTTGGGATTGGAATTATGATGCCATAAAAACTATAGACCAGTCCACTGTTATTTAGCTTTTCTAAAATAATTAGATAGTAACGCATGCAATTTTACTTAACTTTTTGATTAAAAATAAAGTAAAAGTTGAAGCAAGTAATTGAAAGGACATGGGAATTTGGTAACAAGTTGTACTGCACGTTTATAGACTACAAGAAGCCAATGGTAGCGTCCATAGAGAAAGCATACGATAAATAAAGGAAAAATTAGGTATACCTTCGAAACTGATTATACTAACCAGAATTTTTATTGAGAAAATTAAATATAAGAAGAGGGTTAAACGTAGGGAGACTGAACGTTGTTAAGTAAACACAGGTGCCAAACGTTGAGGTGGTCAAGTGAAACTGTTAGAGTTTGTCGATGATACTGTCGTTATAGCGGAAGAGAAAGATGGACTAACAAGTACAACCAAAGCGCTAACAGAGAAGGCACAAAAAATGGTCTGAGGATCAGTCAAAACAAAACAGTGTATGATTGGAACAAGAAACAACCATGAGGAAACGGAGGGATCTCTAGCAATAAAAGATACTGAACTTAAAATAGGCGAAGTCCATCAAATACGAGGGTTGGAACTTTAATAGTGGCAACTATTTATTTACAGCTCGCACAAAATAGATACGTGTTTCAAAGTTTTACTGACCTTCAAAGCAGTCACCAGCATTGTGTATAACCCGTTGCCAGCGATGTGGAAGTCGTAGGATACTATTAGCAGTGCCAGTTGTGTTGACAGTTCGAGCAGCGCGGTCTATTGCCCGACGAATTCATAGCAGTTCTAAAGCGAATGCCGTGAAGTGTTTCCTTCAGTTCAGAAATCGAGTTGAACTCACGAGGGCTTAAGCCAGGGGAGTGCAGTAGGTGATATGGCACTTAGTATACCCATCAGTCAAACCAATCAGCAACAGCTTGCTATGTACGTACTTGAGTATTGTCTTGAAAAATGATTGTCGGGTCCTGCGGAAAGTGTCATCACTTCTGCCTCTAAACTGGTCGTAGGTTGTGTTTAAAAAATGAACAGCATAGAGACAGAAGTGATGACACTTTCTGCAGGACCTGACCATCATTTTACAGGAAAATGCTGCTACTGATGTGTTTGACTGGAGGGACTGCTAAGTGCTATACCACCTACTGCACTCCCCTGGCTTAAGCCCTCGTGAGTTCTACTCCATTTCTAAACTCAAGGAAACACTTCACGGCATTCGCTTCAGAACTGCTACAAATTCGTCGGGCAATAGACCGCGCCCCTCGAACTGTCAACACAACTGGCACTGCTAAGAGTATTCTACGACTTCCACATCGCTGGCAGCGGGTTATACACAATGCTGGTGACTGCTTCGAAGGTCAGTAAAACTTTAAAACACTTATCTATTTTGTACGAGCTGTAAATAAATAGCTGCCACTATTAAAGTTCCAACCCTCGTATTTAGGAACTAATGTCATTTCGATCAACAACATGCAATGAACAAGCTAGTCAGTAGTCAAACTACTAACAGAAACAACAAAACTCCGCATGCGCAAGATAACTGAGCGACCCGTATTAATTTATGGAGCTGAAACATGGATACTGAACAAGAAGATGGAAAGGAATGTGATGTCCTTCGAAAATTAAGAGTTAGGAAAAATTTTTGGACTTGTGTCATAAAATGGAATTTTTATAAGAAGCAAAAAAGACAGAAATCCATACGCTGTTTCATGAACTATATGTGACGACTAATAAAGAGCAGAAGAATTGAATGGCTGGGATATGTACTGAGAAGAGAAGAAAGGATGGCGAAGTCGCGTTAGAAGAGAAGCTGCAAGGGAGAAGATCGCCTGATGGACCAAGCCTCAGGTGAATGGATGGAGTCATGAAAGACCTGGAGACCATGGGAGTTGGACGATTTATAATACCACATAGCAGCTGCTGTGCCGTTATTGTTCACAGTTGAATCTGCCATTTTGACACGCGCTACAAGAGAAGCTGCAAGGGACAAGATCGCCTGGTAGACCAAGCCTCAGGTGGATGGATGGAGTCATGAAAGACCTGGAGACAATGGGAGTCTACCTGCCCATGGACAGCAACAGAGATCAATGGAAGAGATTAAAGAGTGGGGCAACGGACAGACTTCGGGTCATGCGAGTATACTCAACTTAGTGGTAAGTAGTTCTACTTAATGATCAAAATAGTTTCAGGAAAAGGAAATCTATTGAAACATTTGTGATTGACTTCTTGAACCAAGTCCTGAATGCTATAGACAACGCCGAATTAATGTGTGGACCATTTGTACACCTATTTAAAGTCTCTGATCTGGTCACCATGACCGGCTGCTTAGGAAATTATAAAAATATTGTATCTGTGAAGTTGCCTACGACTGGTTTAAATGGCATCTTTTTGACAAGCAACATACGTTATAAGCAACTCATGAAAATAAAAATTTATTTTCGAAATACAGGAAAGTTAATTATTTAGTGACTGTAAGTTCTTCGTTAGGTCCTCTGTTTTTTTATTTTTTTATGGAGGATTTATAATACCAGATAGCAGCTGCTGTGCCGTTATTGTTCACAGTTTAATTTGCCATTTTGACACAAAGAAGCTGGCGTATAGTAGAAGATCTCTGTAAGAACAGGTGAAACTGAAAGGAGGTTTAGAGGCATGACAAGAAAAGCCGCAAGCCATATTATCCTGGAATTAGGGTGCTGTACCATTGAATGCATTTGAAAAACTTCATCTCTCTTCTTGTGCCCCACGTTTATCGTCAACGTTGCACTTAAATACAGGGCTACACTCCAGATAAATATTTTCAGAAACGACTTCCTAACACTTAAATTTACGTTTCTTTTTAGCACATTTCTCACTTTGAGTAAAGCTTGTCTTGCTATTCCATGTCTACACTTATATCCTCTTCTGCCCGAACCGCAAAACCCACCTTCTACTTTCAGCGTCTCTTTTTCTCATCTATTTCCCTCAGCACCACATAACTTAATTCAGTTACACTCAATTGCGCTTGCTTTACTTTTATCTTAATCTTGTAGCCTGTTTTCAAGAAATTACCCACTTCGTTGAACGGATCTTTCAAGTCATTTGACCTCTCTGACCATGTTACGATGCCATCAACGATCCCTAAAGATCTTTTTTATGTCTAATTCTTAAACTTAAATTTTTGTTGCAAATTGCTCTATGGTTTCCTTACTATTTGTTTAACTTACAGATTGAATGAGATGGTGGACAGCCTACAACCCAATCTCACTCCATACGCAATTTCTGCCTCCATTCACCTCATTCGTCTCTTAGACTGTAGTCTGATTGGCGCTCAAGTTGTACCTAACATTTGGCTTCCTGTATTTTATTCTTGATAACTTCAAAATTCCTATTAAACTAAAACTAATTTCATAACACTAATAAAAATTAATTTCTTTTCCAGCATGTGGAACATCTTGGTGACGATCCCGGAAGTCACTTTTTCTTCAGAACTAAAACAAATTTCAGTGTTGGAGATATTTCGAAGCAACGAAGATATCTACAAGAAATTGTCTCTTCAGGTGATCATTTGATCATTCTTGTCACCTTCCAGAATATCAGCCTTTCATTCTGGAATATCATACAACATGTGATTCGTAGTTGATGTTGCATGCTTCTGGGGTTTTTAAAGTGGAGCTACTAGCTACAGTTTTGGTAAGAAACTCATCTCCGGAAATGTACCGCTCGGAAATACGTAAGTCTGAAGATCGAACCATTTTAAATGATAAAATTTTATCAGGTGATCACCAGGGTGGTGGCCTCGTCTTGTCGCAACGTCTGAATGAGTTTCGTACCCATCGTCTTCGCCTGCTGATACTGTTTTGCGATCAGCGGATTGGTGGCGTCGTCTTGTCGCTACTTATCCACGAGTTTTGTACAATTCATCTTTTCCTGAAGATGATGAGCGCGGAACTCATTTAAACGTTGCGATTAAGACAACGCAGCCACTCGGCTGCACGCCCTAGAAAATTTTATGATCGGAAAACGCCGAGAAAGCCTGGAATCAGATGGATCGCTTTCAGATCTCCTACTTTAAAGTACCCAAGGAAACTGAGAAGATAGGAAGCGATACTGGTGTAGTTACTGGTAGATTTTCCAATATTACTCCGTGAGTAAATGTGGTTCGAACATTATGGCGCAGACGCGCATTTTACACGTGGTGTCAGCGAACGTGTCAACCGAACGTAAGGTGAAAGGTGTGTAGATCGAGGTGGAGAAATTCATTGGGCGCCACTGTCGCCAGATTTAACTCCTCTCCACATTTTACTGTCGTACTATTTTAAGACTATTTTGTACGAAACTCCAGTACAGTCAGAAGATCTGCTTGCACGAGTCCTGGCGGCACACACCAGGGTTTGTGGATAGCGTGTATGAAATCATGGATGGCAGATACATCTTATGGAACGATCGGCAGGGTCGTCACGTGAAGCAGCACCTATAGAGCACACAGGACATTGTCTCCGCTAGGTGAAAGAGAAATTTGAAACTGGTCAGATCTTCAAATTAATTATACAAGTTGCGTTCAATAATGCTGAACTTTTTCTTCTCGGCCAGTTTCGGTTGTGAAATTGTGGAATTTGTTGTGGGACATATTGGAATATTCCCACTTCAGCCGCATTTAATTTTTTAGCGGAAAAACAGAGCATCGCAGATATTCACAAACGCTTGAGGAATGTTTACGCGGACCTGGCACTGAAGGAAAACGCGGTGGGTCGCACGGCGAGGCGTCTGTCATCATCGCAACAAGGCCGCTCAAACCTGCCGGATCTCCCGCTTGCCGGCCGACCGCACAGAGCTGTGACTCCTGCAGTGTTGGAACGTACGGACACTCTCATTCACGAAAGGAACTTCCCCTTTTCCATGACAATATAAGGTGTCACAGAAGTCTGCGGACCGGAGAAGAGCTCCTGAAACTTCAATGGACTGTTCTCTCTCAGCCGGCCGGTGTGGCCGAGCGGTTCTAGGCGCTACAGTCTGGAACCGCGCGACGTCTACGGTCGCAGGTTCGAATCTTGCCTCTGGCATGGGTGTGTGTGATGTCCTTTACGTTAGTTAGGTTTAAGTAGTTCTAAGTTCTAGGGGACTGATGACCTCAGAAGTTAAGTCCCACAGTGCTCAGAGCCACTTGAACCATTTTTTTTGTTCTCTCTCATTCAACACACAGACCGGGTCTCGCACCTTCAGACTTCCATCTGTTTGGCCCAGTGAAGGATGCGCTCTGCGGGATGTAGTATGTGGAGGATCGGAAGATTATTGATGCAGTTGACTGCATCCAATGTCGACTAGTAGAGTCGAACGGAGATTTTGTTGAAAATTAGAGTTTTGTAGGCTATAGAATGGGGAACAATAAGATGTATTGTAATCCTGAACAAAACCAACCTGTTTTCAGAAAAAGACTATATTGCATTACTTACTGAACGCCCCTCGTACATAGAAACGGTACATTTCCAGCATGGATTCCTAACCAAAACGTTAATTACTGTGCCCGAATGGCTCCCGGAAGCCTGAATAGGAATTGTGAAACATCCTGCAGACTCCAAGCTATTTTCTGCCTTTACAAATTTTCGGCATCATGACGACAAATTCGAAGTTCTCAAGAGCTGAGGAGCGCCTCTACAAACACACTAGTGATAAATCTTAAGGTGCTATGTTATGAAGGGGGCGTGATTTCATTTAGATGGCTATCACGAGTACTAATTCCCCAATGCTCTATCGTGATATCTGTTAATAACGTGTCATTACCCCACCGTCATCGACGCACCTCGTCTCGCCTTCCCTTTTTCATTCCCACAGACGCGGGCAGTGGGAGCTGATTAACAGGAACGCTACAACAGTAGGAGATAACTTGTCCCCGCTGCGGCGGCGGCAGCCGGCCGTTCAATGTGTTCAAAGTCGGCCGCTGATGCTATAACTCTGAGTCGCCCAGCATGTGCGGAACGCGCGCATGTCATTGGCG
Organism: Schistocerca piceifrons; assembly: GCF_021461385.2. Classification (NCBI taxonomy): domain Eukaryota; kingdom Metazoa; phylum Arthropoda; class Insecta; order Orthoptera; family Acrididae; genus Schistocerca; species Schistocerca piceifrons. The sequence continues at coordinate 713,095,970 of NC_060140.1, read as the reverse complement.
GGTAATTAAACGGAGGCAGGCAGGCGGCTTTAATTACGGCAGCGCATTGTGGCCAGGGAGACGTATAGGGGACGGTAGCCACGGCGCCTCCCGCTGGCGCGCGGTGGGTGAGGGACAGTGCGGCAGCTGGCGGCCGCGCAGAGGTGCAACGGCCTGCCGGGCCCAGGGTCTCCGTAGCCAGGGCCGTGCAGGGCGCTCGCCGCCTCCTAAGACTTCTGTTTCAGTGGAACAACCCAAAGCACTGTTAAAGACGTCCAAAAACAGAAAATCCTCAGGAGAAGACAACCTCAGTTATTTGAATGCGCTTCAGAATCATTGCTCTTATAGCCGTTAAGTTTTATAAATACTTGTTGCAAACACAGCACTATACCAGAAGACTAGCAAGCTGCGGTTGTCATCCCATTATTTAAAAAATTGGACAAGTGCGAGCAGGATTTGCTTACTGAGGGTTCCGTTCAAACTCAATTATTTGTCCAGGACGACTATCGTCAGACGTAATACATACACTGAAGAGCCAAAGGACCTGGTAAACCTACCTAATATCGTGTTGGGTCCCCGTGAACACTCAAAAGTGCCGCAACACGACCGCATGGACTCGACTGTCTGAACTAGAGATGGACTGAACTGACACCATGAATCCTGCAGGGCTGTCCATAAATCCGTAAGAGTACGAGGGGGTGGAGATCTGTTCTGAACATCACGTTACAAGGCATCTCAGATAAGCCCAATAATGTTCATGTCTGGGGAGTTTGGTGGCCAGCGGAAGTGTTTAAATTCAGAAGAGTGCTCCTCGAGCCACTGCTAGCAATTCTGGACGTGCGAAGTATCGCATCGTCCTGCTGGAATTGCTCAAGTCCGTCGAAATCCATAATGGACATGAACGGTTCAAATGGCTCTGAGCACTATGGGACTTAACTTCTGAGGTCATCAGTTCCATAGAACTTAGAACTACTTAAACCTAACTAACTTAAGGACATCACACACATCCACGCCCATGGCAGGATTCGAATGTGCGACCGTAGCGGTCGCGCGGTTCCAAACTGTAGTGCCTAGAACCGCTCGGCCACTCCGGCCGGCCAGACATGAACGGATGCAGGTGATCAGACAGGATGCTTACGTACGTGTCACCTGTCAGAGTCGTGTCTAGACGTGTCAGAGGTTCCACATCAATCCAACTGCACATGCCCCACACCATTATAGAGCCTCCACCAGCTCGAACAGTCCCCTGCTGACATGCAAGGTCTATGGGTTCATGAGGTTGCCTCCATACCCGTACACGTCCATTCGCTCGATACAATTTGAAATGAGACTCGCCCGACCGGGCAACATGTTTCCAGTCATCAACAGTCCATTGTCGGCGTTGACGGATCCAGTGAGGCATAAAGCTTTGTGTCGTACAGTCAGGATACACAAGTGGGCCTTCGGCTCCGAAAGCCCATATCGTTGATATTCGTTGAATGATTCGCATGCTGACACTTGTTGGTGGCCCAGCACTGAAATCTGCGACAATCTGCGGATGGGTTTCACTTTTGTCATGTTGAACGATTCTCTACAGTCGTCGTTAGTCCCGTTACTGCAGGATCCTTTTCCGGTCGCAGCGACGTCGGAGATTGATGTTTTACCGGATTTCTGATTTTCACGGTACGCTCGTGAAGTGGTCGTACGGCAAAATCCCCACTTTATCGCAACCTCGGAGATGCAGTGTGCATCGCTCGTGCGCCGATTATGACACCATCTTCAAACTCAGTTAAATCTTGATAATCTGCCACTGTAGCAGCAGTAAGCGACCTAACAACTGCGCCAGACACTTCTTGTCTTGCCGACCTCAGCGCCGTGTTGTGTCAGTTTACATATCCCTGTATTCGAATACGCGTGGCTATTGCAGTTTATTTGATGCTTCAGTGTATTTCGTGAACGATTTTAGACATCGAAACCAAGTTTTCGCCAAGTGATAGTACTCTAATGGGTACGTACATTGGTCTGTAATAAGGAATCTCAACTCTTGTATCAATCGAGATATTGAAGCAAATATGACTTTCAAAAAGAGAATGTTGTAGTGTTGGCAGAAGAGTCAACACTGTGTTGCTAGAGGAGGCCGAAATGCACGCGTTTAATTACACGCTGACTGGCGCGAGGTCTGGAACGGTACATGTTATAATGTCAATATCAAATGCTATGGCGCCTTGCTAGGTCGTAGCAAATGACGTAGCTGAAGGCTATGCTAACTATCGTCTCGGCAAATGAGAGCGTAGTTGTCAGTGATCCATCTCTGGCTAAGTCGGCTGTACAGCTGGGGCGAGTGCCAGGACGTCTCTCTAGACCTGCCGTGTGGTGGCGCTCGGTCTGCAATCACTGACAGTGGCGACACGCGGGTCCGGCGTATACTAATGGACCGCGGCCGATTTAAAGGCTACCACCTAGCAAGTGTGGTGTCTGGCGGTGACACCACAAATGTTATGCTTTATTTAACGGCATCCGAAAGAGCTTGAATAGGAAAATACAGTCATATAATGTCTGTCTATTTTGAGGCTGAAACTCGTTGCAAAAGAATCCGAGAAAGATTCTGAATTTGAAAAGCAACTCGGCCGGAATCGGCCATTGGGTTGCAAACGCGCTCCTGCCACGCTACGTCGTTGTATCAAGCCTTTCGACTGCTTAATTGTCTGCTACGATCAACTAGCAGTAACTGTGTCGTCTAGCGACAGGTCGTTGCTGCTTCGACACTTCTTACGTGCAGACCTGTACACCAATGAGGTAAAGCTAGACATGTAACTTCTATGCAGGGAATGTAACACAAACGCTGTCTAAATGGTAATGGAAGAAACTGTAGTTGTTTCCACAAAAGCCTGGAATTTTACACGCATTTGAAGTAGTTTTCCTGAAGCCCATCTGATGCGGCATAAGCTGGCAATGCCGTAGTTCAATATACAAAATTCACAGTTGACACTGTAGCTACGTCGTATGGGAAGTGAGGTTTTATCTTAGCAGTGTAGGCCTGTCTTGCTGCATCGGCCTATAACGATGGAGCCTGGGAATAGGGCTCTGCTTGTTGTTTACACCGCAACAACCGACTCTGACCTGCTTTCCAATTTCAGTACGGTTCTCGGACTCTTTTGCGAAAGGTTTCAAAGTCAGTATAACAAGTGCTATTTCACTGTATTTATCTTTCCCAGAGCTACTGAATGCAGTTATGAAAAGTACACGATTCCATTAAAAATACTTGTTTCAATATCTCGATTGATATCGCAATTCAAAATATTACATGGCTCTCAGCGTACTATCAATTGCAGGAAACCTCGTTTTGATATCCGGAACCGTTTAAGAAATAAAACTGGAGTTACGTCTTATGTGACTCACTCTATATAGATAGCTCACCTATTCCAGGAGTCGAGAATCTCGACAGTTTTTGCTTGTTATCGAAATCGGTACTGGAAAGATATCGGTCCTGGGAATTGAAAGACCGTTCTGCCCCCCATGAACCATGGACCTTGCCGATGGTGGGGAGGCTTGTGTGCCTCAGCAATAAAGATAGCCGTACCGTAGGTGCAACCACAACATAGGGGTATCTGTTGAGAGGCGAGACAAATGTGTGGTTCCTGAAGAGAGGCAGCAGCCTTTTCAGTAGTTACAGGCGCAACAGTCGGGATGATTAACTGATCTGGCCTTGTAGCATGAATCAAAACGGCTTTGGTGTGCTGGTACTGCGAACGGCTGAAAGCATGGAGAAACTACAGCCGTAGTCTTCCCCGAGGGCATGCAGCTCTACTCTATGGTTAAATGATGATGATATCCTCTTGGGTAAAATATTCCGGAGGTAAAATAGTCCCCCATTCGAATCTCTGGGCGGGGCTACTCGGGAGGACGTCGTCATCAGGAGAAAGAAAACTGGCGTTCTATGGATCGGAGGATCGGAGCGTAGAATGCCAGATCCATTAATCGGGCAGGTGGTTTAGAAAATTTAAAAAAGGAAATAAATAAAGTTAGACATAGTGGGAATTAGTGAAGTTCGGTAACAAGAGAAACAGGACTTTTGCTCAAGTGAATACAGGGTTACAAATACAAAATCAGATAGGGTTAATGCAGGAGTAGGTTTAATAATGAGTAAAACAGTAGGAACGCGGATAAGTTACTATGAACTGCATAGTGAACGCATTATTGTAGCCAAAATTGACCCAAAACCCACACCCACCACAGCAGTACAAGTTAATATGCCAGCTAGCTCAGAAGGTGAGGAGGAGATTGAGGAAATGTATGATGAGATAAAAGAAATTATTGAGATAGTAAAGGGAGCCGAAAATCTAATAGTCATGTAGGACTGGGATTCAATAGTAGGAAAAGAAAGAGAAGGAAAAGTAGTAGATGAATATCGACTGGGGTAAGGAATGAAGGAGGAAGCCGCCTGGTAGAATTCTGCATAGAGTATAATTTAACCATAGCTAACACTTGGTTTAAGAATCATGAGGGAAGGTTGTATAGGTAAAAGAGACCTAGAGACACCGGGAGGTTTCAGATTGATTATATAATGGTTAGACAGAGATTTAGGAACCAGGTTTTAAATTGTACGAGATTTCTAGGGGCAGATGTGGACTCTGACCACTGCAGAATAAAACTGAAGAAACTGCAAAAAGACAGTAGTTTAAGGAGATGGTGGGACCTGGATAAACTGAAAGAACCATAGGTTGTATAGGGTTTCAGGGAGGGCATTATGGAACAGTTGACAAGAACAGGATAAAGGAATATAGAAGAATAATGGGTAACTTTGAGAGATGAAATACTGAAAGCAGCAGAGAATCATGTAGATAAAAAGACAATGGTAGAATAAATCCTTGGGTAACACAAGAGATATTGAATTTAATCCATGAAAGGAGAAAATATAAAACTGCAATACATGAAGCAGGCGAAAGGGAATACAAACGTCTAAAAATGAGATTAACAGGAAGTACAAAATGACTACGCAGGAATGGCTAGAGGAGAAATGTAAGGATGTAGAAGCATATGTCACTGGGGATAAGACAGATACTGCTTACAGGAAAATTAAAGAGACCTTTGGAGAGAAGAGAACCACCTGTACGAATATTAAGATATCAGATGGAAAACCAGTCCTAAGCAAAGAAGGGAAATTCGAAAGGTGGCAGGAGTAACAAGGAAGATGCACTTGATGGCAATATTATGGAAATAGAAGAGGGAACAGAGGAAGATGAGAAGGGAGACATAATACTGCGTGAAGAATTTGACAAAGCACTGAAAGACTTAAGTTGAAACAAGGTCCCAGGAGTAACAACATTCCGTTAGAACTACTGATAGCCTTGGGAGAGCCAGCCATGACAAACTCTTCCATCGGATGAGCAATATGTACGCGAGAAGCGAAATACCTTCAGACTTCAAGAAGAATCTAATAATCCCAGTTCCAAAGAAAGCATGTGCTGACAGGTGTGAAAGTTACCGAACTATCAGTTTAAGTCACGGCTGAAAAATAATAACAGGAATCGTTTACAGAAGAATGGAGAAACTCGTAGAAGCCGACCTCGAGGAAGCTCAGTTTGGATTCCGTAGAAATGTAGGGACACGCGAATCAGTACTGACCCTACTACTTATCATAGAAGGTAGGTTAGGGGAAGGCAAACCTACGTTTATAGAATTTGTAGACTTAGAGAAAGCATTGACAATGTTGACTGAAGCATTCTCTTTCAAATTCTAAGCGTGGCAGGGATAAAATACAGGGAGCAAAAGGGTTTTTACAATCTGTACTGAAACCAGAGGGTAATTACAGGAGTCGAGGGGCACGAATGAGAAGCAGTGGTTGAGAAGGGAGTGAGACAGCGTTGTAGCGTATCTCCGATGTTTTTCAATCTGTATATTGAGCAAGCAGTAAAGGAAACAAAAGAAAAATTTGGAGTAGGAATTAAAGTCCAGGGAGAAAAAATAAAAACTTTGGGGTCTGCCGATAACATTGCAATATTGGCAGCAAAGGACTTGGAAGAGCAGTTGAACGGAACGGACTGTATCTTGAAAGGAAGATATAAGATGAACACCAACAAAAGCATAACGAACATAATGGAATGTAGTCGAATTAAATCAGGTGATGCTGAAGGAATTACATTAGGAAATGAGACACTTAAAATAGTAAATGAGTTTTGCTATTTGGGAAGCAAAGTTACTGATGATGGTCGAAGTAGAGATGATATAAAATGTAGACTGGCAATGGAAAGGAAAACATTTCTGAAGAAGAGAAATTTGTGGACATCGAGTATAAATTTAAGTGTCAGGAAGTCTTTTCTGAAAGTATTTGCATGGAGTGTAGCCATGTAAGGAAGTGAAACATGGACGATAAATAGTGTAGACAAGAAGGGAATAGAAGGTTTTGAAATGTGGTGCTACAGAAGAATGCTGAAGATTAAATGGGTAGATCGCGTAACTAATCAGGAAGTACTGAATAGAATTGGGGAGAAGAGAAATTTGTGGTACAATTTGACCAAAAGTAGGGATCTGTTGGTAGGACACATTCTGAGACATCAAGCGATCATCAATTTAGTACTGGAGGGAAGCGTGCGGGGTAAAAATCGTAGAAGGAGACCAAAAGATGAATACAATAATACATTCAGAGGGATGTAGCATGCAGTAGTTACTCAGAGATGAAGAAGCTTGCACAGGGCAGAGTAGCATGGAGAGCTGAATCAGTCTTCGAACTGAAGACCACAACAACAACAACAACAACAACAACATCAAATTCTCTGCAATAGGTCCTGAGACTAGCCCGGAAATACAAAGAGAAGTGGACAGACGACTTCAGTTTATATGTATACAGAGAGAAGATTTAATAAGATAGTTTCATTTACTTACTAAAACATCACTATAACTTACAGTTTATGTTTGCATGCAGTAATATTTATCTGTTGTGCCTTTGACGGATGATGAATCTATGTAATTTCAAATGGCAAAAAAAGTGTGATATAATAACAATTTGACAGTTTTCTGGATTTTTGCCTTTACTTATAATGTTTAACCTTGCTTTTCGCCAAATTTCATTATTCTAGGTCAGCAGGATATGCCCTATAGGTTTTGATAGTAAGTTTGCGAGTATCAAAATATGTGACATAAACGGTCATATCTTTCGATTGCATTGACTTAGAAGCTTAAATGTTTACACCGAAAAGGTACCATATTTTAACTTGTTGAGAATACCCGTACCTGAGAAAAGGGGTTCGTGTCAGACGAGCTGACAAACGGATAAAAATGACAATTTTTTTCTCGTGTGATATAATACCGAACTAATAATTTTCAGATTTTTTGCTTTACTTGTACTGTGAAACCATGTTGCATGCCAAGTTTCGTCATTCCAGGTCAACAAAACGTACGCTATAGCTTTCGATGAGTGACTTTGCATCAAAATGTTTGACATAAATTACCATATGTTTTGACTGCATTGACTTGGAAGTGAATTTTTTTTTATGGAAGCAGGGTTCGATAGACCTCAATATGTGACTTAAATTTCAACTTCTAACTGTTCATGAGAAAACGTGTTGTTATCATTTAGATAGACAGACAGGCAAGAAAGAGAACCTATAAGGCTTCCGTTTTTACCGATTGAGGTACGGAACCCTAAAAAGGGGCCCTAACTGAGCATTATCGAGGTATTAGTCTTTTGAACGGATACAAGGTACATGTGAAACTAATAACAAATAAACTAAAGATACTTTCGGAAACGTTTCATGCAGAAGAGCAGAATAAATTTTGGATGGGAAGATCCTGCTTGAACAGTGTTTTTACGCTGTACCAAAATATAGAAAAACACAAAGAACAGAATCAGCCGACACACATCACCTTTATCAGCTATGAGAAGTAATGGGAACCTTTAGAAAAGAGTGGTGTACCACAGCATCTAACAAGAGGAAATCAAAGTACGTATATACACATCAAATCAGATTAGAGAAAGGAAGACCGTCTACGGAAACCAACTCGTCAGGAGTGAAACTGAAAAAACCAGCGGTCGTGAATTTACTTTAAAGCTCCAAAATTGATTGTGGGCAGGCATCCTCTTGCCTAACTAACATCTAAAGACTTGCGAGCAAAGTTAAGTGGATAACGCAAATATTACGGCCCTAGGTTCAAATGGCTCTGAGCACAATGGGTCTTAACATCTGAGGTCATCAGTCCCCTAGAACTTAGAACTACTTAAACCTAACTAACCTAAGGACATCACACACACCCATGCCCGAGGCAGGATTCGAACCTGCGACTGTAGTTACGGCCCTAGGCAAAAAACCAATAATATTTGTAAATATTTGTTGGAAATAGAGCAATATACCTGAAGCTTGGAAAACTGCGGTTGTTACCCTATCATTTACAAAACGGGGCGGCAAGATTTGTGACAGTTATCGTGGTATTCGTCTTACGAATGGATACAAGGTACATGCGAAACTGATAACAAATGTACTAAAGGCACTTTCAAAATTGTTTCCTACAGAGTTTTCTCAGTCTACAAAAATACTGAAAGACATAGCAAATATAATCTCTATCGACTATGAGAAATTATGGGAAATTTTAGAAAAGAATGGCATACATCAACATCTAATAAATGTAGTCAAAGTATGTACCAACACAAAACCAAAGTACAGGAAGGAAGGCCGACAGAGAAAAAACCAACGATGTCCTTTATCACTCATATTATTTAATATTTACGCAAACAACGACTAACAGACAGGCAGAAAAAATTAGTGCACCATTATAAGATTAATAGTACAGTTGTAGATACAGGCCTGTTTGCAGATGGTCAAATAATCATGGCGGAGTCAGAAGATAAATCACAGAGAGCCATTTGGTCCTTGAATGAAGAAGAAAATGATTATAATATTAAATATCCAAAGATAAATCTAAGATAAAGCCAGTACATGGTAAGGAGCGTTTATGAAAATAAATAGTAACTGACGATGAAGCGCTGCAGCAAATAAATCCTTTTAAATGCATGGGATGAGAGGTCTCATCTACGAGGGAGAGCTAAAAAGTAATGCCTCCCAATTTTTTTACAGTAAAACTCTTAAGGCTTTTTTAAGTAAAACAAACTGTATTAACATTCCACATCCTTGTTCTTCATATCTACACATTTATTTCTCAACGCAGTCACACAGACGACAAACACGTTTCTCTCAACGAGAGGCCAGCTTGTTGATATCGTCAGTGTACACGGTGGGGCAAATAAAAGTGGCCCGGACGAGTGGATACGACTGGACGTGAATGTATACATGTGACAGAAGTGAAGCGCACACCACTTGTACGCCCGACACGCGTTCCACACCGGTTCAGGGCTTAGTGCGGGCTGCATCAGTGCGTGTAGACCAGGGAAATGGGGACGATGGTACTCACAGTGGAACAGCAGGTGTTCGTTATGGAAAGTTACACGTCAACAAAGTTATGGAAACGGTGTGGCCAGTTGTTTGCTGAGAAGTTTAATGGTGTCAAAGTGCCAACAAAGAGTGCCAATGACATCAGACAGAATATGCTTTGAACAAGTCAAAAAAACGTGCCCGCACGCCAGAGAATTTGGCTACAGTTCACCAGAAAATTCTTCGGAGTAGTACCAAATCAACGTGACCTCTATCGCAAGAAACCGGCAGATCCCGTCGATCAGGCGGACAAGTACCACACCTGAACATTCACATGCATCCGTGCCGAAGTGTGTTGTTCATGCGTTCAAATCAGCAGATGCTCCTCAGAGCCTCCTGTTTTCTGAGTTCTGTTCACTGAGATAACGATGAATGACTTGGACATGTATCAGTTCTTTATGTCTGAATGAGCCTGATTGCACGTGAGTGATTATGTCAACTCACACAATCACAGGTTCTGGACAGCGGAGAATCCGCATAACGTCCACGAAACACCATTGCATGATCAGAAGGTTAGGGTTTGATGTGCAGTGTCTGCATTCCGCATTATTGGTCCCATCTTCTTTCGTCAGACGCTGACGTGGGCACGTTACATTGCCATCATTTTGAAACCATTTGTGGCAGCATTAACGCGGGAGGAAAAGACCTGCAATTACTTCCAGTAGGATGGAGCAACTGTTCATACAGCCTGCCGAGCCTTGGAGCACATTTACAAAATCTTCACGCCTGACAGAGTTGTTAGCAAAGGTGTGTCTGGTCGCGGCCCTAGCTGGCCATCTAGGTCACATGATCTATCAGCGTGAGATTACTTTGTGTGGAGAGCCCTCAAATGTAAGGTGTATCGCAACAGCCATCACAGTCTTTAAAAAATGCAGCAAAATATTGCGGATGAGAGTGCAGCAATTCCAGCAGTCCAGCTTCGATGTGCCTTCAGTAACTTGCTGAACAGGGCCTAAAGTGACAAGAGAAGAATGGTGGTCACTTTCAACATCTGCTATAGTCAGGTTAGCACTGTATTTCCTTTGCTCTGCTGAGTTTGTACCCTGGAATTGTGTTCATTAGGCCACTTTTATTTGTCCCACCCTTTATCATTGTCAAAGTGAAGTCTTCGCAGGTGATTTTTAAGTTTCAGAAACAGATGAAAATGTGGAGGGGCCAAGACGGGACGGTATGGAGGATGACCGATGACAGTGAACCGAAGGAGTCGGATTGTTGCAGATGTCGCAGAGATCCTGATATCGTGTCGACCTCCTTTCGCCCGGCCTAGTGCAGCAGATCGATGTGACATGGACTTGGAAGTCCCCTGCAGAAATAAAGACCCGTGGAGCATCTATAGCCGTCCATAACTGCGAAAGTGTTGCTGGTACTGGCTGTTGTGAAAGAATCGATCTCTCGATTATGTCCCATAAATATTCGATAGGATTCACATCGGGCGACCTGGGTTGCCAAATCTTTTGCTCCAACTGTCCAGAATGTTCTGCAAGCCAATCACTAACAGTTGTGTCCCAGTGACATGTCGCACTGTCATCTACAAAAATTCCATCCTTGTTTTAGAACACGAAGTCCATGAATGGCGGCAAATGGTCTACTCCAGTGAATGATCGGTTCAGTTGGGGCAGAGGATCCATACCATAATGGAGGCACCACCAGCTTGCCTTGTGGACAACTAGTGGTCTGTCGCTTCGTGTGGTCTGCGCCATACTCGAACCGTACCATCAACTTTTACCAAATGAGATCATTTGACCAGACCACTGTTTTATAGTCGTCTATGATCCAACCGATATGGTCACGAGCCCAGAAGACGCGCTGCAGGTGATTTCGTGTTGTCAGCAAAGACATTCGCGTCAGTCGTCTACTGCCATAGCCCATTAAAGCCATATTTGCCGCAATGCCCTAACACATAAGTTCATTGTACTTCCCACATTGATTTCTGCGGTTGTGTCACACAGTGTTTCTTGTCTGTTAGCAGTGACAACTCCGAGCGCACGTCGTACTCTCTGTCGTTAATTGAAGGTCGTCGGCCAATGGATTGTCCGTGGTGAGAGATAATGCCTGGAAATTGGTATTCTCGGCACACTTTTGACACTATGGATCTCGGAATATTGAATTCCCTAACAATTTCCGGAGCGGAATGTTCCATAAGTCTATCTCCAACTACCATTCTGCATTAAAGGGGTGTTAATTTCGGTTGTGAGGCCATAATTACGTCGGAAACCTTTACATATGAGTCAGATGAGTAGAAATGATAGCTCCACCATTGTACTCCCCTTTTATGTCTTGTGTACGCGATACTACCGCCATCTGTATATCTGCATACCACTATTCCATGACTTTGTCACTTCAATGTACACCTCGAGGGAAAAGAGATGTTGGGCTTCCTAAGAAAAGATGGAAAGATCGTCCTGAAATTGGAACCGCCAAGAGCGCAAAATCAAAATAGGATATGTTGATGATGTATTTGAATTTGTAGTTGAAATGTCCTGGCAGAATAAGGAAATTGTAAGGTATTTTATGTTGTGTGATAGTATTAATTCATATTGTGGCTGAAGCTCATTTTACTGTGTTTGCTTCCAGAAACACAATTATGAAAATATAGTTCGCCTCGAGCAACCACGAACTATTCTTGTTTAACGGTCACCGCACAGACTCGTGTCTGAGAAATATTTATATAAGCACTCTCGGTATTGGAAAACAACTATTTAAAACTGAAAGGGGTCAACTGGGGTACACTTATATGTGGCACCCGAATATTGTAATGAGACTAATGTAAAGTAAAATGAAACTATTATATTGTAAACAATGTGTGTCTCTGATGGGCTCTATAAAGCGGATCACTGACTTTGCACAATCGCAGAGCCAAAGAAACTGCTTCTGATCTGAGATTATAGTGTTGGAGTAGGTGAGCACTTGTCTCACAGCAGTGAGTGTGTAGCTGTCTGTGAGTGAAAGAGAATGCAGTAGGCAGCTTTTTGTGCTATTCTCTGTAAAGCCACCAAGTGTTAGATTATAAGTAGGAATTTCATCATACCAATATTTTGTGTTACACTGCACGTAAAATAGGTAGTTAAAATGGTGAGTGATTTTATAATGAAATGTTAAGTTAAATGTTGAAACGTAAAATTAATTGTGACAAGAAAGAGTTATTGGACTGATATTACAAAGAAGCTTTACGAGTACATGTATTATTGGAAATATACATGTGGAAGCAGAAGTCTTCTCGCAGTTAAGGCAAAGAAATTAATTTTTTGTTACTTTCCTTTTGCTAACGCGATAGTGTAAATGAGTTGGATGGTAATTGGTAACATTGAGCTCTTTGTTGAGTAACCCCAGAGTGTACGTAAACAGATTTGATTTATAGGCTAGTTACATATTTCCCTTTTGTAATATTTCTAAGATTTGTTAACACAGGTATGTGTATTTTGATGATTTGTTTTTATGCTTTTTAGTGATGTTAGATAATACTTGCTGTACAAATGTCACTATTTGTGGCTACGTCAGCAAACATAGGTTTTCATTTAGTAAAAGGGTTGTAATTTTTCTGAGTAATGTAATTTCAATTGCCAGAGATTTTGAAAAGCCAAACTTAACTTCGAATACAACTTCACTATTGAAAAAGTCAGTGATAGTAATTCACCCAAATCACTACCGCCTCCCTGGCCAGGTCACGTTTTTTAAAGACATGCAGTTTTTCTTAAAAGTTTTCATTTCTCAGCCAAAAGAATTTCATGTATATTTAAGGTATTACGGCCAGCATTGCACACCACTGAGCCTGTAGCTAGTGTATTGTAGTTTTCTTCATGAGAGAGCAGAGTATAACACGATTTTTAGAGGTAAAACAGTTTTAATTATGTGTTATGTGCACAGGGAGCAAAGTTATCACTTTTGAACTGGGCCAGAGGTTTCAGTACCTAAGGGGCCGAATATACTTTACAGTGACCGTATTTCTTTATTGGTATTGGGAGTTGCGTTGCTCAATCAGTTCGTATAAAGTTTTACTATCAATAATACAGAGTAAACACACCACTTGCAGTTACAACACGCTACACGATAACTCCAATTGTGTATGTATTCCCAGTACTGGCAATCATTTAAGCATGTCAGTAAATTTTAAAGAACGTCACAAAACGAACAAGGCACGAATCCCTATCAGAATTGTCGTTAGATTTTACACGGAATACACTAGCTGTTTTCTAGCTCATATGTATTGGAGGATCTCTTGCGCAATGAACCGTCCGACATGACTGGAAAGACAGCATGCCACTCCTCTTTACGAAAAGGGTAAAATAAAGGATACGCACACCAATATCGCTTATGTCCGTCTGTTCCAAGATCGTACATAATATACTAAACAAAAAATTGTGACGTTACTAGAGGAAAACAACCCTCTATTGAAGAATTAACACGATATTAGGATAAATCATACCTCTCGAACACAGTTTGCTTCATTCACACACGGAATCTCGCAAACAGATGCAGTTTAACCAGTAGATTCCGTCTTCCTAGATTTCCGGATGGCGTTCGACACTGAATCACGTTGCCCGTTACCAGTCAGCATACGGCCATACGAACAATCTTTGCCAATTGTGATTGGCTTGTTGAATATTAGGCTAGCAGTGTAGTGGACGACGAATGTTCGACAGAAGTGACACTAACGTCGGCTATGCTTCAGGGAAGTGTAATCGGGCCTTTAAGGTCCTCAGTATAAGTGAAGGATTCATCAAATAGAATCAGCAGCACTGTTAGATGGTTCGTTTGTGACTAAACGAGTGGTTTTGCTGCCCTTTTGAGTGCTATAAGGAGGTAAACGACAAGGCCTGGCAACTGTGTATGTTAAATTAATAGTACGGTATGTCTACTGAAACTGCCAAGATTGCCTACTGTTGAGGTACAGCAAGTATTTCTGGAATTAGCGAAAACCTAAAGCACAATAACATTATTATCTACGTCGTATTTTTTACAGATCATTGAAGTTTAAATGTTTATTCATTTATGACGCATAACAACCATTAGCAGACATCTTAACACGTACAATACACCACTAAAAAGGTCATGACCCCAGTCACATGACGAACTAGCTTGTTGATCGGCACGCATGAAAACAAATTGTTAACTTATTTTTTGCTTCGATTAAACTCTGACAAAACAGAATACGACACAAAAACACGTTTTTAGAGTCAGCATGTTGACATTGCATGGGGATTAAGATATAATAGTTGATGTAAATATGATTTGTTATTCTTGAGGGTATTTTTGTTCTGTCATTGCGACCACAATACTCTGAAGAATTGTAAAGCAACTACGAACAATATAGCCACACGAATTAAGAATTTAATGATTTGTTGTGTTTGTAAAAAACGTTAAGAAGTGGGCTTTGAGTCTAGTAGTGCCATAGCGACTAGTAGAATAGGGACATGTATTTGACTAGCTTCTATGATTCCTTTCGAACATAACAGTAAGTTAAAAAGATAAAGTATAGACATTGATTATGGAATAAGACGTACGCTTAGGTATATTGAAATCTTTTAATGTACGGAAAGCAATAAACAAGTTATAACATCCCTTTCCCCAAACTTGCGATTATGGGTCGTAAATCGATCAGCTGATCGGTCCAATGACCTGTAAACTGATATTGATTCAAATTTAATATTTGTCGCGAGGCGGCACGTTTCGCCTGCGCGAAGGAAATATTTATTGACTTAGCGTTGCTCCACGGCGAGCGAAGAAATTTAAGAAAATCAATGTATGACCGGACTTCGTTGCAAGACAGGATAACGAGAGGACGTGTATTAAGTGTGTGCAATGAAATATTGTTACGATCCATACTATATAATTTGTGTTTTTTTGAGATTCACAAGCGATATTTAACGTTAGTGTGGAGTTTAGTAACAGCCATAATGCAGCCTGGTGCATTTCAAAGGAAATTTCGCGTATTTATTTTTGATCAAAAGATTCTGTGTTGAACTGTAATGTACGACAAGCTTGTATAGGACTTCGAGCATTTGGTAGTCGATGTTTGCTGTAGAACCTGCTTCAATAATACGGTCAAAAGCAAAGAGAAAGTTTTCTCTGCTAACACGAACTCGTTTCACTCGCAGTCATCGAATGACCAAATGCGAATGGCAGTATCCCAATTCGAGAAGATCCTATAGAAGTTTTCTTTCTCTTACGTTTCAAGGGTTTTACAGGTGACCGTCGGGGTCGGCAGCTGCTTCTATACCACGAAAGTAACTTGTCTACGTGTACGAAATTACGTCCGCTGTGGGAGTAGTCGACGCCGCTCTGGAAATTGATATTGACCGTCACAGACATACAAACAGAGACACCACACGCACTATTTCAATAACGAGTTTAATATTACCAGCTTAAAAACATTAATTTCTTATTTTGAGCCATAATATTGTACAGTGTATACTGATAAGGTGGACCAAGGAAAGTAGCACTTCACTGCAGAAGTTGCTCATGTGACGAAGCTCTGGAGTACGCAAGCAGAGTAGCTTCGTGATCTTTCGTCGCTCTCCTTGCACGACTGAAGATGGGCTTCTGATCTTCATCATTGTGTTGAAAGTTTTAGATCTGCTATAAAATATGATGTTCGTTAGTATTCTGAACTTTCATTTGATGCTCTACTTGCTTTTCTCTTCACTGTACATTGATTCATTTATCCGCCGCAGGTTTGCTTAGAAACCTGTGACTATCTTTCCATAGTTGTCTCCTTTGATTCTTTATTTAGAAATGACGTTACACATTGAACTTAAACTAACGCATTGTTACGTCATCATCCTTCAGGATGCTACAACTCCCTTAATTTTCAATAATTTTGCTGATTAGCCACATCAGTTACATAATTATTTGGGCCAAAAGGCAGAAGCACATAACCAACCTCTGAATGTAATTTTAGCAAAAACTGCAGTAGGTTGTGTGCTTGCCCAATCAAGGCAGGTTGCTTCTGATACGACTGCAGAGGAAACGCAGTTGGTTCAAAAATGGTTCAAATGGCTCTGAGCACTATGGGACTTGACATCTGAGGTCATCAGTCCCCTAGAACTTAGAACTACTTAAACCTAACTAACCTAAGGACATCACACACATCCATGCCCGAGGCATGATTCGAACCTGCGACCGTAGCAGTCACGCGGTTCCGGACTGCGCGCCTAGAACCGCGAGACCACCGGGCCGGCGCAGTTGGTTCACTTGTCAGGAAGTAGCCAGTGAGTTCGCACGATGACGAACCTGTCTTCTGCAGGAAAGTATTGTAAAGAAATGCGGAAATACTTGTGTAAATGTGCATAAATGCACTATCATTCCATACGTAATATAGATCGTTCGATTCCAAGATTAGTGTTAAATATTGTGAATCTGTTACATCGCATTAGTACTTAGGGGTAACACAAAGAAAGGATATGAAATGAACCGATCGCGTGCAACCAGTATTAGAGAAGGTGAACTGAAGGATATGATTTGTTCTATGGGTTCTCAGGATGTGCAGTGCATCTGTAAAAGAAATTGCATACGAGATGCTAATGCGACCAATTCTACAGTCTAGTCACATTAATGTGAACGCATGTCAAAAGCCTGAATAACAACCTTTAGAAGCGCGGACGACTGCGAGACGTGCAAAAAAGGACTCAGTGAGGTTCTGGAAGGTACCAACAGGGATGTGGAGCGATGCCGACTCCAGTGCTATGGTCAGCTTGTAACCTCCCCCTCACTTATCGACCTTAATGACAGTGAAAAATTAAACCGCGTGTACCTAATGGAAATTTGGGAAAAGCAATCGTCACCGAAGTTAATCTGTCGGTAAAGAGGGAGGAAAGGGTTACATCTAAATGAAAGGAAAAATGCAAATGAAACTGGTGGAAATTAATTTTGGAAAGGGGTAAAGTTAATGAAGAAAGTAAATGTGCAGCCGTTACGTTAACAATTAACTAGCGGTAATTAGATATTTGAGATTAGGGGGAAATTACGGTCGCCAGTCCTAAGGACAATTACTATAGTAACTGAAAAAGAAAGGTAATTACACATATAATTAGCACTAGAAGCGTGGCAACTGAAGGTTGACACGTGTAGTGTGAAAACTGAAAGTTTGTCAGAAGTAATAACTTTCGTTGCACTCTGACTTAATTTAGCAAAAGAATTAATAAAACCAGAAAACTGAAAGTTAATTTAGTGACTGAAATTAATAAGAAGCTTTCTTTCTTAAGCACATCGAAATTCAGTAAAATACGGTTAGTCTTGGACTACCTCAACAATCATTTCAAAAGCAACTTGACTCTACGCAATTTAGAAACAAGAGATTTAACTTTGAACTTGAATTAAATGATTCTGAACAATTAACAACAGTAAAATTTAGTACGTACCAAGCTGAGCTGCAGTCACAGGTAAGCTAAAATATGCTAACAAAACTCGCACTCTTAATTTGTGCTCGTGTAATCTAAATATTGTAGCCAGCTATGATTACTTTAACTGAACTTTGAAATTAAAGCAGTGAAATCTAATTATATTATTTTAATGCTGGCGTTTGAATTTCAACGACACTCGGGTTCATTTCGGAAAAGGAAGGGACCCTGCTTGGCAATGCAATTGGGACAATGAGCAACAAAAGTCCATGCTAAGTTGCAGTAATTTTGCGAGGCAAATGGAAGTTTGAAAAGCTGAGGTCTGCCATACAGTTCTGAAACTTTACATGCTTTTAGTCTTCCTTGTTGGTTGACTGAAGGTTTGAAGTCGTCGATCGAGGAGGTGGCGACAGTCACTCATTGTCGGCCGTCGCTGTTGCAGAAGCTAGATGTTGGCGCGCCTTCTTCTCGATACGGTCACCAGACGAAACGGGCTCTTGATGTGCGCCAGCTAATGCTCCCCGTCCGCGACACCATGTCAGAAACTATCATCGCAAGTCGAGCGCAATTACATGCTGCCAAACCTCGAAAGCGCGGCAACTCGCGGGAGCGTCACACAACACACCTGCTCCACTGCACTACAGCCGGACTCTCTCTGCTCTGCCCGCGCTCCACGCGGCAGAGTTAACACTACCAAAGATCCTAAACACTTTCGTTCTCCACACGACCTATCGATGTATTCGTTCGATAGTATAGTTTTCCCTAGGCCAGACCCAGCGTATAAATACAAATAATATTCACAAAACAAACCAATTATACATCGATATAAATGCATAAATATATATATACAAATAGTAAAACAATTACAATATGTAAAGACACAGAAATGTCATATATTGAGGTAACAAAACAAGGAAAAAAATTATAGTACAACAGATGGAAATAGGAGGATATGCATTTCCGGCGTTACAAGCTGTGCTAAGTTTCTCAGGTGAGGAACAAAGGCTCGATCGAGGTGGTCCCACATATTCTCGATAGGATTTAAATCCGGGGTGATTGGTGGCTACGGGTGTACAATAAACTTATACTGCTGTCCCTCGAGTCACGCACCTACCTCGCGAGCTGTGTGACTGGTTGCATTGTCCTCCTAATAGAGGCCATCCTGCTGAGGAAAACCAAACTGCTTGTAGGGGTGGACATGGTTTCTAACAATAGACGAATACTTTTGTTGATCGATTGTGTCTTCCATGTTGACGAGATCTCCCAAAGAATGCCAAGAAAACATTCCCCAGACCGTACCGCTTGCTGCGTCTGCCAGGATGTTTGCCTTCAGACGTGGTTCACCTGAAAATGCCAGCTGTCGCTACTCAGTGGACAACCAGCTGCGGTACTGGCGTGCAGCTTCCAGCTGATGAACAGTAGTCAGCATGGATGCATGAACCAGACGTCTGCTGCAGAGACCCATACGCAACAAGGTCCGCTGAAGGGCCGTTGACGAGACGCTGTTGGTAGCCCCTTGTTTATCTGGAACAGACAGTTGCTTAACAATTGCACGTCTATTTTCCCGTACACATTTCCGCAGCCATCGTTCACGCCTGTCATCTATGACCCGTGGTGCACCATAGCTGCCACGGGACCGGTTTTGGATAGCGCCATTTTGCCACTGATAGTATATTGTTACCATGGCGGCACGCAAACAGTTTACAAACTTAGCCATTTCGGAAATCCTTCCACCCCTAAACAGAAAACCAATATCATGTCATTTCAGGCATCAGAAAAATTGCTCCGTTTTCGCATTACAACTGCATTGTTTTCCCTGTCCCCCGACACGCTTTGTATTACCTCCGCTGCTAGTGCTTCCACCTGCAGTCTGCGAGTGGTTATTGCACGTTGCTGTCGAACATAGATGATGGCCACATTAATGTGACTGGATCGGGTATTATTCAAGAGTTCGGGGTTTTTGTCAAGCAGGCATAACAACAGACATGAGACACGAGGTTTGGATTATAACAGAACGGAACTGTTCATACGAAAGTGTAACAGAAATGCTCGGGGAACTCAAATGGGAATCCTTGGAAGGATGACGACGTGATTCTCGTGAAACCTATTGGATGATTTTGGAGGAAGACTGTACAGCTATGCTGCTATTTACATCGTGCGTGTCGTGTAGGGATCATGAATATAAGATAAATAGTGATTAGAATGAGAAAACAGGCATATAAATAGTCGTTTTTCCCTCACTCAGTGCACGATTCTAATTAGGCAGTGATTCACTATGTGAGCGTGTGGGTGCTATTCTGTCGTTCTGAGCAATGGATTAATCTGAGATGTACCCTTTACCCTGTGGCTCGTGCAAGATGCAATTTCCACCCCCACACTACTACAGAAGACAGACAGACGCTCCTAACGTTGTAAAGAGAAATGCCTGAAAAACTTTCAGCAATAAATATCTTCTGAAGTCGTCCGCTGTAAGGAAATGACACAAAAATTTTCTTACGTAACTAGTGGGATACTTGGGTACTGGCGTAGTGCTAGTTAGTGTAAGAAAAACATGAAACTAACGAAAATCATTTTTTATTTTGCAAAAATTCTGAGAAATCACAATGGCACTTTTATTTATGAACTGAACACGTTATTTCCGGGTTCTTTTTGGAATGTGAAGTTACCTCTTAAGCATAGGATTCGCTAATGAAATTTCTATACAAAGTTTAAGATTGTTATTGACTTGGCAGAATGGCTGAGAGGCGCACCTACTCAACTTGAATAATTATCCTTTAGAATGTTGCTAGGTACAGTCGAGGCTGTCGCATGTGAAATGTTCACCCTTCTACGAAACAGGCGAAGAAATGTGCTGGTCGAGCCGATAGTTGGCACCCTTGCAGAGAAAAGACACAGTGAATGATCGTGCAGCATATGTGGACAACTTTGAACGATTCGACTGCCATTAACTAATAAACAAATCTTTCAATTTAATCTGGTAATAGCTACCCTACTCTACCAGCGTAGAGCGTTATCATGCTGAGTACCAGGTCTACAATTCTAGGCTTATAGCAGTAGTCACAGTCCCAGTCCACCAGTAGCCATTATTTTGCTCATGAGACCTACTTGACATACATCACTGTGTATTAGCAGTGATGATGGCAGTCCAGTGGCCTCAGTTCTTAGGTAGGTTTATTGTACTGTTGTGGAGGAAATACGGGGCTCGCAAGACCTGTAGTGCACAATACCGTAAGCTGCAATGACTGCTGTCTGCGCCGCTCGCTGCTGACAAATAAGATAACTCTCGTTCTATCTGGATTGACCTTCGCCAATCAAACTCTCCGTACGCCTTGATGAAGTCAAGGACTCCTATTCGCCCCTAGTCTAACTATTGGCGTGGCACGCCGGTCAGATAATCAGTCCACCGCGATGCCACTCAAAAATTCGCTCACAGGAGTTTAACTATAACTCTGTCCGTTCACACTGCACAATAAGTGTGGCGGCCAACACAGTGAACAATGCTTAATCGCAAGGACTCAAAATAGAGTAGCACACCGATTCGCTCTCAACAGAGGTGCTCTCCCAGTGAAGTACTGCGGAGAGACTTGTTCCTCGCTCTTTGAGTACACGTACGAGCGCACACGCTCCAAGAGCGACAACAGAACGGCCCCTCTCCACGCCAGACGTGAAGGGATATATCTTTTGGTCTCTTCCATTACTCCTTCAGCTCAAGGCATCAGAAATATCGTCTACCAATCAGCATTGCTCTTCTAAAACGGGAGAATGACGTTTTGTTTAAGGTGACCAATCCAGAAATCTGTAGCATCGGCGTTTGGCGTTTGCTGTCTCCCTGTGAAAATCTCTGAAACTGCGTGCTATATTTGTAAAGAATGCGTAGTCTGGCGCTCCCACACAATGTAGCGGAATTTGCTTTTAAGCCGAACACGGGGCCGTCCTTTCACTCGGGTAAACGCTGTCTGCTCTACGGGCGGTCACTGGCCGACGTAGACAGGTTGGGACTGGCCTCCTGGCATGCGGTTGCTCTCCTGAACTAAAAGCTCCTGTGACCGTCGTGTCTGGAATGTATGTGTGTACGCCAGCCTCGAGTATTTCAACCACGGTGCGCTTACTTGTTATTAGTTAATTGCATATGGTTTACATGAATTCATACAACATTGACTTTACCTTATCGAGTTTGGGTTAGAATGAAGCGTTTTGATGCGCAGAATATGATTGTGAGGGCGGAATATGTAAGCAATGAAGGTCAGGAGGCCACGACGTCTTACAACTAATTTGCCACACATTGAACAATGGCGTGTAGAATATATACGTAGATTTCTATGACGTCGATGCATGGTCATCTGTCGGGTCAGACTTATCTGAACATAAAATATCTGCCCCAATTAAAATCCTAATCAGATTGTACAGGTTTGGAAATTGTGTGTTACTTGGTGTCTGTAGACAAGAGGTACCTGTGAATCGGTCATAGAAGAATACTCCCGAATTTAAGTGATTTTTTTTTTTTTAAATTGGTCCATGCTGAGATGCAGTAAACCAGAAGAACAAAGCATACATAGAGCACAATAAACCTACCTAAGAACTGAGGCCACTGGACTGCCATCATCACTGCTAATACACAATGATGTATGTCAAGTAGGTCTCATGAGCAAAATAATGGCTACTGCTGGACTGGGACTGTGACTACTGCTATAAGCCTACAATTGTAGACCTGGTACTCGGCATGCTAACGCTCTACGCTGGTAGAGTAGGGTAGCTACTACCAGATTAAATTGAAAGATTTGTTTATTAGTTAATGGCAGTCGAATCGTTCAAAGTTGTCCACATATGCTGCACGATCATTCACTGTGTCTTTTCTCTGCAAGGGTGCCAACTATCGGCTCGATCAGCACATTTCTTCGCCTGTTTCGTAGAAGGGTGAACATCCAGCTGCTTTTATTAACTCCATCGTTAGTGCGTGATCTCCAGGATGGAGGCCTTCGGCGCTGCTGTCGCAGCACAGCCTGTCGTGCCGAAGGTAATTATAACCTCAGATGCCTGTAAGTGGTGGGCTCCAAACAGACGGAGTGAGAACTAAACACTTCCACTGAAATAGTTTACGAGCCTTATGGGCGCGACCGTGAAATAAGAACTTCAGGAAATATTGCCGCAGTTCGGGTGGAATGTTCCTGCACTGGCGGCAAATAGTGGTCTCTCAATCAGCTTTATTTCCAGAAGTAGTGGAAACTGGGATTCTACATTTCTCGGCAAAGATGATTTCCTGATCTGAATGTAGTTCCTTTCAGGAATTTTTCCGGTGTTCAGAGGGAACTCTGGCAGCTGTTACTACAACTGTTTGTCAGTCGTTTTCTAATGAGATCCGGGACAGCTCCTGCCTGGAGGCGGTACCACGCAGAGGACTGCGAATAGTTAACGAGCAATTGGTCAGGATTGCGTAAGAGGAGCGCCATACGAATCACCATTTGGAGGGAAACTCGATGTCGACGTGACGTTAAACCCGATCTTCCTTCTTCCTCTTTTCGGAGGGAAACGTCTAATATGTCGTCTGAAACTGAGATTGTTCTAAGCGCAATGCCCAGCTCTCTTAGTGAACATCCCTGTAACAATATTGACAATCTTGCGTTGGGAGCAACATGAAGTCGTCACCTGTAGAGATCATTCCTCGTTTGGACCCCTGTCAGATACTTCAGCAGATATTACACCAGCTCGCATTTTTCTACCTACAAAGAAATCGCTTAACTCAGGCTGAAGCCTTTGAAAAGTTAACGTAATGTGAATTCATGTTTCAGATTCTGAATAACAGACAACATTGTGTGTGCCTTGCCATCAAATCGTCAGACTGAATCAACTTATAAGGAATTATTGAGTAATGATGATGAGCGTTAGAAACCACAGTAGGCAGTCAGTCGAGTATAAGTGGACGTTACCTAAAATGGCAATTGCAGAATTTCGACACACATATTTAAGCATAAGAAACGTCACAGCAGAGAAATTTAGGGTAACAGAAGAAAACTTTAATTCATCAGCGAAAGAGGTAAACACAAAAATATTCCGGAAAAGAAAGGCATACAGCCATGCAAGACACTCAGAAGAAAATCAGAAGAGTGGAGGAAACTAAAGCGAAGTGGCTGCAGGGAAAACCTGAGGGCCGGCCGTTGTGGCCGAGCGGTTCTAGGCGCTTCAGTCTGGAACCGTACTGCTGCTACGGTCGCAGGTTCGAATCCTGCCTCGGGCATGGTTGTTTGTGATGTCCTTAGGTTAGTTAGGTTTAAGTAGTTCTAAGTCTAGGGGACTGATGACCTCAGATTTTAAGTCCCATAGTGCTTAGAGCCATTTGAACCATTTGAAAACGTGAGGAAACTGAAAAGAAACGGTCGTCAAGATAATAGTTTCAACGTACAGTAAACTCAAAATAACTAGGAGAATTTAACTGCAAAGGCGTCTACAATAGGAGTGCAGTGGTATTCCGCGGTTAAACACAGAGCGAAGAGGTGGAACGAGTAATTAAAGAACTTTACAAGGGGGAGCAGGTGTCTGATAACGCGACGGCGGATGTAAAAAATTCAGTGAGTGGAAGAATGGAAGAATATCATTCACACGATTCCGATAATACCGTATGAAAGCGAGAGAAAATCACTTTGATATGTGATACAGCATGCTGACATACAAAACAATGGATGAGAAAACTGAGGATCTGTTACATAACTTTTAGTTTGGTGTTGGGCAAGGTAATGGCACCAGTGAGGAAATTCAAACGTTACCATTGATAATGGAAGTAAGACTTAAGAAAAATGAAGACGATTTCGTAGAATAGTCCAATCAGAAAACGTGTTTGATGATGCAAGATAGTTTAATATGTTAGAAATTCTCAGAAAAATGAGTAAACGTATGCTATATACGCATACTACAGTAAAAGACAAATTAGGTACAGTATATACAAGAAACAAGATGAAACAATAATGAAAGACAGACTAGTAGAGGAGTGCTCAGGTTAAAAATTTTCATAAGGCAGTATTTTCTCTACTTCTGATCCTACGTATTCTTGAAATAGCCAAGGAAATAAAAGAAAGGTTCATAAGGGGTAAAATGATGAGTGAAAGGATGTATAAGATGACATTACCATCCGCTGCAGAAGCAAGAAATAATTTTAGGATCTGTTGAATGGGAAGAAGTCTGCTGAGCACGGAATATGGACTAAGAGCAAACCAAAGTAATAAGAATATATTGATGAGCACAACAGATATTAGCGCAGAAGGAAGCATGACGGATAAAGCAAGATGAATATAAGATGCAAACTAGCCCAGGTAAAGATAGCATTCCTTGCTACAAGAAGTCTGTTGTCAAAGGTAGGCTTAATTTGAGAAAGAAATTTCTGAGACTGTGCGTCCGAAGCTCATCATTGTATGGAAGTGAATCAAAGACTGTGGGAAAACCGTAGAAGAAAGAAATCGTTGGGTTTCAGACGCTATACTACAGAAGGATGCCGGAAATTAAGTAGAATTACAAGATAAGAAATTAGACTCTTCATAGAAACGACGAGGAAAGAAATATGTGGAAAATACTAAGACAGGCATTGTACTGCGAGTTAAGGGAATAACTTTCATGGTACTAGAGGGAACTGTAGAGGGAAAAAATTGTAGGGGAAGACAGATATTGAAATATACACTTAGGACGATGCGTGTAAGTGCTACTCTGAGGCAGAGAAACTGGCGCAGGAAAACAAAAAGATTGACCAAGTACGAGTAGAACTTGCACTCTCAGGGTTCCGTACAAACTTTATTACGTATTCGGACATCCATCCTGGGAATCGAGAATCGATTGTTTTTGCCTGTTATCGATATTGATACTTAATAAATGGATAGGCGGTCACATAAAACACAACAAAAATTGTTTTCGTATGATATAATGACATACGAACAATTTTCGAATGTGTTCCTTGCTAGTACTGTAAAACTTCGCTTCTTCCCAAATTTCATGAATCTAAGACTCGTTCGACCTATACTTGAGTATTGCTCATCAGTGTGGGATCCGTACCAGATCGGGTCGACGGAGGAGATAGAGAAGATCCAAAGAAGAGCGGAGCGTTTCGTCACAGGGTTATTTGGTAACCGTGATAGCGTTACGGAGATGTTTAGCAAACTCAAGTGGCAGACTCTGCCAGAGAGGCGCTCTGCATCGCGGTGTAACTTGCTCGCCAGGTTTCGAGAGGGTGCGTTTCTGGATGAGGTATCGAATATATTGCTTCCCCCTACTTATACCTCCCGAGGAGATCACGAATGTAAAATTAGAGAGATTCGAGCGCGCACGGAGGCTTTCAGACAGTCGTTCTTCCCGCGAGCCATACGCGACTGGAACAGAAAAGGGAGGTAATGACAGTGGCACGTAAAGTGCCCTCCGCCACACACCGTTGGGTGGCTTGCGGAGTATAAATGTAGCTGTAGATGTAAGACAACGGGAAGTATCGTATAGGTTTCGATGATTGAGTTTGCGAGTACTAACGCATGTGACACACATAGCTGCATATTTTGATTACATTGACTGAGAAACTTAAATTTATCACAGTAGACCTTAGTATGTGACGTAAATTTCAACGTGATACGTCTACCCGTCCATGAGAAAAAGGGCTCGTAAAAGTAAGACGGAGAGACAGACGGACAACAAAGTCCCGTTTTTACCGATTGATGTAGGGAACCCTAAAAAAACATGTAGTTCACATAAAACTAGTCAGTAGACCGGACAGGCAGAGAAAGAGGAGAGATAGGGGCGCGGAGGGGTGGGGGTGGGGGGTGGAAGGGGGGGCATGAGACTCTGAATTCGCACTGGAATCGGACACGAATAATTACCTCTCCGAAAAGCCAATCATATCAGCTAGGGAAATGTATAATGCAAGTTAAACTTAATCTTCAGACAGCGCATTCTTAATTTTATATTGGATGTTGCTTTCACTGGAAAGTTGGAGCCATGTAAAAAAAAGGAAAGGAGAACTGCTTGTGTTAGTACGGCAGTTGTTCCCAGAATAATCCAAAATTATTCTGCTATTTCGAGGGATAATTCCACACTTGGAAACAGTGGAAACCTAGGAATCTTCACTGTTACTCGGATATGCAACGCTTTACCTTTCACACAACTGTGGTTTCTTTTTTCTATGAGACACCTGTGGTAGTTTCGTCACGATTTGCATCGCCTCTGCATATCTACGTAGCCCCAGGATCAGATTCTATCGTGAGACGAGATCTTTCCAGCTGAGCGCGGTATTTCCATCTAGAGATAGGATCTCTACTGCTGCTTTCCTTCTGCATATTTTCGCCGTCTCGCAAAAATTGAAGGGCTTACATAACCCAGCTTCACGTGAGGTTCATGTTTATTTAGCCGATGCAGAAGTACGGTAATTCCTAAGCACGTTACGGTAATTGTATTTTCCCGTCAGTTTTTAAACAGACAATGTATAAATTATGGCAGTTTTTGAGTCCGCATGAGTAAATCTACACCACAGCACTCGTTGCCATCAGCTGAATTTGTTTTACCTTAAACCAAAGATACTTGCTGATAATATCCGCCTACGAAGAGTAAGAAGACTATCGCAAAACAGCAACAGGTGAATGGGGTTTTGGGGTGACGACATTAATTACATATGAGCAAGCCGAAATCTACAGCACAGCACTCGTTGTTCATGTTGCCATCAATGGATTTTGTCTTACTTTAAACCAAAGATACCGCTGGAGTACTGCTGCGCGGTGTGGAATCCTTACCAGATAGGATTAACGGAGTACATCGAGAAAGTTCAAAGAAGAGCACCACGTTTTGTATTATCGAGAAATAGTGGAGAGAATGTCACTGACATGATACAGGATTTGGGATTGACATCATTAAAACAAAGGCATTCTTCGTTGCGACGGAATCTTCTCAAGAAATTTCTATCATAAAGTTTCTCCTTCGAATGCGCAAATATTTTGTTGACGCCGACCTACATAGAAACAAACTATTATCATAACAAAATAAAGGAAATCAGAGCTAGTACGCAAAGATGTAGGTGTTCGTTTTTTCCGAGCGCTGTTCGAGATTGGAGTAATACAGAGTTATTGTGAAAGTGGTTGGGTGAACCCTCTGCAGGGTACTTTAGTGTTATTTGCAGATTATCCATGTAGATGAAGATGTAGATGTACATCTTGATTATATCTGCCTATGAAGAGAGAAGAAAGCTGTAACGGGTGAATGGGGATGTGTGGCACTGATACGAATTACGAGAGACGTCAGTTATTGCAAACGCAGATAATTGTGTAAAAAAAGAAAGAAAACAGTCATCGTTCCACACCAGAATGGCTATAGGAAAAAAAAGCCTTTGACGATGGTGCATGGAACAAACTCTCTCAATTTGCGAAAATAACAGGGATGTAGTGAACGAAAGGTTGTACTTGCACATAAATCAGACTGGTTATAAGCGCTGAACTGTGTGAAAAGGAAGCAGTCAGTCTGTGCGTTGAGTAACCGCTGAAGGTAACTAAAGAGAAATTTGCAAAGTTAGTTAAAGTTTTTGGAACAGAAATAAAAGATTTTAGATTTGCAGATGACATTGCAATTCCGTCAGAAATGGTAAAGCACATGCAAGAACATTTGAACGGAATGGATAGCGTCTTGAAAAGAGGTTATAAGACGGAAATCAACGAAAGTGAAACGAGGGTAATGGAGTAAAGCTGAATTCAGGCACGCCGAGGGAATTAGTTTAGTAAATGAAACACTAGAAGTAGCAAATGAGTTTTGTTATTTGGCTAGAAAAAAAGATTAATGATGGCCGAAGTAGAGAGGATGCAGACTGACAATAAGAACAAAAACGGATTTCTAAAATAAAAGAACTTTGTTAACATCAAATAACAATGCAAGTGTTAGTTTTTCATTTCCTGCTAAAATATTAATTTCAAGTCAGGATAATGAATATCAAGCTGTTGCTCTCTGATGTAAGAAAGAAGAAAACTGGAGAAATACCCATTTACTAATAATTTTGGAAAAAAATTGTTTCTTGTTCGCTGCTAAGAAGTTTGTGCCGGCCACCCAGCCTCGAGTTCCAGAGAGTGCCGTACACGTGAGACTGGTGTAAACGCTATGAAGAAGCGAAACAGTGACTTAAGAGGCATGTCATCCACAACTCGTCTTTGTCACGAAGAAGAGGAAAGTTAATTTGAGATTGTAGTAGCGTTGTATTGCATGCATTCTGTACTGGCCGATTTATAAATGCGCCATTGCTATTGTAGTTATTATTGATATTTTTCAAAGTTGTTACTATGAGTTGCAGTGCCTGTAGTGTTATTGGAAGAATATGTGTTATGTTTTGAGTGGATTGATGAATGGTTTATTTCAATTGAGTATCGGATTTGCCCAAGTGTAAGACGACCGTGATTATACAGGGTGAGTCACCTATCATTACCGCTGGATATATTTCGTAAACCACATCAAATACTGACAAATCGATTCCACAGACCGAACCTGAGGAGAGGGGCTAGTGTAATTGGTTAATACAAACCATAAAAAATGCACGGAAGTATGTTTTTTAACACAAACCTACGTTTTTTAAATGGAACCCCGTTAGTTTTGTTAGCACATCTGAACATATAAACAAATAGGTAATCAGTGCCGTTTGTTGCATTGTAAAATGTTAATTACATCCGGAGATATTGTAACCTAAAGTTGACGCTTGAGTACCACTCCTCCGCTGTTCGATCGTGTGTATTACGTAGGGATCCAAAGGGAACGGTGATGGACCTTAGGTACAGAAGAGACTGGAACAGCACATTACGTCCACATGCTAACACCTTTTTATTGGTCTTTTTCACTGACGCACATGTACAAAATGGTTCAAATGGCTCTGAGCACTATGGGACTCAACTTCTGAGGTTATCAGTCCCCTAGAATTTAGAACTACTTAAACCTACCTAACCTAAGGACATCACACACATCCAAATGGCTCTGAGCACTATGGGACTCAACTTCTGAGGTTATCAGTCCCCTAGAACTTAGAACTACTTAAACCTAACTAACCTAAGGACATCACACACATCCATGCCCGAGGCAGGATTCGAACCTGCTACCGTAGCGGTCTCGCGGTTCCAGACTGTAGTGCCTAGAACCGCACGGCCACTCCGGCCGGCGCACATGTACATTAACATGAAGGGTGAGGTACACGTACACACGTGGTTTCCATTTTCAATTACGGAGTGGAATAGAGTGTGTCCCGACATGTCAGGCCAATAGATGTTCAATGTGGTGGCCATCATTTGCTGCACACAATTGCAATCTCTGGCGTAATGAATGTCGTACACGCCGCAGTACATCTGGTGTAATGTCGCCGCAGGCTGCCACAATACATTGTTTCATATCCTCTGGGGTTGTAGGCACATCACGGTACACATTCTCCTTTAACGTACCCCACAGAAAGAGGTCCAGAGGTGTAAGATCAGGAGAACGGGCTGGCCAATTTATGCGTCCTCCACGTCCTATGAAACGCCCGTCGAACATCCTGTCAAGGGTCAGCCTAGTGTTAATTGCGGCATGTGCAGGTGCAAAATCATTCAGATACCACATACGTCGACGCGTTTCCAGTGGGACAGTTTCGAGCAACGTTGGCAGATCATTCTGTAGAAACGCGATGTATGTTGCAGCTGTTTGGGCCCCTGCAATGATGTGAGGGCCAATGAGGTGGTCGCCAATGATTCCGCACCATACATTTACAGTCCACGGTCGCTGTCGCTCTACCTGTCTGAGCCAGCGAGGATTGTCCACGGACCAGTAATGCATGTTCCGTAGATTCACTGCTCTGTGGTTTGTGAAATCCGCTTCATCGGTAAAAAGGTAGAACTGCAACGCATTCTCTGTTAATGCCCATTGACAGAATCGCACTCGATGATTAAAGTCATCAACATGTAATTGAAGATGTAGCGACACATGAAACGGGTGAAAGAGGTGACGATGCAGTACGCGCATGACACTACTTTGACTCAGTCCACCGGCTCTCGCAATGTCCCGTGTACTCATGTGTGGGCTCATGGCAACAGCAGCTAACACACCAACTCCACCCGCTTCTCCTGTGACGGGCCTGTTACGGACCCGTTTGCGTGCTACGACCATACCTGTTGCATACAGTTGGCGGTAGATGTTTTGCAATGTGCGGCACGTTGGATGCTCTCTGTCCGGGTACCGTTCTGCATACACCCTGCAGGCTTCCTCTGCATTTCGTCGACACTCGCCATAGTTCGGTATCATCTTCGCCTTTTCAGAGTTCGAATACACCATGGTCACAGTTCCTACAACACTACACTATCACAGACGTCTGGTAACACGGTGTTCCACAGTTGGTCTGCGTGCGGAGACGAATGCTGAATAACAATAGCAGCAAGCGCTACATGCGGACACTGCGACAGCTAGACCAAACCACAACAGTGCACTACAGCCACACTCGTAAACACGGTCGTCATCGTAAACATGTCCCTGCAGATGCTGCTCGCCGACCGTGGCCCGTGTTTGTTACAACACGCAACTCAACGTCGGAGGTTTCAAGCGTCAACTTTAGGTTACAATATCTCCGGATGTAATTAACAATGCAACAAACGGCACTGATTACGTATTTGTTTATATGTTCAGATGTGCTAACAAAACTAACGTGGTTCCATTTTAAAAAACGCAGGTTTGTGTTAAAAAACATACTTCCGTTCATTTTTGTATGGTTTGTATTAAACAATTACACTAGCCCCTCTCCTCACGTTCGGTCTGTGGAATCGGTTCGTCAGTATTTGATGTGGTTTCAAAATATATCCAGCGGTAACGTTAGGTGACTCACCCTGTATATGAGGACCCCCATTTCTTCAAGAGGCTTCTTGAGAAAAGCTTATTTTAAATATATTTTGTCTAATCAAAATTACAAACTTTTATTGACATAAAGTATCTGCCTAAAAAGTTAACATTATACCTATTCTAAATTTATGTCACTTATTGATTCTCTACATTTCGATACCGGTAACACAAGGAGAAATAAAATAAACGAAGAGAAATGGTGTACATTAACATGCCGACCTTATTCGTTTCGACATTTTTCGCTTAATAACCCTGCTGTCTGTGGTATCACTATTTTTAATCATCATCATCATCATCCAAATAGCAGAGCCGTGAAAGTTATATCTTCGTTGTAACAAACATTTGGCTGTTTCTTCAGAAAATGTTGCGATTTCTGTTGTGGTTGCCATGGGACCTGAGAATACAGTTATTTTTATCCGAAGCCATACTGGATTTCGCTTCGATACTGAGGTGATGTTATGATTTTTCTAGCTTTCAGACATATCGTCTGCCCGCCGCTCTCTCATTAGCTGCGTAGAACCAGGAGCTGACACATCCCATTTTGTTCCCGTCATACGTCGACAGCACTGCAGCACGAAACACGTCAGTCGCCTTTAGTCCTATCTGAACGATTACTGTCTCCTGCAGGAATATATACTTTTGGTGAGTACTTGCCCGATTTTAAATTCAGGTCAGTTACAACTACAAATGGATTCAACAAACTGCAGTTTAAACGTGGTATGTGCTCCTAAAAAGCCAAAGTACATGATACAGATTCTCAAGGTTGGCGGCATGACGTAAAGTCACCCGGTCACTGCCCCCCTCCACGCACTCGTCTAGTTCCCAGCAAGCTGGTACCAGTATTTCCCCTCCAACCCTTCCATAGTGTTGTGCTTTAACAAATCTGAAACACGGACTGCAATAACTTCCAGGGCGCAAAAAAAAAAAAAAAAAGGTTCAAATGGCTCTGAGCACTATGGGACTCAACATCTTAGGTCATAAGTCCCCTAGAACTTAGAACTACTTGAACCTAACTAACCTAAGGACATCACACACACCCATGCCCGAGGCAGGATTCGAACCTGCGACCGTAGCAGTCCCGCGGTTCCGGACTGCAGCGCCAGAACCGACGGCCACCGCGGCCGGTTCCAGAGCGCAGGTCATACGTAACAACAGCAACTAACATACAAACAAAAGACTGCACTCACGATTCAGTCCAATTCTCAAACTTCGCTAGTCTTGCGATCTACTCAACAATTAGTACTACCTCCACGGCTGTAATTTATTCTCGTGACAACAGTTAAAATTTAAGATGATTTATTTAGTTTTTTAAAAATCTATAGTAGATTAATTTTCGCCCTTGTTGCATCTGAATGTCACCATAATGCTCTAAAGGTGATTAAAAGCTGGTAACGCTTTTACCTTGCAAGGTGCCGGGGCTAGCAGTGTATTTAACACTAAATTCTTCTAGAATTTTCATATGTAAATGATGCTCTAAGCCTCCCCCCTCCCCCCCCCCCATTTTAACACCGACTTTTGCTGTTGCACATGGATTAAGAAGAAACGCGAAACGACTGTAATCGACCCTGTAAGTGGAGTAGAAAAGAGTTTGGCATCTGCAATAATTTAATTGGATAGAAATTAGGGAAAGTTTCATTAACGTAGTGAAAAATGAAAGGGTTGCTCTACCGATTAACAGAATGAAAGTTCCGTCCAAAATAACAATTTAATTTATTATGACTAAACGCAAAATAAGAAACAAAACACATGGAACATTTACAATACATCAAATTGGATCAAATTGGATACTCAAGTAAATGCTGTGAAGGTGAAGTTGTCCATAAACTAGATTGTGACATTTATGATGAAGTGGTATGTGGAGCCAATTCCTTGCAACTCAAATCTTAAGAGAGACACACAGCCAACCCAACATTAATTGCTGCTACAGTAGTGACAACTCAGACAATGAACACCCAAGACAGAACAAAGTTAGAAAAGACGAACAGGCGCGCTCTGCTAACCTCTGATTATCATCTAGCAAAATTGCTTGCTTTGCCGGTGCTGCGGTCGTACATTACCAAGCTGTCTTCTTAACTGCACGGGACGATCTGGCGTACCGGAGGCGGTGGCTGGTTGCTTCGACGTCCCGTCGTGGTGATGATAATGTCACGAGTATAGCCCGAAACAAATTATCCTGGTCTGGTTGTTCCAGACTAAAGACTTCCTAACAATACAAATGTGCCTCTGAGGGAGACGAAGAAGGCTCGCCACACAATCACTGACGGTACAGTGATTGA
Organism: Schistocerca piceifrons; assembly: GCF_021461385.2. NCBI lineage: Eukaryota > Metazoa > Arthropoda > Insecta > Orthoptera > Acrididae > Schistocerca > Schistocerca piceifrons. The sequence continues at coordinate 713,062,142 of NC_060140.1, read as the reverse complement.
TTTTAACAAGCAAAGTCACACAGTAACTCTGATACAGTCAACTTTAGTCAAAACTGCTCAAGACAGACAACATAGGCCGCTTGTACGCAGAAATCTCAATTGCCAACTGTACTCGGAAAGTTACATTGAAGTCAAAACTTCAGCAACTTCGTCAAACAGTTTCAATTAAATAAAAGTATATTAGACAGCCAACGGAAGGCAGGCTGTCCAGAACAGCGAGAGCTCAGACTTGTAACCTACTCCGTCCGAAAAGCGAGAGCCGACTCTCACAAGAGCACCCGAACAAACCGAACACGGAACATTCCCGCCCCCACGACAGTCGACGTGGTTAAACGTTCCAATCAGCAACTCGAAAACCGGCGGAAAATTCCAGTCTATTGCCGAAGCACTACCTTTCCACCAATGGAGATACTTGTCGCCAATTTCTGCGCCGATTTTGCTACGTCATGGAGCTATGCCCTGAGCAAGCCAATCACAGTTACGATTTTGCAGAAAACGCGGGAATTTGCCCGCCAAGACTGCCTGGGAACACAAGTCTTTCCCACACCTCGCTGGTAGCCCGCCAGAAACGGTTTTCACTAAGTTTCTGCGAAGTAACGGAATCTCTAGCCGAGCCGCTCCGTCAGGCCCCTGTGGGTGTATCGCCGCTGCTCTTATGACAATGTCGGCATCTGGGAAGCATTCACTCGTCTCCCACACACCCGTCGGCTTAACCCTTTCAAGATCATGCCACCTCTCAACATTGTATCCTAAAACGTTAATGCGATCGGATTTCTCATTTGCAGCCCACTTAGTAAATCATTAGAGTCTCTCATAATCAAATAAAATTTCAGTCTGGGTTCAGAATCAAGTAATGTTTTTTAGCTGCGGTGTACCGTGGTGGTGTCCTTGATTATAACATGGCCTGGACACGACATATGGATGGCTTCACACAGGGAAGAATTACTGGGCAACTGGAAGAAGGACGTCAGGTGACAAGTGTAACCCGGTGTTTGGTATCGTTCACAGCAGTGTGCTTGGGCAGCATTCCGAAGTAAATATTCCAGAATTCGAAACCAGAACGCTGTTAGCATTAGTGACATAAAAGTAGATATCTTAGGTTTGCGAAACAACTCAAATCACTTAAGAAAGGCAAGTCTTCCGGAACAGATGGTAGACCAATCAGGTTCCTTTCAGAGTATACAGACACAATAGCGCCTTTCTTAGCAAACGTATACAACCGCTCACTTGACGAAAGGACTGTTCCTAAAGACTGGAAAGTAACACAGGTCACACCAATATTCAAAAAAGGAAATAGGAATAACCCATTGAATTACAGACCCATATCACTGACCTCAATTTGCAGTAGGATTTTGGAGCATGTACTATACTCGAACATTATGAATCACCTTGAAGAAAACGAGTTATTGATACATAACCAACACGGATTCAGAAAATATCGTTCTTGTGCAACACAGCTATTTCTTTATTCCCATGAAGTAATGAGTGCTGTCGATGAAGGATTTCAGATCGATTCCATATTCCTAGATCTCCAAAAGGCTCTTGATACCGTTCCTCACAAGCGACTATTAATCAAATTGCGTGCATATGGAGTATCGTCTCAGTTGTGTGACTGGATTGGTTCAAATGGCTCTGAGCACTATGGGACTCAACATCTTAGGTCATAAGTCCCCTAGAACTTAGAACTACTTAAACCTAACTAACATAAGGGCATCACACACACCCATGCCCGAGGCAGGATTCGAACCTGCGACCGTAGCAGTCTCGCGGTTCCGGACTGCAGTGCCAGAACCGCTAGACCACCGCGGCCGGCTGTGACTGGATTCATGATTTCCTCTCAGAGAGGTCACAGTTCGTAGTGTTGGCTGTGAATCATGCAGTAGAACAGAAGTGATATCTGGCGCCCCGCAAGGTAGTGTCATACTCCCACTGCTGTTCCTGATTGACGTAGATGATGTCGGTGATAATCTGAGCAGCCCCCTTAGATTGCAGATGACTCTGTAATATACCGTGTAGTAAAATCATCAGATGATCAATTCCAGTTACAAAATGATCTAAAGAGAATTTCTGTATGGTGCGAAAAGTGGCAATTGGTACTAAACAAAGAAAAGTGCGACGCCATCCACATGGGTACTAAAGGAAATCCGATAAATTTTGGATATACGATAAATCGACTAAATACCGTGGAATAATAATTACGAGCAACTTAAATTGGAAAGATCACATAGATAATATTGTGGGGAAGGCGAAATAAAGACTGCGCTTTGTTGGCAGAACACTTAGAAGATGCGACAAACCCACTAAGCCGATCGGTGTGGCCGAGCGGTTCTAGGCGCTTCAGTCCGGAACCTCGCTACCGCTACAGTCGCTGGTTCGAATCCTGCCTCGGGCATGGATGTGTGTGATGCCCTTAGGTTAGTTAGGTTTAAGTAGTTCTAAATTCTAGGAGACTGATGACCTCAGATGTTAAGTCCCATAGTGCTCAGAGGCATTTGAACCAAACCCACTAAAGAGACAGCCCACATTACATTTGTCCGTCCTCTGCTGGAATATTGCTGCGCGGTGTGGGATCCTTACCAGGTAGGATTGACGGAGGACATCGAAAAAGTGCAAAGAAGGGCAGTTCGTTTCGTGTTATCGCGAAATAGGGGTGAGAGGGTCACTGATATGATACGCCAGTTGGGATGGCAGTCACTGAAAAAAAGGCGGTTTCCTTCGTGGCGAGATCTATTTACGAAATTTCAATTACCAACTGTCTCTTCCGAATGCGAAAATATTTTGTTGAAACCCGCCTGAGTATGGAGAAATGATCATCATAATAAAATAAGAGAAGAGTGGAATGGTAGAGAAGTAGTATGAAAATGGTTCGATGGACCTTCTGCCGGGCACTTAAGTGTGAATTGCAGAGTAACCATGTAGATGTAGATGTAGACAGGTAATGCTGCCCGAAGGAAAGGACGGTCGACTACTGTCAACTACAGCAGCAGTTGACCGCTGCGCTGTGCAACGGGCAAGAACAGACCCAAGTCAAACAGCGAGTGCGGCTGCAATCACAGTTAACCTGGCTGCAAGGTACGCAGTCTGACGCTCAACAGCGGCACGGCGACTGCATGCAGGTTGCACCTTTGCCTTCATCCTCTGACACCCGCACATCGGCGACACCGTTTGCCACGGTACCGAGAGCAAAGTGCTTAGACAGCAAGGGAAATGGGAGAGCAGTTGGATGAAATGGACAGCATCTTGAAAGGAGGTATAAGATGAACATAAAAAATTAAAACAACGGTAATGGAATGTAGTTGAATTAAATCAGGTGATGCTCAGGGAATCAGATTAGGAAATAAGACTCTTAATGTAGTAGATGAGTTTTGTTATTTGGACAGCAAAATAAGTGATGATGGCATAAGTAGAGCGAATATAAAATGTTGACTGGCAACCGCAAGAACAGCTTTTCTGAAAAAGAGAAATTTTTAACGTCGAATATAAAGGCTTTTCTGAAAAAAAAAGAAAAGGAATCACTCGTGAGTATCAAAGAGTGCTTGCTAGCAGAGGCTCAGCTAGCACAATGGCTGTGCGTATGCAGTCAAAAAGAATGTGGTTGTGGTCGGACAGCTCCTCATAAGCCACACATTTCCATTCTCAATTCGAAGAGACGCTGGCGACGGTGTAGAGAGTGACGTCGCTGAACAATGGAAACAATTGTGTACTGCATACAGTAGGGAAACAGTTCGGTGATGGTGATTGCATCACCATGAAAATGCACTGTGTCATAAAGAAGCATATACGGCAATGGTTTGTGGATGATAACATTGGCGAAATGGACTTATCGACCCAGAGTCCCGACCTGAACCCAATGAAATATCTTTTGGATGAGTTCGAACAACGACTTCGCTGCCATTCCTCCACAGAAGTTCATACACCTCATTGAAAGTGTTCCCAACAGAGTTCAAGTCCACTTACAGGCTTTCCGATACTTTCGATCACATGGTGTATTTGTATGGAGTATGACATGCTACTCAAACGAAAACTGAATAATAAGCAGCTCAGAGAAGAAGAAAACAGATGCCTTTGAAATGTGGTGCTACAGAAGAACGTAGATGATTCGATGGGTAGATCGTTTTATTACTGAAGAGGTGCCTAATCGCACTGGGAGAGATGAGGTTCATGGGAATGTTTCAAAGTAGAAGGCGTCGGTTGAGATGACGTGTCCTGAAGCGTTGATAAATACTCAGTCTGGCAGCGCGAATCGTTAAACTTTTGCAGATAGACCAAGGCTTGCCTGTAGTTAATGTTATCAAATGAATGTTCGTAACAATAGTTATGCAGAGAAGAAGGGCCTTGCAGATGATGAATGATTGAAAGCTGAATAAAACAAGTCATGGGATAGAAAGTATCAACAATAACTAGAATATTATGCAGGAAACCGTCGACACTTACCATAGTAAGGTCGTGATGTTTGCCTGGGAAGCGGACTTAATGGTTAAACCGCTGGCCTAACATTTGTGGGAAATGGGAGTAAAAACACATCTGGTCATCTTGATTTAGCTTTTGCATAGTTTCTCCAAATCGCTTTAGGTAAGTACCGGGATCGTTGCTAAGACAAGGAGGTAGCTAATTTCGCTCCGTATTCTAGTCCACTCCCAGGATGTCCACCGCCTCTAATGACCTCGACGTAGCCGGGACAGGAGACTATAATCTCTCTTCCTTTCGTAACGTTATCCGTCGCTGGCGGCCCTGCAAGAAGCACGCTAGAGCTTCCCCAGAAGTAATTACGCGCGACAACCTGCTCCCTTGATAAGCCTCTAGCACGCGGCGGTGCTGTCCATGTGACAGCGGCACTCCAGGCCGCTATCTCCATTAGCGTGCCGTTGGTAGGAGGAACAGGGGAACGCTCTCTGCGCCACGGCCGCCGTGCGCCAATCTGCAATTACCAGCAGTTCACCTTCAACGAATTATTACGTGCGAATAATAATTTACAGTTTTCTTGCAACAGCGTCATAGAGATATCGTTCCGACTGTCTAAATCTGTAGTTCTGTGCTTAGTTTACAATTTGTTAGCTTAAGTAGGCACGAAGACGAGATATTTGCTCTTAAATCTGAGAATTTCAAACATCCATATAAGCTATAGAAGCTACAATTGTGTTTATAGAGGCAAAAAGCTCATTGGTGGAAGTCTGTTACTTAAATACGCGCATTTAATGGAAATTTAAAGGACAATATAGAAAATTTTATAATTAGTGGAAAACATCAAGAAAAATACACTGTGATCAAAAGTATTCGGAAACCCCCAAAAACATACGTTTTTCATATAAGGGGCATTGTGCTGCCACCTACTGCCAAGTAGCGATCTCAGTGGGCATTACGCATCGTGAGAGAGCAGAATGGGGCACTCCGTGCAACTCACGTACTTCGAAAGTGGTCATGTGATTGGGTATCACTTGTGTCATACATCTGTACGCGAGATTTACACTCTCCTAAACATCCCTAGATCCACTGTTTCCGATGTGATAGTGAAGTGGAAACTTGAAGGGACACCTACAGCACAAAAGCGTACAGGCCGACCTCGTCTGTTGACTGACAGAGACCGCCGAAAGTTGAAGAGGGTCGTAATGTGTGATAGGCAGACATCTGTCCAGACCAACACAGAGGAATTCCAAACTGCATCAGGATCCAATGCAAGTACTATGATAGTCAGGCGGGAAGAGAGAAAACTTGGATTTCATGGTCGAGCGGCTGCTCATAACCCACACATCACGCCAGTAAATGCCAATCGGCGCCACGCTTGGTGTAAGGAGCGTAAATACTGGACGACTGAACAGTGGAAAACGTTGTGTGGAGTGACGAATCACGGTACACAATGTGGCCATCCGATGACAGGGTGTGGGTATGGCGAATGCCCAGTGAACGTCATCTACCATCTTGTGTAGTGCCAACAGTAAAATTCGGAGGCGTTGGTGTTATGGTGTGGTCGTGTTTCTCATGGAGGAGGATTGCACACCTTGTTGCTTTGCGTAGCACTATCACAGCACAGGCCTAAATTGATGTTTTAAGCACCTTCTTGCTTCCCAACGTTGAAGAGCAATTCGGGGATGGCGGTTGCATCTTTCGACACAACCGAGCACCTTTTCATAATGCACTGCCTGTGGCGGAGTAGTTACATGACGAAAACATCCCTGTAATGGACTGGACTGCACAGGGTGCTCACCTGAATCCTATAGAACGCCTTTGGGATGTTTTGGAATGCCGACTTCATGCTAGGCCTCACTGACCGACATCGATACCTCTCCTCAGTGCAGCAGTCCGTGAAGAATGGGCTGACATTCCCCAAGAAACATTCCAGCACCCGACTGAATGTATGCCTGCGAACGCGGAAGCTGTCATCAAGTCTGTGGGTGGGCCAACAAGATAATGAATTCCAGTAGTACCAATGGAGGGCGCCACGAAGTTGTAAGTCATTTTCAGCCACGTGTCCTGATACTTTTGCTCACTTAGTGTATATAGCCTTTCATAAATGGAATGCGAAAGCCCTCAAATATCGCATCAAAGAAAGGGTTATCAAGTAAAAGATATGAATATGCCATAACGAGTAAGCAACACAGCCAGAAATTGAAAGGAGACTGGATTCGTAACTGATTTACAGCAAGAAAATTTGGTACACGGACATTATGCAGCAGACTTACCTATGACCGTAACAGTGTGATATATAAGTTGCCGCAAGTGAAAAAATTGCAAAATCTGGGCTAAGACAAACATAAAGAAAAAAGCAAAATCCAAAAGGTGGATAAGGGACATAAAATGTAGTAAAGCATATTAAATACCTAGTTTCTGGCTTGACAGATCTCTTTATCTAATACAGAGAACAGAGAAAATTATGACACCTAGTCGTATATGTTTCGAATGATTCTTGGTACATAATAAAATTATTTACGTGCGGATTCTTGGTAAGAATACCGTCCTGTATCGTGGAAATCGTGCACTTAGATAACAAGGAGGACAATCAATGTTGTATTGTATTTCTTCATTTGGATCTACGGCTCCTGTTAATTTTTCAGGTTAAGGCCATTCTGAAGGCATGGGGGTAATTTGTGTTTTCTCGCCCTGGATAATTACTGTTAGATATTTTAAGCTACATATTGTTCACAGCTGTAACTGGGTAACCTCTTTTGATGCTAGTCCATTGTCAGGATGAGCATTACTGCAAAGGGCATTTGATTCTAAAGCATTATGTCAGGGTGTAAAACACTAAATAAATTACTTTTTCTCTCTTAACAACATGTGGGAAGGGTGCGTTCTTCTTTGGCTCGGGTATGAGGTAGAATGAAACAGCATTTTTACATAAGATAACTATTATTGAAAGATTTGTACAATGGTTTCCTTACTGGATTGTTCTGGCAGGAAGAGCGGCGTTTGCGAAGCCTTCTGCTGCGTGAGCAGCGGCGTCTGATTACATCTGGCGGTGTGTATCTCGTATTGCTGTTTCGCCCAGTTGACTGGAGACGCGCATCGTGAGGTGGCCCGTTTAATTATTGAGAATGTAGTCGTGAATCGTATGGTGATACCTTGAATGTGGCGTCCCAGTGTTTCTCTTCTCTATGCAGCCGCGTGTGTCGGTGTTGTGCATCGGCCAGCGGAGCGGCGTGGCTGGGGAAGGCCAGTGTCCCGGACTCGAACAACGGACTCCAGCTTGCCAGTCTTCGGCAGTCAGATCTTCATCCCTGCTCACAGGTGACTGCTGATGTGAGGCCGTTTCCTTCCCGTTCTCACGAGTCACCCGGGTACGTAAAAATAAGTCTTGAAATACCTTCTAACTTCTGTCTTCTGGCGGCGAGGTTGCTGTGTGCTATTCCATTACAGCGGCGGACTTGGTGCTTCTGTGTACGATGTAGTGTCTTCCTGCATGACGGTCTTCAGCACCAACTGAACTGTACTGGAACTGAACTCGAACCAAAACTGAACTGAAAACTTTGTCGGGCCCACTGCGTCTCGCGTATTTATTTGCTGCAGTTCACTGGAGGTGAACGGCTTAACGGTCATTGCCTCTTCTGTCACGTTGAAAAGCTTCTCGAAGAATCTTCTTAACGTCGGTCATTGGCTCTTGGAATGTAGACGAGGGCCTTTGATCACATGTAACAATTGAGAATCACATGAGCCGGTCGGGCGATGCCCTGACGGCTGAAGCGACAGCTTCCGATTATGTGGGGTGGGCGATGGCTTCTCCTGAATGTGCTGATTTGCAAGCGCTGGCCGTTGCCACTGCTGCTCTGACCGCTGTTTGCCTGTGTGTAACTCTTCTATACTAAACTAAGTTTTTCATTTATTTTCTAATTTCTACTTCACTTCACATTGATTTCACTAATTTATTTACCTATCTTAAGTAACACTCAACACATCGGTTTGTCATCAATAGTGTTGCTGTACACAACCAATTACATATGCGTACTATGTTACAATTATTAACATGTAGAGTCAGCTGTCAGAGCCTACACCATTTATCAAACCTGTGCAGGCTACTCCACAAATTGATACTGGCTTCTGGTGTCACTTCTTTCCTGTAGACATCACATCACTTGCGAACATTCTTAAAGAGCTTCCGACCTTCGTGCTAGATCAGCTATATATGCTGTAAGCAGAAACAGTCCTATCACACTTCATTCGTTACTATGGAAATTATCTTTACATTTGGTGATTTTGTTCCCCAAAGAGAGAAGCACCGAGTTCTCTCTACAAGGAAGTCTTGAATCCAGTCGCAAATATGTTCCCATACTCGGCAAGCTCGTATTTTTTTTTCAATGAACAGCAGTAGTAAGACAAAGCAGGTGTCACCCCACTTAACATTGTTGCCAGATGTATCCAAGATGGCTGCGATGATGTCATTGAAGATGGCGGCCTGTAGACTTGGCAACAGCGCATGATGTCATCAAAGATGGCGGCAGTGACGTCATCTGATGACGCAAGTACTGTTATTCAAGACAGCGGTTTTTGGTGGGAAAATGCCATGCCCCACTGGCAGGAATTTTGAATTTTGGCGGGAAATTGAATTATGTGCTTCTATGCCAATTTTGGGGGGAATTTTGCTCTAAGAGCTTACTCCTGCAGCTGAGGTGATTTAGTATGGCGTTGCCCTAACTAAGAAGTGCTCATGATGTCATTCAGTTCGATTATAATTTGTTTGCATTTGTTTAAATTTGTATAAATTTATTTACATTTGTTGAAATTTGTTTAAATTTACCATCTACCTACAACATTAGTGGCTTAGTACCTGTTGAGCTATCAGTGTGGAAGGAGCATGTGTTCAACTAGCCAGACGTTGGTGCCAGACAGCTGTTTTACATGCACTCACTCAGCTGAGTAGTGTATCCACAGCTCACTGCATGAAGAATGGAAGTGAGCATTAATGCTTGAACATATGAAGAGGAAGAATACAGTCCTGCAAATAAATGCTTTGTATCAAGATAAATTAAAGATGCATTACAAAATGCATGGAAATATATGTCTCTGTTGAACTTGTCATTTCTGAAACCTACGTATAAGCTCCCACTACACAAGGGACAAGTGCCTCCAATCCAGCAGACCAAAGAACTGAGCTAGTCGCAAGTTCACCACTAGAGGGCACCACAATAGGTCACGTGGTTATGCAGTTCAGTCAATAGGAGCACAGCATCATGATGATGTGACATGTTTTTCTCAGCTGAACGTGTGCCCCAGCCTCCTCATCCCCATGGCGGTCTGGAGGGGATAATTGGTGGGAAAAGGATTCAGCCTGTTCTGGGCTGCTGGAGGGAGAAAGGAGTGTACTTTATTTGTTTTTGGAACAATATACTTAGGGACGGATTTCACCTAGTTTATTTATTACACTGATAGATAATACTCACCCTGACATGCTTGAGGTCACAATATACAGTTTACAGATCTAGAAACTACTCGTAAATAATGCATTATACTGACGTGCAGAGATGCAAACAACTCGTAAATTACCGACATAACCCAGTAAACAGCATACAGATGTGCAAACTATTCGTAGATCACTGAAATAATGCATGTGTAATGCTATGCAAACACACTCACAATGCTTAAACACCTGAAAATAATGCAGTGCACAAACACTCAGTGTACGTAAAAAACGCAACGTATCAGTGACTCGAACCCTGATTCTACTGGATGGAAAGCCTAAGTGCAACCCCTAACACATGGAAACTGTCCAGATGCGGGAGAGGAAGGTTAGGCTAGTGTACTTTATTTATTTTGGTAGGGAAACTGGCGGAAATATCGATCCTAATTACGTAATTAATCACAAATGTCGGTCATAATTACACAGCTATATGCATAGCGCTACACAAAGATGGTTTAAAATCGCAATACAGCTTAAAAACTGACAATACCATACAACTGGTGTTATCTTGCTGGGAAAAAATTTCGCAATACCACTCGAAACCAGGGACAGAAACCCTTAAACTCTACCCTACATGTACAAGCTAGGGGGAAAAAGGTTGGGGTGTAAGGTGCTATCTTTATTCTTTTTGATGGGAAATACGTTCAAGTGACTAGATGCTGGTGTTAGACAGAGAGGAGTTAAAAAAAAAGTGTATTACCAGCTAGCATACAGCATCTATCATTGTTTGACGTCGGAATTCACTCAAGACACCTACTAAAATTCACCCTTAAGTCCAGGTAATCGAAGCCAATACACGATATCCCAGCTGATAGAAAAAATTGTCATTAAATAAACAGCACTCATATTGAACGGGTCATAATGCAGCACATGTACTGGGGAAAATCGTCATCCTAAAGGACTACATAGGAGGCCGTAGTTGAACTTGCGTTCTCCTTGATGTACAATCACGAACTGCTGAAAATCGAGGCTCTCTGTCCACCTGCAGGGTGGATGGACTGAGGGAGGGAGCTACTCCAACAGCATCCTTGGGACACGTTCTGGGCACTGTCCTCCTTGATACAATGGTCCTTCACCAACACAAAAGGAGGTATAGTTAACTAAACAATAGGAGATAAAAGGATGGCTTTCCCAAATGCATCTTGATCGTCTACAGAATAGTGATACAGCCGCCCCTAATGGTTAGGGGGCGCATCTGTGGCGACTAGCTGTCACAGACTAGACAGGTCCGCAATACCTCCAATAGGTCTCTCATTCTGGGATGGAAAACACTTTTGTGTAACGTCACGTAGGACACTCCAGATGGGACTGAGGGGGAGCCGCTATATCATAGAGAAGTCACCCGGCATTCTGCACTGGGCTATTTAACGTCGACTCCTATAATGAAGCAAATATTAAAAAGCGAAAAAAAACTCGTGACGATAATAAATGTCCTCTTTCCATGAAAATAGACAAAGTCCACCTTCATTTAGTTTTATGAGCAAAATCAGTATAGTATTTTACGTTCGACTGCACTCGCATCTCATTATTTTGTGACGTCCAGAAAAGTGTACCGCCACCGATCACAAATGATCAGCAGAGACATACCCACCCTGCGTAAAATGAGGAAAACGAACGTCAACTATTTTGATACGAAAACTATCGATCACTGCAGAATGTCCTCATTATTTCGAAATAAAATTGATCATGAGAGTCACTCTGTAAGGCGAGTAATTTTTGTTTTTGTTTTTTTCTGTAGTCGGATTGCACTGATCAAGTAGGTAAAAGGGGAATCTGTGGAGGGAACTCGATGTTCTTTTCGAGGAACACTATCGAGGAATGACATCTGATGCTGACCACAGGACCATGCATTAAAAACACGATCGTAGTGACTACGTTACTGTCATCATGCATAAAAAGCAGTCTTGAGTCTACAGATACACACACGAGCCGCTGATAGCGTTATGCTTTCTGGTAGAAATGCTGTCAGCAATTTGGAATCAAGTCTATCCATTCAACCACTTAATTGCATTGGATCCTGTAAGGACATCTTTCAATGATTACAGCCACTGGTGAATTATATTGTTGGCAGTCCCATATCACGAAATGAGTCACATTTTTCGAACCTATCTGTTAAGGATCCCATACAACACAAACTCCAGCCCTGTTTTTTAGACAGTCCCTCTCCATCTTGTAACTTCTCCTAAGTCTGTGCCCTGCCCTTCCTGCAGCTTAGTCCATGTGATCGTCCCAATGTAAGACTGACGCGTACAGAATTGGGAGAGCGCTATATCTAAGACCTTCAGCGTTCTGTACGGAAACAGGGCGAGCCGAGTTAATGCGACAAGAGCGCGTTTTGACCACGGTGGAAATGGGAACATGGTGTCATATCTCAAAAAAATGGTTCAAATGGCTCTGAGCACTATGCGACTTAACTTCTGAGGTCATCAGTCGCCTAGAACTTAGAACTAATTAAACCTAACTAACCGAAGGACATCACACACATCCATGCCCGAGCCAGGATTCGAACCTGCGACCGTAGCGGTCACGCGGTTCCAGACTGAAGCGCCTTTAACCGCACGGCCACACCGGCCGGCGTCATATCTCAGCCAGCCGAGTACACTGTGTAAGACCAGCGCCAAACGAAGTTTTCCCCTGCAACACGAGGTAGTAGGAGAGGTAGTATGAGCAGTTACGGTGGTGTTTCTTGTGAGAAAATTAGGCGGACTACACATCAGACATGGCATGGAGGAAGGACGAAGATTTTGCGACACATCTTGAAACAACATACAGCTAGTCCGAAGGAGATCTGTGTCTCTCAGTGTGCATTCATAAACATATGGGGCGATCCTATTAAATATACAGGTACTGATTCATTGGAGCAGGCGATTTGTGAACGAAGTCGCTTCCACAGACCGACGTAAAGTTACATCACCTGTGCTGTAGGATAACCATATCCTACACGGCAGCAAGCTACCAATTTCTGTATCATCGCCAATCAGCGCCTCCACTACTTTGCGAGTGCCATCGTATGTAAGTAGGTGACTGTGATGTATGTTCATTCATTGTTAATTCTCGAACATATATACCAGATTATACCAGACAGCGACCTACATATCTCCAGCACTTCGATAATAGTGCGTAACTTATGATCTATCTCTATGTGGATGTGAGTCACAGGGCATTCTCGTATTCGTAGGATAAAGTCAGAGACGGAAAGATCTCCTCGCATTGTCTTTGACCAACGCCCCCTACAGCTGACCAGAAGCAGACCGCTATATTTCATGTTTCATGTAGGAACAGTGCGAACTGAGTCTGTAACTACTGTCCCGCACCCATCGAAGAACACAAGGTTTCTCCAGATGCGCGAATGTCGAGGACGTTAGCACTCCTCATCGGTGTCAGTAGATATGAAACTGTTGTGATGATACAACAGACGGTTAAGAACAAGAAACGGGTGATTTCCATGCATGATGGAGCTCCAGACGGACGGAGTTCGTTGGGTTTTACGTAAATCAACTGCGCTGGCAATTCTAAAGTATTGTTTTAATGGCTGGGGTCATTACCAAGAAGGTATTGGTAAGAGAGAACATAAACACATGCTCTCCTAAGACTACAATGTTCTGAACTTAAAACACGCTATAATGTTAGATCGTTGCGGTCTCCGACGTATTAGTCGTATGGAATGCAACACTGTTACTATCTCAATGTAAGAAATATATTTCCAGCGCATGGCAGACATTCTCCTTGCAGGTTTATGTGCTATAAACTATGGCGATAAACCGTAAAATGAAAAATTAGTTCCTTAAAACATCGATTCCTTGTGATACACGTACAATATAGCTTTCCAGAGTTGTATAGGCCCCAATATTCACATCCGATCACGGTTCAGAAATTGTACTATACTCGCATCAGTCCTACATAAAATGATCTTTAGTAACGGGGAATACTTCTTACAAAGAAAGGAACATACGCGTAGCAGCGGTGTTTGACTAGTGAAATTACACGTCTTGCCGCCACTAACTCCGTAAACAGGACATCTGTCAATCAGATGTACACGTGGGGATTGTAGTACCTCACCAACACCTATCGCTAACTTAGAATCACCGTAGTTATGAAACTGAAGACTCGATTGTATGCCAAAGATGCGGTAGGGGGAAGGAGTGCCTCGCATAAATGGAGGATGGAAGTCCTCTGATGACCGTGAGATTTGCTCAAAATGGTTCAAATGGCTCTAAGCACTATGGTACTTAACAATTTTCGAACATGGCTGTTAAACTATGGTGTATCTTTCCTGTTTTTCTCGCCAAATGATTATGATGAAAAATTCAAAGAAACTACAGCTCATATAAAGTTTTATCGGCAGTCGCTCTTACCATGCATCATTGGGGAAGGAAACAGGGAAGGGTAAAATGGTAGCGTTGCCTGAAGGACCCTTCACCACAAACTGTATCGTGGTATGTGGAGTCTAGGTGTTGATATAAAAAGAGAAGCGGACTATCAGTCTAGTGTCTCTACCCGACAGTTGAATCCCAATTAGGAGTGTCAGTTGTTCCCAGTCGAAGATAAATTACGAAAAGACGACCCAGTATAATGACACGACGTCTGGTAGTGACGAACTTCATGCTACCACACTAGTTCCTCTTGCTGCTCGCACATAGATGATTAAAATTCTAAATTCTACCAAAATTCGTAGTTGCTTTCTTCTAACCGAGTTACAGCGTGGTATATAATATATGTTACAAGTACCAGACATAATATTGTTCCTCCATTAATTACTGACGGATTGGTTTTATTTTGAAGGAATGGCCTGTTTATTGTGTGTTGCACATATCGGGAATGTCTGTTTATTGTTTGTTATAAATTGACAGAAAAAATAGCAACACCAAGAAGGAGTTATGCGAAGTAAACGAAAGTTGGCAGACGTGTTTCTACATCTGAAAGTTGACGTCTATTGAAATTTCACGCCAGTCGCATAAGAGTGGAGCTGGTAGCGCCACTATGAGGATCCAAATCAGGTTTGCTTTAAAAATACACTGTAACGGTCGTTAACGTTAGTTACCTTTGAGACGGGACGTGGTGAGTCAATGTTAGTCAAGAATGCATTTAAGGCGACAAAGACGCCGTTATCAGCACCTAACTGAGTTTGAAGGAGGTCGTGCAATAGGGCTATGAGAAGCTGGATGTTCCTTCCTCAGTACTGCAGAAAGAGTTGGCAGGAATGTACCCACTGTACATGATTGCTGGCAGCTGTGGTTACGAGAATGTGCGGTCGCAGGAAGAGGGGTCTCCGGATGGCCACATGGCACTACCAGGAGGACGAACATCGTGTTTAGTCTCGGACTCTGGAGTATTGTATTGCATCTGCATCAGTAACTGGAGCAGCAGTTGATACCACAATGACACAATGAACTGTTACAAATCGGTTACTTCAAAGAAAGGTCTGAGCCAGTAGCCCATTAGCGTGCATTCCATTGACGCCTAACCACCGCCATTTGCGACTTCGGTGTTAGTAAGTGAGAGCTGACTGGAAGGCAGGGTGGAGGTCTATTGTGTTTTATGATGAATGCTAGTTCTGTCTCGATGCCAGTGATGGCTGTGGGTTAGACAGAAGAAGACCAGTTGAGGCCCTGCAACTGATCTGCCTGCACGCCAGACACACTGGAATATAGCTGGAGTTATGGCCTGGGGTGCGATTTTATATGGTAGAAGAAGCACTCTCGTGGTTATCCCATGCACCCAGACTGCAAATTTGTATGTCTATCTGGTGATTAGTCCTGTTGTACTGCCATTCATGAAAATCAGTTGAGGGAGTGTTTTCCAACAGGATAACGCTCGCCCACGTACTGCTGTCGTAATCCAATATACCTTACAGAGTGTTGGCTTCCTCGGTCACCAGATCTTTTTCCAATCGAGCACATATGGAACAATATTGGACGACAACACCAACGTTATGCACAAACAGAATTAACATATCCTGTATTGGCCGACCAAGTGCAACAGGCATGAAACACCATCCAATAAACTGACATCCGGCGCCTGTACACCACAATACATGCACGTTTGCATTCTGGCAGCTACAATGGTTATTAATGTACCAGCGTTTCACCCTTCCAATGGTTTATCTTGCACATTCATTAACCTGCGATGTTGCAATGTTAATCACTTAAACATGTAACATCAACAATTGTACTCACGAAATTTCATTACACTGTATTAATTATTTTTTGGTGTTGGGATTTCTTTTGCGTCAGTGTATGTATCGGAAATAACCTGTTTATTCCATACCATAAACATCCATGTTCTACTTGTTATATCTCCTGACTAGTTTTGTAAACGTTTCGTTTTTGGTTACTTGTTGGTACTACATTAGGCTTTTCTGTTCTTCCACAGCAGTGGATGAGAAGATGCAGAGTAGCACCATTGTTCGAAGTCCACCTCAGTTCTGTTGGTCATTTCATACTGGTTGAATGAGTTGATTCAGAGGTGGGAAGGAGCTAAAGGAAATTACAAGGTGTTCAAATCACTCTACTGCCTGATGACTGCCTCCGTTTAGTAGACAAAATGGTCTTTTTATTTTACGAAGTTGTTGTAAGAATTATGTAATACAAATCCCAGTTGAGACATAAAAAGTGTGATAAAGAGAGAACGAGCCACATTTGACATCCAATAGATATAAAATTGTTGATGGTGTTAGGACAGCAACCAGCCACAAATTTACTTTCAGTTCCTTTATTCAAAGGCTACCGTTACCGGTTCCGAATCGTTGTGATTCATCCTCACTCGGTTTACATGCTTTCTTTATGACATGTGGTGTGTTTTTTACAGATTAATTGTCGTGAAACGTCTGTTTCGAGTGTTTGTTTTCATAAAATTCGTCATTTCATATAAAATTTATTATGCAGACTACTTAATCGATCAATTCATTATCCCTACCCCCAACGAAACCAAGGGTTTTCCCAAGCCAGCATGTGGGTACCCCATCAGGGAACTCGGAGGCCGTTCCCCACCCCCCTCCCTTTCCATTACATAATCCAAGATGGCAGTTTAATGTACAATTACAAACTGAGGGAAATCGAGGCCCTCTCCCCTCTAACCACCTACAGGATGGATGTACGGGAAAATTCCCACTTCATCGCTATCTCGGAGATGCTGTGTCCCATCGCTCAAGCGCCGACTATAACGCCACGTTGAAACTCGCTTAAATCTTGATAACCTGTCATTGTGGCTGTAGTAACCGATCTACGAGGATAATCCCATAACTAAAGTCTCATATTTTTTTTATAAGTAGATAGACCTGTTTGTTTCTACAATGGTTTACATCAGTTTACAGCCTGAGCATTTAGCTTTTTTCTACATAATCACCATTTCTGTCGATGCATTTTTGTAGACGCTGTGGCAGTTTTTGTATGCCCATGACGTACCAGCTCGCCGTCATGCTGTTCAGAAAGTTATGAACCTCTTCTTTCTCCTCGTCGTCGGAGATGAATCGCTTTCCGTCCAAATGTTCTTTTAACCTAGGGAACTGGGCGCCAAGTCAGGACTATAGGGTGGGTGGTTGATTATGTTCCACTGAAACCATTGCAGGAGAGCAACGGTTTGCCTAGCGTTGTGTGGGCGATCGTTGTCATGGAGAATGTGTACGCCCTTGCTCAACATTTCTCTCCTCCGGTTCTGAATTGCCCGTTTGAGTTTTTTCAGAGTCTCACAGCACCTGTCAGCGTTAATTGTGGTCGCAGCGATTCAGCCTACACCAGTTTCTTTGGAGCTTCAGTGTATATCACGAGAGGCGGATCCGCCACCATAAAAGGAGGCGGGAAGTACTGTGTTGGCAGTAGAGAAGGAGTAACTGCAGAATGAATCGGTCAGGAGACCCCAGTAACTTCGAACGTAGACCATTCAGTGGATGTCATCTGAGAACAAATCCAACAAGTACATGTCAACCCTTCTAAGGCTGCCCATATCGAATGGTGGTGATGATATAATTGTGAAGCAGAAACACGAGGGAACAAGGCAGATAAATCAAGACCAGGCAGGCCTCATGAATGGACAGACAGGTCTCTCCAACATTGAAGAGAGTGGTTATAAGAAATCGCATGGAATCAGAGGAAGGAATTCCAAAGCGCTACAAACGGTCTAGCTAAGACAGTGGCTATACGTAGCGAGTTAAAAAGAATGGAGACAAAGGTTATAAGCCACACATTTCCATAGTCAGTGCTAAGTGTGGCTTGAGGTGGTGTAAAGAGTAGAGGGATGACAGTCAACAGTGGATGGCTAGTAACAAATGATTTGGAGTAATGAGCGATGTTGTAATGTCGAACGAAGGAAACACTTGGGGCACTCGCGATGGCACTGTAGCGTGTTCTAGGAAGTCTACATTTACTTCTGGAGGAGGTCGAGCAGATGCTACAACACACAAAAAGTGTGGTATAGATTGAACAAACCGAAATACTTAACTAAGTAATCTATATCCACGCGAATATCACGAATTTGTTACTGTCGTTGTACACTGTAAGTTATCACTTGACACAATACAGAATGATTGTCTCATCTCAGTGTACTGACTGTAAACTTCGATACAGTTCCGACGTTTAACGCAACTGCCGGATCTGGCTAAGACGATGCGGTCGTAAGCGAGCTTACAGCTTGGGCTGGGCGGATCTGGGCTCTAACGTAAGTAAACTTCCAACAGCGGTGACATATGGAATCCCTTGAGTACGTGTCTATGCCCAAGTCTCTCATATGTTTCTGCGTGAGGCAACAACTGTCCTTACTTGTGGCTCTGTTGTGACGTTCCAACTTCGCCGTGCGACCTCTTTCTTTGGACAACACTACAGATGTTATGCCCCATGTTATGCCCTGTGACAAAAGGACGGAGCGGGTTGGTCTTTACGAATTCCTGGAGAATTTTACCTGCCATTATGTATAGTGTCAACAGTGAAGTACCACGAGGCGGTGTTGTGTTATGGAAGGCTCTTTCATGGTTAGGTTGTGATAACATCGTTGGCCTTAAAAAACGCTAAATGCAGATGGATATGGACACATTTTACAGCATTGGTACTGCGTATGGTAGAGGAAATGTACAGAGACAATGATTGTTTCAGCATGACGGTGCACACTGTCATAAAGCCCTATCTGCTCAAATGTTCAAATGTGTGTGAGTTCTTAAGGGACCGAACAACTGAGGTCATCGGTCCCTAGATTTACACACTACTTAAATTAACTTATTCTAAGAACTACAAAAAAAAAAAAATGTCAAATGTGTGTGAAATCTTATGAGACATAACTGCTAAGGTCATCAGTCCCTAAGCTCACACACTACTTAACCTAAATTATCCTAAGGACAAACACACACATCCATGCCTGAGGGAGGACTCGAACCTCCGCCGGGACCATCCGCACAGAAGAACTACATACACACCCATTCCCATTCCCAAGGGAAGACTCGGACCTCCGGCGGCAGGGATCGCTCCATCTGTGATGCAATGGTTTATGGAGAATAACTTTAATTAAATGGGCCGACCTGCCCGGAGTTCCCACATGAACTCAACGAAACACCTTAAGAATGCGTTAGAAGGTCGATATCGCTCCAGACCCCAGCGTTCAACATCACTAGCTTCTCTAGTTTCTGCTATTGAGTAAGAATGGGGTGCCATTCCTCGACAGAGATTTAGACACCTCACTGAAAGTGTTGTTGTTGTTGTTGTTGTTGTTGTGGTCTTCAGTCCTGAGACTCAGCATCACCCGACATAATTCGACTACATTCCATTATCCTCGTTTTGCTTTTGTTGATGTTCATCTTATACCCTCCTTTCAAGACACTGTCCATTCCGTTCAACCGCTCTTCCAACTCCTTTGCTGTCTCTGACAGAATTACAATGTCATCGGCGAACCTCAAAGTTTTTATTTCTTCTCCATGGATTTTAATACCTACTCCGAACTATTCTTTCGTTTTCTTTACTGCTTGCTCAATATACAGATTGAATAGCATCGGGGAGAGGCTGCAACATTGTCTCACTCCCTTCCCAGCCACTGCTTCCCTTTCATCTCCCTCGACTCTTATAACTGCCATCTGCTTTCTGTATAAATTGTAAATAGCCTTTCGCTCCCTATATTTTACCCCTGCCACCTCCAGAATTTGAAAGAGAGTATTCCAGTCAACATTGTCAAAAGCTTTCTCTAAGTCTGCAAATGCTAGAAACGTAGGTTTGCCTTTCCTTAATCTTTCTTCTAAGATAAGTCATAGGGTCAGTATTGCCTCGCGTGTTCGAACATTTCTACGGAATCCAAACTGATCTTCCCCGAGGTCGGCTTTTACCAGTTTTCCATTCGTCTGTAAAGAATTCGCGTTAGTATTTTGCAGCTGTGACTTATTAAACTGATAGTTCGGTAATTTTCACATCTGTCAACACCTGCTTTCTTTGGGATTGGAATTATTATATTCTCTTGAAATCTGAGGGAATTTCACCTGTCTCATACGTCTTGCTCACCAGATGGTAGAGTTTTGTCCTGACTGGCTCTCCCAAGGCTGTCAGTAGTTCTAATGAAATGTTGTCTACTCCCGGGGGCCTTGTTTCGACTTAGGTCTTTCAGTGCTCTGTCAAAATCTTCACGCAGTATCATATCTCCCATTTCATCTCCATCTATATCCTCTTCCATTTCCATAATATTGTCCTCAAGAACATCGCCCCTGTATAGACCCTCTATATACTCCTTCAACCTTTCTGCTTTCCCTTCTTTGCTTAGATCAGGGTTTCCATCTGACCTCTTGATATTCATGCAAGTGGTTCTATTTTCTCCAAAGGTCTCTTTAATTTTCCTGTAGGCACTATCTGTCTTACCCTCGTGAGATAAGCCTCTACATCCTTACATTTGTCCTCTAGCCATCCCTGCTTAGCCATTTTGCATTTCCTGTCTATCTCATTTTTGAGACTTTTGTATTCCTTTTTGGCTGCTTCACTTACTGCATTTTTGTATTTTCTCCTTTCATCAGTATCTCTTCTGTTACCCAAGAATTTCTACTAGCCCTGGACTTTTTACTTGCTTGATCCTCTGCTGCCTTCACTACTTCATCCCTCAAAGCTACCCATTCTTCTTCTACTGTATTTCTTTCCGCCATTCTTGTGAATTGTTCCCTTATGCTCACCCTGAATCTCTGTACAACCTCTGGTTTATCCAGGTCCCATCTCCTTAAATTCCCACCTTTTTGCAGTTTCTTCAGTTTTAATCTACAGTTCATAACCAATAGACTGTGGCCAGAGTCCACATCTGCCCCTGGAAATGTCTTACAATTTAAAACCTGTTTCCTAAATCTCTGTGTTACCATTATATAATCTATCTGAAACGTTCTAGTATCTCCAGGGTTCTTCCATGTATACAGCCTTCTTTCATAATTCTTGAACCAAGTGTTAGCTATCATTAATTTATGCTCTGTGCAAAATTCTACCAGGCGGCTTCCTCTTTCATTTCTTAGCCCCAATCCATATTCACCTACTACGTTTCCTTCTCTTCCTTTTCCTACTGTCGAATTCCAGTCACCCATGACTATTAAATTTTCGTCTCCCTTCACTACCTGAATGATTTCTTTCATCTCATCATACATTTCATCAGTTTCTTCATCATCTGCAGAGCTAGTAGGCATATAAACTTGTACTGCTGTAGTAGGCGTGGGCTTCGTGTCTATCTCGGCCACCATAATGCGTTCACTATGCTGTTTGTAGTAGCTTACCCGCACTCCTATTTTTTTATTCATTATTAAATCTACTCCTGCATTGCTCCTATTTGATTTTGTATTTATAACCCTGTATTCACCTGACCAAAAGTCTTGTTCCTCCTGCCACCGAACTTCACTAATTCCCACTATATCTAACTTTAACCTATCCATTTACTTTTTTAAATTTTCTAACCTACCTGCCCAATTAAGGGATCTGACATTCCAAGCTCCGATCCGTAGAACGCCAGTTTTCTTTCTCGTGATAACGACATCGTCCTGAGAAGTCCCCACCCGGAGATCCGAATGGGGGACTATTTTACCTCCGGAATATTTTACCCAAGAGGACGCCATCATCATTTAATCATGCAGTAAAGCTGCATGCCCTCGGGAAAAATTACAGCTGTAGTTTCCCATTGCTTTCAGCCGTTCGCAGTACCACAACAGCAAGTCCGTTTTGGTTAATATTACAAGGCCAGATTAGTCAATCATCCGGACTGTTGCCCCTGCAACTACTGAAATGGCTGTTGCCTCTCTTCGGGAACCACACGTTTGTCTGGCCTCTCAACAGATACCCCTCTGTTGTGGTTGCACCTACAGTACGGCTATCTGTGTCGTTGAGGCACGCAAGCCTCCCCACCAACCGCAAGGTCCATGGTTCATGGGGTGGGGGGGGGGCACTGAAAGTGACCCCAGCAAAATTCAAGCCATTGCAAAGGGGAAGGATGGACGCAAGCCACATCAGTGTCCTGATACTTGTAATGTAAGTTAGAATGCTTCATGAATCATTGCACTCTTTGTACCCTTCCAGAGAACTGAGGTTACATAGATTCCAACTGAATATCATATTCAGATCTTTCTGAGTCAAAGATGTAAGGATGACACAGCTACAAACTGATTGTTGGAATGGCAAATGAATTTAAATTCGCTGGGAGAATTCTGTGAATGTGTACACCACATGCAGACGAGATCGTGTACAACATTCCTGAGCTACCCAACCTTAAGTATTGCTCAAGTGTTTGGTAGACTCGCTAGGTGTAATTAAGGGAAGGGACCAAAGAAATTGACGATCGTAATCAGAACGAGAATGCTATGGATATGCTTTAGGATTTTACATCGAAACCTTTGCAACTAAGGTGCTTCACTTTTAGCAACACGTTACCAAGAAAACAGAGAATATAAACATTAGTTTTAATAGTTTGAAAAAAACGCCAGTCTTGTAAACTGGAAACAAGTCTAGCCCCCACTTTTAAAACTTCAAAGATGGGAATGAATTCCACCATTGATCCCCAAAACCGATATTTTAACAAACTAACACCTAAAATGATTAAAATAACAATTATATCACTATCAAATGTAATAAATATTAAGGTCATTAAGTTAAGAAATCCAATTTCAATAGTAATTTTCATTATTCTTCAAACATTCCTTCTTGGATTAATAACAGGAACTATAATGGAAAGTTATTGATTGTCATATATCCTATTTTTAACATTTCTTGGTGGTATATTAGTCTTATTTATTTATAATGCAAGAATTGCATCAATGAAATATTTCAACCTAAATCAATTGCTATATTTTGTTAGTTTAACAATGTGAATCTTCATTATATCAACATTAACTATTTTAGATTTAATATTATTTACAGATTTCTTCAAAAATACTGAAACTATAAATATTAATAATTCAATCAATTACCAAAAAATAACAATATCTTCAGAAAAATTATAACAGTCCAACATTTATTATTACAATAATAATTATTATTATTTATTTATTTTTAGCATTATTAGCAGTAGTTAAGATCTCTAATATTAACCAAGGACCTATTCATAAAACAAAATGATTTAACTAACGAATCAATACTTACAATTAAAACACACTTCAAAGAAAATTAGCAATAAATCTGTAGTTGATCTACTGACACCAACAAATATTTCATTTTAATAAAATTTTGGGTCTGTTTAGTAATTCAAATTGTGGCTGGACTATTTTAGCTATAAATTATACCTCAAACATTGAAACAGCATTCAGTTGTGTAGTCCATATCTGTTGGGATGTAAATAATGGTTCAATTATCTGAACATTACACGTCAATGGAGCCTCTGTATTTTTTATTTGTATTTATTTACATGTAGGATGAGGGATCTATTACAGATCTTATATGTACACACACACCTGAATAATTGGGACAGCAATTCTATTCTTAGTTATAGCAACCACATTCATAGGATATGTTCTATCTTGAGGTCAAATATCATTCCGAGATGCAACAGTAATTTCTAATTTATTATCAGCAATCCCATGCTTAGGAGGAGATTTGGTTCAATGTGTATGAGGGCAGGGGGGGGTTGCTGTTGATAATGCAACATTAAATTGGTTCCTTATATTTCATTTTGTATTACCATTTATTACTGCAGCTAAGGCTTCAGTCCATCTAGTTAGGATCTAATTATCCCCTAGGATTAGATGGAGATAATTCTATTTCACTCTTACTTCACTTTAAAGGATTCTCTCACAAGTGTATTAATTATATCACTATTAATCATATTATGTCTAATTAACTATTACCTTCTAGGAGACCCAGATAACTTTCTGCCTGCCAATCCATTAGTAACACTGGTTCACATTCAACCAGAATGATATTTCTATGTGCTTATGCAATTCTATGTTCGATTACCAATAAATTGGGAGGTGTTATTGCACTGTTTCTGTCAGTTAGAATCTCAATAATTTTACTATTTTATAACAAACTCCATTCTGAGGTATTCAATTCTACCCTATTAATCAAATCCTATTTTGAATTATAGTAGTTGTTGTATGTTCACGAACATGAATTGGTAAATGACCAGTTAAAGAACCATATATTATAACAGGACAAATCCTAACAGTTATTTATTTCACATACTTATTAGTTAATGTACATGTTGCAAATGCATGCGACAAGTTAATTAAGCAATAAAAATAAATAAGTTAATTGGCTTAGGAAAAATATGTTTTGAAAATATGAAACTAGAATTTTAACTCTTCTATTAACTTTTCTCAAAAATTTTTGATAAATAAATCAAATAAATAAAATCCTTAAACCAATATAGAAAATGAAAAAATTTAAAGACAAAGATAAAAAATCTTTCAAGCTAAATATATTAACTTATCATAATGAAATCAAGGTAAAGTACCTTTAACTCAAATAAATCCAAAAGATATAATATATGGCTTAATAAAAATATAAAAGAGTAAAAATCACCCCTAAGAAAATTAAAGCCAACAACATATTCATAAAAACAATTCCAGTATATTCAGCCAAAAATTTAAAGTAAAACCACCTGCACCATATTCAATATTAAACACTGAAACTAATTCAGACTCACCTTCAGCAAAATCAAAAGGAGTTCAGTTAGTTTCAGCCAAGCAAGATGCAAAACCAACTAAAGCTAAAGGGAAAGAAATAATAATAAAACAACAATAAAATTGATAGTTATAAAATCAAAAATATTAAAACTACCGCTTACAATAATCAAAGACAGTAAAATTAAAGATAATCTAACTTCATATGAGATTGTTTGGGCAATAGAATGTAAAGAGCCTAACAAAGAATAATTTGAATTAGAAGAGCAACCAGCATTCATTACAGTATAAACACTTAATCTACTACAACATAAAAAATAAAAACCCATAAGAAGAGGAACACATGTAAGTTAAATAAGGAAAGATTAATCAAACAGCCAAAGAAATTATCAAATGAAAAACAGGAAAAAATAATAAAGTAAATAATTAACTATAATAGGAATAGGCTGCTTCTTACAAATTAATTTAATAGCATCACTAAAAGGCTGACAAATCCCTACAAACCCTACTTTGGACCTTTATGAATTTGAATATAAGTTAAAACCTTTCACTCTAATAAAGTTAAAAATAGGCACACTAATTAAAACACAAGTAACCAATAAAAGAAAATTCAAAACATATATAAATAAATCACGAAGTATCAATACTATCTATAGAAACAATCAACAGAAATGAATTCTTAATTCAACACATTAATCTGTCAATATAGTAGATAATTAATATTATGGTCCTTTCATACTCATACGGGTGAATAATCTTTGGATAGAAACAAATCTGGCTCATGCTGCTCTGAACGCAGACCATGTAAGAATTTAAAGGTTGAACATACCTAATTATTGGGCTCCTGCACTGAAAATTTTTCTTAATCCAACATCAAGGTCACAGTTTGCTTTGTCGATATGAACTCTTGAAAACAATTACACTGTTATCCCTAAGCTAACTTAATCTTATCATCATAAATTATGGATCAAAACAGCAAACATAAATCAATGATATAATAATGAAGAGCTTATTTATTCTTCATGCTACTCCAATAAAACATGATTATTAAATATAGAAAGGTCGACAAAAATATATAAAAGTAAAATGTTAAGCTCTATAGGGTCTTCAGGTCCTAAAGATGAATTTAAGCTTTTTGATATCAAAGTTAAATTCAAAAATTTATTGAGAGACAGTTGATTTGTCATGAAGCCATTCGTTCCATCCACTAATTAAGAGACTAATGATTATGCAACCTTTGCAAAATACCACAGCTGTTTCAAAATATGCTCATTGAGCAGGCCAGACATCAAAATATTTTCAAGAGGACATGTTTCTGATAAACAGTTGGAAATCATTTTTGACTAATTCCTTATAATAAGTTAACAAAGGTAAAATTTTCATACAAATAAATATGCTAATTCCATCATTATTACAACGATTATTAGATTAAATCAAGAATGTTAATACAAAATCTACAATAATTATAAAATCAAAATACAAAAAAATGAACTAAAATGTAATCTTGAAGCTAGCTGGTTTATGGCCTACTATTATATTCGAAAACAAGCATATTATAGATTAATAACTTTAAAGCTTATTCTTTAAAGAATAAATAAGGTAATATTTATATTTAAAAATTAAGTATGAACAATTAACTGTAAAAAATTGAATTTTTTGTTAAGAAACTAGATATCTTAGGTAACGAATAACATTTCATTTTTATAAATAACTTAACAATAATTATGACACATTAACTATAAGTTATTTATATATCAACCTAAATCGAGACAAGTTAAATAAATATTAAAATTTTGATAAACACTGGTACAAAAGTTACAACAAATAAAATCTACAAACGGGTTGTCGGCGACCGCAATCGAAGTGTCGGCGCTCGCAACTGCAATGTCGGCGGCCGCAATCGGACCGTCGGCTCAGGGAATCGAAGCCCGACTGACTTACATAAACAACGCCGACAATGAGCAGACAGGCCATTCCATCAGAACCACCTGATGATGGCGGAGAGGTTATTCGCCGAAATATCGTGGGACTTCAACGATCGCATCCGTCTGGGCACCTGAGAGCCCTGGAAACGACAGATACGCCGGGAAAGCCTCCGATCACATATCAGAGAACGGATGTTCGTGACAGTCTGAAAAGCTACCCTATTATACTGGCTGTATTGTATACCTGGCAATAAGTCCATAACAATTAAACAGAAGCGACTAGGACGTTTGCAGAGGCAGAAAACAATCTTTTGCGTTCTTTGTGCGAGTGTAACGGGAACGAGTAGAGGGAAAGCGATTCGAAGTGCCTTCTGCTGTACCACCGAAACTGGATAGTCAATGGGACTGGCACATGACGAGTCCTATTTCGATGTCTGCTCTTATTAAGGTGGTGTCTTTGGTGGGAAGACGAGAAAGTGTCTTCTCAGTCTCGTGAATATATTTATGCAGCTATTTGCGGGATAAATAACTTCTCCTCTTTTATAAAGTCATATAAAAAATAAATACGGTAACAGTGTGCTCTTCCACGAGTGCCATCTATCGACATCCTATTAAGTCGATGGAGCACCAGTTGATCGAGCAGGAAGCGGATCTCAGCGTCGGGAATTGAACAGCTGGTAGGACGTTCCGACTGTTGTTTACTATTATGTATTTGTGTCACTTTGAAGTGTAGTGAAGCATTCAGTAAAATTTACTTCGCCTGCCGTAATAATGTGTAACTTAATTTTTCAAGTCCTCTCAGTGACTCGGAGACAGAATGAGAAAAATATCAGAGTTTTAACTGAATCTTCTGGCGAAACAGAAAAATCACTAAACAAACTTCGGCCGAAGATACAGAGACGATAGTCGAAATGTCTTAGGACTGTCTCACCTCACCGGGTCCTCCGTCGTCAGTCGTAATGTTCAATCGTAGATCTATAGCGTATCACTCCGGACTGACTCCCCTTATATTTAGATGCTGGATCCTATCAAGACCAGCGCAGTAGTGAAAAAAAAAAAATACTGAAGAACAGGTGCGTTCAAATTTTTTGCCTTCTGGTTCTGCCTCCACATGCTGGATATTATTCTATCGCTGTAGTTAACAGTATTTATTATAGTTAGCTTTTGGACTGGAAGGAATTCTTGTAAGAGGCGACACAATAGGTTATCTGAGCTGAGCACAGGTAGCTGGGACAGATTTTTCTTTTTATCCGAAAGGGGAGCTAAGGGCGCGTCATGATTTTTGGGAAACTGTAATAAGGCGGCGAGGAGATACGATGCGGAGATAGGATAGAGACGGCATGTTTGGTGGCGTGGCGGGACCCGCGGCCGTCGCCTCATTAGGGACGCGAGGGGCGCAAAGTATTAACGCGGCGGGCGTCGGCGCGGGCCAGATCGGAGACGCGATGCATCGTAAACATCTGGAGCGGGGCGCTGGCCGCCCGGCACCGGGCTCCTGCTTCAGAGGCGGCCGTTGGGAGAAGGGGTCAAGTGCTGCGGGTAACCAGAGGGAAGCGGAGAGGCGGCACGCGCAACGGCTGCGCATGGCCTGGCATCGCTGAATGCTCGCAGTGACGAGTCGTGGAGAGAGCGGCGACTGGTACGTTAGACCGTAAATGCAATGGAAGTTGAAAGTTTCGTGTAAGGACAAATCCACTTACTTTCTATGATACACGAACATTTTATAGATCATTTTGACTTGTATTGTAGACGGATTTTAGGGATACGCAATGTCTGCCGCTTGTAGCCTGCAGAAATTTTATTTATAAAATATACTTTGTCTTCTGTACTTGTGATGTATCGATTTACTGAGACATACTTTTGCATAGCACCAATTTGTCATTTATTTGTGTTTCAGATCGATTGCAAAGATTTTAACTTCTATACATACATTAGTAAAGCTTGGGCATGTAAACGGATTCATTGTCTCTGAATGTTAAGAAAAGCATCGTTGAGTAAAGCAGCGCACGGTAAGCAGAACGGCAGCAGCGGGGAGAGCTAGTCGTAGCCGAGTCTTGGGTGAGATGTGACGGTGATGGATTGGCTTAGCTGAGGAGCTCTGAGTCAGAGCAAGTGGTTCCCCTTTGAAGACGAGAAATTTTGAGAAGTGGACAATAGCTACGAATTTTATATTATTGGACAACAGATTTTTTGAGTTTGATTTTGACGCGGAAATGACTCAGCAACCGAAAGATACTTGTCACATTGCTTTGCGTGCATCGACTATTGTGATTTCGAATGTTAGGTAAAGTAGGCGATTTATCGGTCATATGTCCAAGGCTTTAGCAAGTTCCATCCTGTTCTGTTAGTTTAAAGAAGATTTGGATTTAATATTTTAAAGGTAAACAGAGAGCAATTATGTACTGCTATATTGGTTATTGTCTGTGAAAGGGTTAGAAAGAGTGAGTCATTTTATTAAAAGGAATTTAAATGTTAGACATCCAATTTTGAGATAATTGAATAAGTTCTGATTACATTTGATTTTTCATTTTTAATCATCCTCCCCGTTTTGTTAAATGGTACATATTTTGAATGCAATGAATACTAAGAGCATTGTTAGCAAATGAACAGAATGACAGGTGGCTAGGGTGTTGTCTTTCTTGACAAGCGGTAAATTATAGCATGCAGTGGAGCACTTTTCTCTTTCAGCTTATCATATTGCAACAGCATTGTCATTGCCATCTATGCTGATACAGAACACAAGTGATCGTACGTTGGAGGTAAGACATATCATGGCCTAATTACAGGGCTCATCTGCATGGAGATTTCCTTGCCCCATGCAGTGAAATAAATTAGGCGTTAACAAATTCTAATTTTATCTTCATAGTCTTTTCACAAGATGTACATATAAGGAAGCAGTATAGTGGTTGACTTTTCTAGGAACGTATGCTCTCGGAACTTTAACATCAGACCATACCGTGAGGAGAATTAGAGTTGTGCCCTACCAAAACTACGATTTGGCAGTTTTCGTATATTACATACATAATACAGTAAATACTATGATTGCTTGGGAAAGAAACATAAATAAATGTGTAAGGGAGAAAATGGGAAAAAACAATCTGTGCTGCTGTAAACTGTCGCCAGCACACTGGTCGGCAAAGATCTAGCAAGAAGATCGATAGTAGGCGCAAGATCAAGCGCCTCTGTCAGAAGAGAGGCCAAAGACAGAATCGCAAGTAACATGTCGCCAACGCCCTCCCGACTCCACGTTTTTAGATCATCGCCGCTGACCGGAGGACCTAGGTCTCAGTCTTTCAGTCACTAACTCAGTCTCTCAATCACTAGCTCACTGTATCAGTCACTTGCACAGTCATTCAGTCACTTGCTGAGTCACTGCTGACACAACAACTCGCACTCCAACTTGTACCACAACACATGGACTCTCTTAAAGATAAGAAGCTTCCTGTTAATGTAAATAAAGAACCCTGTTAATACATGTGTGCAGTTGTGTTATAGGAGGAGGATACCTGCCACCAAACAACATCCTCTCCCTTGAATCCTATGGTACAAGATTAAAAATCACCTCCCTTCGTATTTTTTTCGCACATAATTAGAGCCACACATTATTCAGTGTTAGTCCATTGCGTAGTTTACATCCTTACAGAATATAAATTGCATTTTATAAGTAGTAATAATTAGCTGACTGGGTAACTTTTGCGCTTTTATGTAACTAAAGCAATTACTTTTGATGCGAGTACAGTTTACATGCACAAATAGAAAAAAATATATGTATTATTATTGCTGTTATTTTAAACTAAATACAACGTTCTTCATCATGTTCAAAGGCTAGTTTCCTGTCATTACTGATAAATGCTAAAGCTGTTTACGAATAGGGAATACTTGTTTTATATCTGTTCGACGAAGTATTAAAGTGATAATTTATGTGCTGCGTTTTTTTTTAATTTTACCTTATTGTTGAGGAACATGCTTTTTTTTAAATAAATGAAAAATCTGTATTGTTTTCTTTATTGTTACTACAAGAGCCCTCTGTTTCACGCTACAAATCTATAATTTTTGAAAGAAACCTGAATTAAACATTGACAATTTCAGTTTTTCTACAAGTACTGTTTATTTTTAAGTAACATAGGAGGCTAGCTATGTTCCGTAGGTTACTTGATCTTTTACGTTTTCTCACTCAGTTTCAACACAGCAACCACTTCCAGTTTTTAGGGGAACCCAGTAAGACACAAATCGCATAGGTAAAGAAAGCGATCATTCTGAGATAACGACCGACAGATATGCAATACATTTAACGTATAAATAACGCAGGTACGACCTTAATTGACCAATGCTGCTGGGAAAACTGCCATAGTTTATGCTTACTTATGGTTGTCTACGGAAGCCTGCAGTAGTTTTACTACTCTCTGCAGAACGCTTCTCTCTTGCAGCGACTGCCAATGGAGATGGCTGATCATCTCTTCAACACTTTCGCGCTTACTAAATGAAACTAAGGAAATGTGCTGCTCTTCTTTGGATCTTCTCTATTTCCTCTATCAGCCTTACCCGATACAGATCCTGTGCTGACGAGCAATATTCAAGTATTGATCGAATGAGTGCTTCTTAAGCTACTTCCTTTGTTGGTGGACTACATTTACTGAGGATTCTTCAAGTAAACCCGTCTGGCATCTGCCTTACTCGCGATTGGTTTTATGTGATTGTTCCACTTCCAGTCGCTCCATACGCATATTTGTAGATGTTTTATGGAAGTAACTACTTCCAGTAACCGTTCTGCAGTTGTATAATCATACAATAAAGAGTCTTTGTGCAATGTATTCGCAATACATTATATTTATCTATGTTGAATGCCGAATGCCCTCCCTTGCACCAGGCAGTGCAGTCGGTCAGTGCACTCGCCGCTTTGCGTTATTTGAGAAAAGCCAAAACTCCGACTCTTCGGGCCACACTACACGCCTAACATGTAATTTCTGTGTTGTTTGGTCCGTTGAAGACGTGCTACTGCAAGTGACAAATTTTTGCGAGGTACTTGACTTCTTTGACGGCAGAATCATTTGAAAAATTCTCTCGGGAACTGGTTGAGATAGTCCTGCTCTCACTGGCAGCAACAACTCTTGTTGGGTTTGAAATCTACTGTAATTCAGAAGCTGTGTTGCTTCCTTCCACTTCTTGACAGAAAATTTTTACGGCCACTATTCTTACGCCGTGCTTCGTGGTTGGGTATCGCAGCCACGCTCTAGAGTCCATTTTGATACAACAACAAATCGGGCCGCTTCATATAAGAATGTAGTCACGGCCACATGAAATACAATAGCTCTGACTGCCATTCTATCACGTCTGCATGTCGACACATCTTACTGGGCCGATTCTATACAATCGACTTGTGCATACATACGACTTCACTGCCATGATTTACCGCAAAGAAATTTCTTCTGAAGCCAAAGTCGCTAAATATTATTTATTTCACGCTGACTGGTTTCAACAGAAGTTTGTAGGCGCCATTTCATTTTCGGAAATTTAAAGTGCACACGTGTCAATAAACTTTGTTCATACATACATATCAATGCGCTTCTGTCAGAATCGATTATTGTGAAATAAATAATACACTCTAACACAAAAAAGACGTACAACGAAGGAATTATTCGACGGGGATGGAAATCGGTAGATCTGATGTAGATGACAGACATACAAATGATTATAATTTCAGAAAAATTGTTAGATTTAATCAGGAGAAAGAGCTTCACGAATTGAGCAAATTAATAACGCATTGGTCCACCTCTGGCCCTTACGCACTAAGTTATTCGGGTTAGCATTGATTGACAAAGTTGTTGTATGTCTTCGTGAGGGTATCGTGCTAAATTGTGCCCAGTTGCCGGGTGGGATCGTGAAAATCCCGAGCTTGATGGAGGGGCCTGCTCATAATGCTTCAAACACTCTCAATTGAAGAGAGACCTTGCTACCTTGCTGGCCAACATAGGATTTGACAAGCACGAAGACAAACAGTAGGAACACTCGAGTATGCGGGCGGGTATGATCTTATTGAAATGTACGATCAGGACGGCTTGCCACGAAGGGCAACAAAACGGGTCGTAGAATATCGTCGACGTACCGCTGTGCTGTAACGCTGCCGTGGATGACAAACAAAGGGGGCCTGCTGCGAAAAGAAATGGAATCCCCGACCATCACTGCTGACTGTATGGTCATATAATAGCCGACAGTCGGGTTGGTATCCAACTGCTGTCTGGGGCATCTCGAGACACGCCTCCTCTTGTCGTCAGGTCTCAGTTAGAAGCCGGATTCGTAGCTGAAGACAGTTCTGCTCCAATGAAAGAGAATGCAGACTGACGACGTGCCTGGATACGTCCCAGACAGCGGTGGTGTACCAACTTGATTGTAGCCCGCTGAACGGTCCGACAATCAGAAATTATGGTCTGGAGCGCCATTTCATTTTATGGAATAACCCTTTTGTTTGTCTTCCGCGGCCGGCTAACAATACAGCGGTACGTCGACGATATTCTACGGTACGTTTTGTTATATTTCAGCAAGATAATGCCCGCCCACATACGGCGAGAGTTTCTAGTGCTGGTCTTCGTGCTTGCCGAACTCTATCTTGGCTATCTAGCATGCCAATTCGACGTAATTTGCTCTACCAGTCAATGCCAAACCGAATAATTGCTTGCCCAAGGACGGGAAAGAGGCTTGCTCAATTTTTGAAGCTCTTTCTCTTCAATAAATCATCCTATTTTTCTGAAATTGTTATAATTTGCTCCTCTGTACATGTAATAAACATCTACCAATTCCGTCCCATTCCGATAATTCCAACGTGATGCGTCATAATCACACAAATTTGTGTAAGCCATGATTAATCTTAGCGATAGGGGGTCGTGTTGAAGGGCTGACAACAGTTCTACAAAATATGCAGCGCTCCAAAGTGGCCAGGTGTCTCTTTTAAGGAGATAGGTAGTACTTTGTCCGACGAGATTACAAACCAAATGCGTTGCTCATACACCACTCGCCTTGACAAAGATAGCGTTCGTCAATTAGTTACGTAAAACACATCTGTACACAGTCCCAGGCAAAAGTGAATTGCTTAGGTGTCATTCCGCTGCCTTCTTCTTAGTGTAAAATGTCTACATAAGTTGTTTTTATAGTTCACTTTCTTACTTTGGTCGACTGAAAAAGAGACAGTGTGAATGATAAGTCTGTATGCTTGTCAGCCTCGTTTGCTTCCTATGTTAGTGTCCATAAGTGGACGACAGACGAAAATTTAGTGTAGTTCAGGTATCTGATTAGCGGAATAAAACTGTATGAGACGTGACTAAGATCACACTTGCATTAATATTGGAACTATACATTTTAACAACCGTATAACTAAAAACGACTTTCTGTGAAGTTTTTTCCAGTTTTTAGAGAATCTCTATTTACAATAGAAACAAAAGGTTTGGTCAGAGTTTATCAGTCTCCATTTCTCCCATTATATTGGCAAACACAAAACTTTTGTAACAGAAGATTCATGTTTATTTGAAAATGTTTCAATTTAATTAAAACCGTTTCAGTTTTTCTGCGAAGATTGTGACAATTAAGGAAACAATCAAGTTTGTATCTTCCACTCACTTCTTAAAGATATTAATCGTGTGCGACACCTAGAGTGCTCTTAAAAAATACAGAGCATCGAAAATGGAATAAAACAACCAACTGTTATATTTTGGAAGTGTTACTGGAATATGTCCGCTGTAAACAGAGAGTGCAGACAATCAGTCTGCTATGAGTGCATTCCCACACTGTTGTTATTGTTGTTGTTGTGGTCTTCAGTCCTGAGACTGGTTTGATGCAGCTCTCCATGCTACTCTATCCTGTGCAAGCTTCTTCATCTCCCAGTACCTAATGCAACCTACATCCTTCTGTATCTGTTTAGTGTATTCATCTCTTGGTATCCCTCTACGATTTTTACCCTCCACGCTGCCCTCCAGTACTAAATTGGTGTCCCTTGATGCCTCAGAACATATCCTACCAACCGATCCCTTCTTCTTGTCAAGTTGTGCCACAAACTTCTCTTCTCCCCAATTCTATTCAATACCTCCTCATTAGTTATGTGATTACCCATCTAATCTTCAGCATTCTTCTGTAGCACCACATTTCGAAAGCTTCTTTTCTCTTCTTGTCCAAACTATTTATCGTCCATGTTTCACTTCCATACATGGCTCCACCCCATACAAATACTTTCAGAAACGACTTCCTGACATTTAAATCTACACTCGATGTTAACAAATTTTTCTTCTTTAGAAACGCTTTCCTTGCTATTGCCAGTCTACATTTTATATCCTCTCTACTTCGACCATCATCAGTTACTTTGCTTCCCAAATAGCAAAACTCCTTTACTACTTTAAGTGTCTCATTTCCTAATCTAATTCCCTCACCATCGCCCGATTTAATTCGACTACATTCCATTATCCTCGTTTTGCTTTTGTTGATAAGCATTCATCATAATGAGGAGGTTGATGTCTCAGCGAAACAAACTGTGTCCACAAGAACTGTTCTCGATTTGAAATTACCGCATACGTAATTCTTACGTAAAATCAAGAGCCATGGAAAACAGCAGAGGTAAGAAACGTGGAACGTGTCCATGCAAACGAAAAGTGTGTATTACGCAGCATTATGGTCTCCAAGTCCTATAAGGCAGTGGTTTACGAGGACGCATTTGGACCGATCTGCGATTTCCACCATCCCTCGACTCCTCCTTATCCATGCCCCATTTTCTATACATCTGTATAGACTCAATATTTATGACTCCTCTGCAACTGAGTATAATTCGTAATCACAGAATAATGCAAACCACATCTTGTTTTTGCTGTCGAAATTTGACAATGAACGACAGGAATTTCTTAAGACTTTGACGAATCTGAGTTAACTCCTCCCTCAAAAAGCGTCTTCTCTTTTGGTTCCTAAAGGCATTCGCTTTTATAAAGTGATTGTGAATTTAGTACTATTCATATTTCCGTTTATCTGTGGGACTTATTATTGAATTTAAGAACTAATGTGAATTGATAACACAAAAATATCTAGTTTCCCTATTATATTATCTGTTAAATACCTGTTCTGAAAAAAATTGACGAGTTGAACTTCCAATTATGTGAACATGCTTTTACTCTTACAATTACGTATTCCATGGAGAAATGTTATTTTGAATGGCTAAATCGAGCACAAATCCTGGAGGCCAGATAAAACAAAAAAAAAGAAAACGCTATTACCAGAAACCCATGAAACTACGTTTGAGTGTGGCAGTGGAGCCACATTGCGCCCAAACGGACATAACGTTGTCATAATCCCTTTGGATTAAGCTATACATTTTTAAAGACAATTTTAAATGTCTTTTCTCGAGCGCTGTCGACCTGGTGTTAGCGAGCGCAGGATTCATGGCGCCCTCAACTCCTCATGTGCGAAATCTTACTCAGAATAATAGAAACCCGTTGGTACCAAAAGTCTATCATCTGGTTTTTCAGATATAATAATGCAACCGATCAGGTTTTCACTAGAAAGCGATCAGCGAGATAACGCAGTGGGAAGCATTGGATTCGCATTCGTTACGACGGTGATTCTGTAATCCGTTCCGCTATCCAATTTCAGGTTTTTCGTTTTTTCCCTAAATGGTTTAACTTACATGCAGGTGTGTTTCCTTTGAAAAGGACAGGACTGATTTCTTTCCCTATTCGTAATCCGAGTGGGTGCTCTGTCTCTAACGGTATCATCGTCGACAGGGTGTTAAAATCTTAGCCTTCTTGCCTTTTCAGAAGAAACTTCAGTCTGAATTCAGAAACGGGAAAAATCTGCAATGCTCTTATGGTCACACTTAGATTCCTGCTGCTTCCGTGATGTTGGAAGTGATGGAAACAGATGGTAATACCTTCATAACCAAAGCTGTCCGCAATTAAATCCCAGTTTTTTACTAGACATGTTACTATTGGAGATGGTATGACTTTGAATTCTTTTGACTTTTGAGCAGACTTATCCAGCCAGTTTAATGTAGAGTCAGAACCACGGTGCTCGTCATTTTTCACAATAACTACTTATTGCCAGAAAGAGGTGATAAGTGACAAAAATAATCTCAGGCCGACTGAGGATCGAATCTCAGACATTTGGATTCGTTGAAAAGTATTTACCCACTAACCACTGATCCAGTATCGTCTTACGTAAAAAAAATTATTGCCTTTAGTCATCATATTTATCTATAACCAGTTGTATTTACGGTCTTTGACTATTATTACTATTATCATTATTTTTATCTATATCCAGTTGTATTTACGGTCTTTGACTATTTCTTATCAACTTCGAAGAAAACAAGGCTGTAAGATCCGAGTAATAATCGGTGTGTTATATATTTGGGCCGGCCGGAGTGGCCGAGCGGTTCTAGGCGCTTCAGTCTGGAACCGCACGACTGCTACGGTCGCGGGTTCGAATCCTGCTTCGGGCATGGGTGTATGTGATGTTTTGAAGTTTGTTTGGTTTAAGTAGTTCTAAGTTCTAGGGTACTGATGACCTTAGGTGTTAAGCCCCATAGTGCTCAGAGCCATTTGAACCATTTGTTATATATCTGAAACTGTACCAGGTTGTCTTCAGGCAGCACTATGTAGTAACGCTGCACCGCAACTTAATAAAGTAAACAACTATAATCAGTAGCAAACCATACATTGCATGGAATAGCCTATCCAGTCTCCCAATCTGTACCTATAGAGCATTTTGAGGAATTGCTGAAGACTGTTGCTGATCGAAGCCCCCGTCTTCAGACTTTTGTGGCGATGATAAAAGATTTGCAAGACGAGTGGTCTTAAGTACATATGGAGCTCATTACGTCATCGACAGTGTCGCAGATTGCTATTTCTGTTCCATTGCTGTTAAGATATATTAAACTCTGTGATAACATTTTGACCATTTACTTAGCTTCCGTTTAGAAATTTCGTGGATGTTGATTCCTGCCATATTGCATTAAAAAACCTTCAACGCTCTCAGTGTCGTGTGAAGTCGGTACCTTGAGGACATTTCTTTGTGTGCCGACACAAAAAGCGGTGGCTTGACCTGGAATTTGTTACAACTTAACTACAGAATGCACACATGCACGCAAGGGCTCGTACACACACACACACACACACACACACACACACACACACACACATACAAACACATGGGGGAGGCAGGGAGAGCGAGAGAGAGAAAGAGTGTGTGTGTGTGAGTGTGTGTGTGTGTGTGTGTGTGTGTGTGTGTGAGAGAGAGAGAGAGAGAGAGAGAGAGAGAGAGAGAGAGAGAGGAAAGAGAAGGAGAAACACATTTCCTTTCTCCCAAAACTGCATAGACTACAGTTCTTCAGTACCAGCCACTCTTATCAAGTGCTAAAATAGAACAGGTGAATGACGGGCGACAACGCTTGTGTGACAGTCATTCTTCCGCACACCTGATTCTTCGACATAATGCACGTAGTTTGCACTGCTAAAACCTTTAATTATAATATGAGACCGAGCTCGCGAAATTCAAAGGCTGGAAAAATTGCAGGCTCACTTGATAAGATGTGGCAGGTAATGGTGGAATGGTTACAGGTTTTGTAGATATCTTCAACTTCTCTCTCGCTTGTGGTAAATCTCCTGAGTGAAAAAAAAACGTAATTCGATTTATACGCAAGTTCGCTAAAACGCTAATCCAAAATTATCATCCGATTACTGGCTGATCAGTATACCAGCAACAATTTCAAAAGTGTAGGAGTACACTGTTCGTAAAAAGCTGACAGGTTACCACAAAAGTTATAAGATTTACGATAAAAAAATTAGGCGTCCGAAAACACCGAAGTACAGCAACTAGATTAATAAAAATATTTGATAATGACGGACAAGACGTGGATAGACGCGATACTGCCTTTTTAACACTGTTTGATTTCAGCTAGGTGCTGATTTCGATATCTTACTTTTGAATTCCTCAAAGAGCAGAGTACTATGGCTAAACCACCAATTAAGAAACAAAAGGTGAATCGTCTGTGGAGCGTAGAAGTCACTGTGAAAAATACGATCTCCAGAGACTGTCATGAACTCTGAGGGGATCCTTCCACAAACTGAAAACTAATTAGCGGACATTTTCATGAAGCACACTCTCCCGCACTTCTTGATGCTGTCTTGATGCTGCATCAAAGAAAATAATCCTGGATGAACTTCTAAACTAGGCAGAAAAAACTGTGACAGCATGCAAGAATTCTCAATTAATAAATTAGAAAATATATCCACAAAAAAGGCTGATAATCCTGCTGAATCAATACTACTGTGATACTGTTCAGTGTGGCACACAAAGAAAAAACTCCTGACGAGGCAATGAATGTTTCCAAAAGATGTGTGTAACATTTGGGTGTTTGATCATATGTGTATCCGTCATGAGTAGTTTAGGTAGATGCAATCAGATAAGCTACACGATTTTCAAACAGTTTGTTAATAGCTTTCTAAGTCAGTGACCTAAGTCGGTGACATCTGCAGTACGTCTCCCCGTACCTGTCAATGTTGCGTAACTACAGTACAAGATGTGGTACGTCTAGCACATTGGCTGTAACTACAAGGAACTGCATCTTTCTCCCACCTCCCACTGCAGCTATACGTCAATGGAAAAATCTGTTCCTGCTTCTGATCCAAAACTACGCTGAATTCAAGGGAAGATTAAAACTTTTCCAGTTATCATCGGTACAGCTTCCTTATTGGGACGTCATAGTTGGCTTCCTCCTGCCAAAGAGCCAACCATTTACGAATATCTTAGTCATATTGTCAATATCCTCCCAGCTTTTTTCAACTGTGTCTATGGTTTTTTTAGTATATGTAATGAAATAACAATCAGTCAGTTACACAAAAGAAATTTAATTTCTTTGGCGATTCGGGCTCTTAGGGCCCTTTTTCAAAAGGTTATACCCATCGTATTTTTTGCGAGTGTCAACAATAAGATGCTTACAGCGAAATGCCGTGGTCATGTGGTTCATAGTGTCTGTGTAAAATTAGTATAATTTTGTACAGAAACTACGAAC
The DNA here is from genome assembly GCF_021461385.2 of Schistocerca piceifrons. Classification (NCBI taxonomy): domain Eukaryota; kingdom Metazoa; phylum Arthropoda; class Insecta; order Orthoptera; family Acrididae; genus Schistocerca; species Schistocerca piceifrons. The sequence continues at coordinate 713,022,261 of NC_060140.1, read as the reverse complement.
CACATGAGCACGGTATTTCGCTGTAAGCATCTTATTATTGACACTCGCAAATAAAGTGATTGGTATGATCTTCTAAAGAAGGGTACTAAGTGCCCGAAATCGCTAAAGAAATTAAATTTCTTTTATGCAACTGGTTGCTTATTATTTCGTTATGTACGTCTTCAGTTCCTATCATGGAGTGATATTAGGGGCAATCAAATAAAAACGAGACAGACGGAAAAAGTAAGTAAGCTGTTTATTATTACAATACTAATCACCATAACTGTTATTACATTTATCCCACTGTGGGACAAGACGGTCAGTGCCTTCATAGAAAAAAAATTGTGGTTTCCTACTGGACCATGATTGTAACCAGGCGTGCAGATTGCGACATTTCTTATGAGCCTTATACAGATATAAAGAATTAAATAGCAGAACTTCAAGGTGTCTATGGGACAATAAAAAAACATTAAACAAAAAGACAACAAAAGAAACGCAACTGAAATTCTGTAAAACACTAGCTCTTCCGTTGCTGCTTTAGGATCTGAGACTTGGTTAGCAAACAAGCAGGACATAAATTGAATAGTTACGTCAGGAATGAAATTCCTCAGATCAGTTAACAGACGTTCTAGAAGGAAAGTTAAGGAACAAAAATTCAGAACTGAACTTAGAATACTTGCAATAATCGAAAAAACTGGCAGGTATACACAAGACATGGAAGGAACATGTAAACAGATTTCAACAAGGCCTATATTCTAAAAAGATTTTGTAATATACAGGGTGGTCCACTGATCGTGATCGAGCCAAATATCTCACGTAATAAGCGTCAAACGAAAAAACTACAAAGAACGAAACTCGTCTAGCTTCAAGGGGGAAACCAGATGGCGCTATGGTTGGCCCGCTAGATGGCGCTGCCATAGGTCAAACGGATATCAACTCCTTTTTTTTTTAAATAGGAACCCCGATTTTTATTACATATTCGAGTAGTACGTAAAGAAATATGACTGTTTTAGTTTGACCACTTTTTTCGCTTTGTGATAGGTGGCGCTGTAATAGTGACAAACATATAAGTACGTGGTATTACGTAACATTCCGCCAGTGCCGATTGTATTTGCTTCGTGATACATTACCCGTGTTGCAGTGGACCGTTTACCAACTGCGGAAAAGGTCGATATCGTGTTGATGTATGGCTATTGTGATCTAAATGCCCAACGGGCGTGTGCTATGTATGCTGATCTGTATCCTGGACGACATCATCCACGTGTCGGGACCGTTCGCCGGATAGTTATGTTATTTAAGGAAACAGGAAGTGTTGAGCCACATGTGAAACGTCAACTACGAACTGCAACAAATGATGATGCCCAAGTAGGTGTTTTAGCTGCTGTCGCGGCTAATCCGCACATCAGTAGCAATCAAATTGCGCGAGAATCGGGAATCTGAAAAACGTCGCTGTTGAGAATGCTACATCAACATCGATTGCACCCGTACCATATTTCTACTCACCAGCCATTGCATGGCAACGACTCTGAACGTCGTGTACAGTTCTGCCACTGGGCACAAGAGAAATTACGGGACGATGACAGATTTTTTGAGCTCGTTCTATTTAGCGACGAAGCGTCATTCACCAACAGCGGTAACGTAAACCGGCATAATATGCACTATTGGGCAACGGACAATCCACGATGGCTGCGACAAGTGGAACATCAGCGATCTTGGCGGGTTAATGCATGGTGCGGCATTATGGGAGGAAGGATAATTGGGTCCATTTTTCGATGGCAATCTGAATGGTGCAATGTTTGCTGATTTTTTACGTAATGTTCTACCGATGTTACTACAACATGTTTCACAGCATGACAGAATGGCGATGTACTTCCAACATGATGGATGTCCCCCACATAGCTCGCGTGCGGTTGAAGCGGTATTGAATGGCATATTTCATGACAGGTGGATTGGTCGTCGAAGCACCATACTATGGCCCGCACGTTCACTGCATCTGACGTCCCCGGATTTCTTTCTGTGGGGAAAGTTGAAGGATGTTTGCTATCGTGATCCACCGACAACGCCTGACAACATGCGTCAGCGCACTGCAATTCATGTGCGAGCATTACGGAAGGCGAACTACTCGCTGTTGAGAGGAATGTCGTTATACATATTGCCAAAAGCATTGAGATTGACGGACATCATTGTGAGCATTTATTGCATTAATGTGGTATTTACAGGTAATCATGCTGTAACAGCATGCGTTTTCAGAAATGATAAGTTCTCAAAGGTACATGTATCACATTGGAACAATCGAAATAAAATTTTTAAACGTACCTACGTTCTGTTTTTTAATTTGAAAAACGTACCTGTTACCAACTGTTCGTCTAAAATTGTAAGCCATATGTTTGTGACTATTACAGCGCCATCTATCACAAAGCGAAAAAAGTGGTCCAACTAAAACATTCATATTTCTTTACGTACTACACGAATATGTAATAAAAAATGGGGGTTCCTATTTAAAAAAACGCTGTTGATATCCGTTTGACCTATGGCAGCGCCATCTAGCGGGCCAACCATAGCGCCATCTGGTTACCCCCTTGAAGCTAGACGAGTTTCGTTCTTTGTAATTTTTTCGTTTGTCGTTTATTTCGTGAGATATTTGGCCCGGTCCCGATCAATGGACTACCCTGTATACTCAAGGGGGTTTGGGAGGTGTTTCCGCCCAGGAAACGATGTAGCTGAGAAGCTGAAGCCGTAACATGTCCCTCGATCCTAAACCAAGAATGCAGATGACAATGATCTAAATTTCTGTTCATCCTTACTATCAAAAATCTTCACAGTAACTTGGGACTTGTACAAAAGTAGTGTTTTGTTTTTTCGACAGTTGGTAATATAATTACTTTACATGTTCTTTGCCCTTCTAGACGCCATTTTTGCTTACTTCAAGGTTTACAAAGTGTAGCGATGCAAAAACAATAGGAATGGAATTATGTAATCACTCGAGGTATTTTTACGAATACAGGGTGTTACAAACTTGGTGAAAGTTGTATGGTTGTCCTTCGGCGTTTGTCTTGTTGTTGATCTCTTGTATCGAAAAGCACTATGATATATGCGTTTTTCCATAAAGAGCACTGCATTCTCCTCTGTTCACTTAATCGCTCGCGCCTCTCGTGTACTCCAGCAGCCAGAGCCCCGCGCTGGCCCGCGTTGATTGCTCCCTCCATGCAGAAACGCTACTGAGTCGCTGCTGGAGTACTGATTATTCATCGTGTTTTACTCAGCGTTGGGGTTGGGTTCGATAGTTACCACTGAGCAATGCCCTGTTTTTATATCGCTCTCTTGTTCGGTTTTAGACAACCAAACGAACAACACGTTTGGTGACTCCGTCTCTGGAGGGTAGCTTTAATTTGTGTGCGCAACGGCCTGATTGGCTAACTCCAGTTAATCAATTCAGAAGCGGTGCTACGTATGAGATTCCTTTCGTAACAATTATATTTCAGCACAGCCTATCTTGCAACACCGTTACAGGCTTTTCAGACTGGTTCTGACGACCCTGTGTACGGTTGTTCATCTTTGCAATCAAACCTGTACTAACATAGTGTTCTGTTTTTGTCTTCTGTTACTTGAGAGTGCTACCAGTTATCTCAGGGTCGTGCAATCAACAATGCAAGGCATATTAATACACTTACATGGTGGGTCAAACATCTGAGACGTCTAGCAGAAATAAAACTAAATGCAAATGGTAAACAATAAATATGTGTATAGCAAACTAAAGCGACGAATGAAAATTTGTGATTCGAACCGGATATCGTGTTCACTAGGCAGATGCGCTAACCATTATGCCACCCTGGCACAGTGATTTCGCACAACTGCACGGATTAATCTAGCATGCCTCCCTTGTCAATCCAAATTCTCATTCACGCTTCAGCCCACTTGGTATACCCCTAAACTCGAACCACATTGCAGAGGCTTTCCAACTGTACAGGAATAGCACCTTGGCATCGTACGAAACGGGGTGTCCTGCCTGAATCCGAGTCATAGGTGCTTAAGTCAAACGAAACTGTTCAAGTCTCACTTCTGTGTTGTATACAGGGTGGTCCATTCATCGTGACCGGGGCAAATATCTCACGAAATAAGCGTCAAACGAAAAAACTACAAAGAACGAAACTTGTCTAGCTTGAAGGGGGAAACAAGATGGCGCTATGGTTGGCCCCTGTAGATGGCGCTGCCATAGGTCAAACGGATATCAACAGCGTTTTTTTTAAATAGCAACCCTAATTTTTTATTACATATTCGTGTAGTACGTAAAGAAATATGAATGTTTTAGTTGGACCACTTTTTTCGCTTTGTGACACATGGAGCTGTAATAGTCACAAACATATGGCTTACAATTTTAGACGAACAGTTGGTAACATGTAGGTTTTTTAAATTAAAAAACAGAACATAGATACGTTTGAACATTTTATTTCGGTTGTTCCAATGTGATACATGTAACTTTGAGAACTTATCATTTCTGTGAACGCATGTGTTACAGCATGATTATCTGCAAACACCACATTAATGCAATAAATGCTCAAAATGATGTCCGTCAACCTCAATGCTTTTGGCAATACGTGTAACGACATTCCTCTCAACAGCGAATAGTTCGCCTTCCGTAAAGTTCGCAAATGCATTGACAATGCGCTGACGCATGCTGTCAGGCGTTGTCGGTGGATCACGATAGCAAACATCCTTCAACTTTCCCCACAGAAAGAAATCCGGGGACGTCAGATCCGGTGAACGTGCGGTCCATGGTATGGTGCTTCGACGACCAATCCACCTGTCACGGAATATGCTATTCAATACCGCTTCAACCGCACGCGAGCTATGTGGGGGACATCCATCATGTTGGAAGAACATCGCCATTCTGTCATGCTGTGAAACATGTTGTAGTAACATCGGTAGAACATTACGTAAAAAATCAGCAAACATTGCACCATTCAGATTGCCATCCAAAAATGGACCCAATTATCCTTCCTCCCATAATGCCGCACCATGCATTAACCCGCCAAGATCGCTGATGTTCCACTTGTCGCAGCCATCGTGGATTGTCCGTTGCCCAGTAGTGCATGTTATGCCGGTTTACGTTACCGCTGTTGGTGTATGACGCTTCGTCGCTAAATAGAAACGCGTGCAAAAAATCTTTCATCGTCCCGTAATTTCTCTTGTGCCTAGTGGCAGAACTGTACACGACGTTCAGAGTCGTTGCCATGCAATTGCTGGTGAGTAGAAATATGGTACGGGTGCAATCGATGTTGATGTAGCATTCTCAACACCGACGTTTTTCAGATTCCCGATTCTCTCGCAATTTGTCTGCTACTGATGTCCGGATTAGCCGCGACAGCAGCTAAAACACCTACTTGGGCATCATCATTGGTTGCAGGTCGCGGTTGACGTTTCACATGTGGCTGATCACTTCCTATTTCCTTAAATAACATAACTATCCGGCGAACGGTCCGGACACTTGGATGATGTCGTCCAGGATACAGATCAGCATACATAGCACACGCCCGTTGGGCATTTAGATCACAATAGCTACACATCAACACGATATCGACCTTTTCCGCAGTTGGTAAACGGTCCATTTTAACACAGGTAATGTATCACGAAGCAAATACCGTCTGCACTGACGGAATGTTACGTGATACCACGTACTTATACGTTTGTGACTACTACAGCGCCATCTATCACAAAAAGATAAATGTGGTCAAACTAAAACATTCATATTTCTTTACGTACTACACGAATATGTAATAAAAAATGGGGGTTGCTACTTTAAAAAAAACGCAGTTTATATCCGTTTGACCTATGGCAGCGCCATCTAGTGGGCCAACCATAGCGCCATCTGGTTTCCCCCTTGAAGCTAGACGAATTTCGTTGTTTGTAGTTTTTTCGTTTGATGGTTATTTCGTGAGATATTTCGCCCGGTTACTATCAATGGACCACCCTGTATTTGCAGACTGAAGTTCTGAATGAAAATCTGTAACAATTCCAGTATTCGAAATTGGGTCTCCTTCTCACTAGGCAGATGCGCTAAAGCACTATGCCAACCTGGCACGGTGCATTTGCACAACTGTATGGACTACCCCAGCATGCCTCTCTCCTCAATGCAAATTCCCCCTCTGCAATGCTGTTCACGTTTAGGGCGAATACTAGGTGATGTCGGGCAGTAATGGGAATTTGGACTGAGGAGGGAGGCGTAGTCTGTGCAGCAGCGCAAAGCCACTGTGCCTGAGATGTGTAGTGGTTATCACATCTGCCTAGTAACCAGGAGACCTGGGTTGGAAGCCCAGCCTTGGTTCACTTTGCATGTATGTATCATAGATGTTCAAAAGATCTTGGGAACCATGTAGTTGCATTGGATTAAACTAACATGTGACTGATTGTACACACTTCTAAGCACTCGCCGCCGAGTAGCTGTCGTTTTTTGCCCGTAGTTAAAAAAAAAAAGTTCAAATGTGTGTGAAATCTTATGGGACTTAACTGCTAAGGTCATCAGTCCCTAAGCTTACACACTACTTAACCTAAATTATCCTAAGGACGAACACATACCCATGCCCGAGGGAGGTCTCGAACCTCCGCCGGTGCCAGGCGCGTAGTTCCAAAACTATGCATTTCCTGACTTAAGCCTATCTGAAAAAGTTGATCAATCTGATATCCCCCTACCCTGCTTTTACCGTTTTAATAGTTTCGAACAATGGAAACTTCAAAGGGGAGAGGGGGGAGGGGGTGGGGGAAAGAGCATTACGGTCAGAGATGGTGGAGTTGGTGGCCTTGTTTGCGTGAGGTGTGCTTGCTTGTGTGTGTGAACAGTGTGTGAACAGTGTGTGTGTGTGTATGTGTGTGTGTGTGTGTGTGTGTGTGTGTGTTTGTTTATCTCTTTTACTGATGAAGACTATGACCGAAAACATATGTGTCTTTTAATTGTGCCTCTCTGCAATTTGATGTGTCTTATGCGTATGCGTATGCAAATGTACTCGTAAAAGCGTCCAACTTCTGCTTTATGCACGTGCGTTTTGTAGGCGTGAGTTTCAACTTTCGCGCGTTCCCCTGTTCTGCAGCCTTGATAACGTGCGGGAACGTCGCTCCCTAAGGATCGGACTAATTTCCTCGGCCGCTGACTGTAGGGTGTGGGTCACCTCGATCGAAAGCGGCGTGCCCGCAACAACAGGAGGGTAGCGTGGCCGGCGGGAGCGCGATGATACGGCGAGATAGCCGAGGCGCAGCTCCTCAGAAGGCGGCCGACACCTCGCCAGCCGATAATCTCCCGGCCGGCATCGCACAAATTAACCCATAATGGAGCCGGGCGAGTGAGGCGGCCAGCCGATGACGAGCAGATAGGCGGCGCCGGCGGCCGCGGCCGGCGCAAAGGAGTCGCATCTCGGCGGCGATCTGGGTGACCGGGGCGCGCCGCGCCGTGTCACTGGCGGGACGCGCTTTGTGCGCGCGCGCCGCGCCAGATCAGCCCCGACTGGCCGGCGCGCTATCTCCGCGGCTATCTCGCCCGACGGCCGGCGCTCGCTGTCTTGTCCGCGCCCGCGTCCCCCTATCGGCGCGTCCGTGCCGTCGGGCGTGCCCCCTACGTTCTCCGAGACCCCAGCAGTGTCCTCCCGACCGAAGCTGACCAGTCTGGAAATGACAAATGAGCACCAGATGAAACTGTCACGGATGGCAGAGATGACATTCGAACGACACAGGGCAGGTTTTCGTGTCCCCTTTCCGTTTCAAATCACCACTCAGTATCTGATACGCTAGGTCCTGATGGGATTCCAGTTCGGTTTTACAGAGAGTACTCTACTGCATTGGCTCCTTACATAGCTTGCATTTATCGCGATTCTCTTGCCCAACGTTAAGTCCCGAGCGACTGGAAAAAAGCGCAGGTGACACCTGTATATAACAAGGGTAGAAGGACGGATCCTCAAAATTACAGACCAATATCCTTAACATCTGTTTGTTACAGGATTCTCGAACACATTCTCAGTCCGAATATAATGAATTTCCTTGAGACAAAGAAGTTGCTGTCCATGCATCAGCACGGCTTTAGAAAGCATCGCTCCTGCGAAACGCAACTCGCCTTTTTCACATGGTATCTTGCGAACCATGGATGAAGGGTATCAGACGGATGCCATATTCCTTGACTTCCGGAAAGCATTTGACTTGGTGCCCCACTGCAGGCTCCTAACTGAGGTACGAGCATATGGGATTGGTTCTCAAGTATGTGAGTGGCTGGAAGGCTTCTTAAGTAATAGAGCCCAGTACGTTGTCCTCGATGGTGAGTGTTCATCGGAGGTGAGGGTATCATCTGGAGTGCCCCAGGGAAGTGTGGTAGGTCCGCTGTAGTTTTATATCTACATAAATGATCTTTTGGATAGGGTGGATAGCAATGTGCGGCTGTTTGCTGATGATGCTGTGGTGTACGGGAAGGTGTCGTCGTTGAGTGACTGTAGGGGGATACAAGATGACTTGGACAGGATTTGTGAGGCAGCTAACTCTAAATATAGATAAATGTAAATTAATGCAGATGAGTAGGAAAAAGAATCCCGTAATGTTTGAATACTCCATAAGTATAGCACTTGACACAGTCACGTCGATTAAATATTTGGTTGTAACATTGCAGAGCCATATGAAGTGGGACAAGGACGTAATGGCAGTTGTGGGGAAGGCGGATAGTCGTCTTCGGTTCATTGGTAGAATTTTGGGAAGATGTGGTTCATCTGTAAAGGAGACCGCTTATAAAACACTAATACGACCTATTCTTGAGTACTGCTCGAGCGTTTGGGATCCCTATCAGGTCCGATTGAGGGAGGAGATAGAAGCAATTCAGAGGCGGGCTGCTAGATTTGCTACTGGTAGGTTTGATCATCACGCGAGTGTTACGGAAATGCTTCAGGAACTCGGGTGGGAGTCTCTAGAGGAAAGGAGGCGTTCTTTTCGTGAATCGCTACTGAGGAAACTTAGAGAACCAGCATTTGAGGCTGACTCCAGTAGAATTTTACTGCCGCCAACTTACATTTCGTGGAAATACCACAAAGATAAGACAAGAGAGGTTAGGGCTCGTACAGAGGCATATATGCAGTCATTTTTCCCTCGTTCTGTTTGGGAGTGCAACAGGCAGAGAAGATGCTAGTTGTGGTACGAGGTACCCTCCGCCACGCACCGTATGGTGGATTGCGGAGTATGTATGTAGATGTAGATGTAGATGATACTACACTCATGCTCATAAATTAAGGATAATGTTGATACATTGTGAAACAACGCTCTGGTGGGCGGTTTGCGGGTTTAAATCATCTAGGGGTATAACCATGCGGTGCATTTGACCTGCGGTCTTGGCGCTGGCAGCAGTCCACATACGCAGAGGTGTGTTGGTGCATGTCAGAGTATGGTGCAATGAGTAAGTAAGCAGACGTTTTCAGACGTGCTACTGGTGACTGTGTGTTGATAATGACTCAGAGAACATACATTGATTACGTTATGAGGGGTAGAATACTAGAGCGACTGGAGGCTGGTCAAACACAGCAGGTCGTAGCACGGGCCCTCCGTTTGCCACAAAGTGTGATCTCAAGACTATGGCAACGATTCCAGCAGACAGGAAACGTGTCCAGGTGGTACAGTACGGGACGTCCACAGTGTACAACACCACAAGAAGACCGATATCTCACCACCAGTGCCCGCAGACGGCCACGAAGTACTGCAGGTAACGTTGCTCAGGACCTTACCGCAGCCACCGGAACAGTTGTCTCCAGATACACAGTCTACAGACGACTGAACAAACATGGTTTATTCAAACGGAGACCTGCAAGGTGCATTCCACTGACACCTGGTCACAGGATAGCCCGTAAGGCCTGGTGTCAAGAACACAGTACATGGTAATGGGACAGTGGTCCCAGGTTATGTTCACAGACGACTCCAGGTATAGTCTGAGCAGTCATTCTAGCCGGGTTTTCATCTGGCGTGAACCAGGAACCACGCTGTATGGAGGTCGTGGTCTGATGGTGTGGGGTGGGATTATGATTGGTGCACGTACACCGCTGCATGTCTTTGACAGAGGAACTGTAACAGGTCTGGTGTATCCGAACGTCATTTTGCACCAGTATGTCCACCTTTTCAGGGGTGCAATGGGTCCCACCTTCCTCCTGATTGATGACAACGCACGACCCCACCGGGCTGCCATCGTGGAGGAGTACCTTGAAATAGAAGATATCAGGCGAATGGAGCGGCCTGTCTGTTCTCCAGACCTAACCCCCTTCGAGCACGTCTGGGATGCTCTCAGTTGGCGGTTCTAGGCACAACAGTCTGGAACCGCGCGACTGCTACGGACGCAGGTTCGAATCCTGCCTCGGGCATGGATGTGTGTGATGTCCTTAGGTTGGTTAGGTTTAAGTAGTTCTAAGTTCTAGGGGACTGATGACCTCAGACGTTAAGTCCCATAGTGCTCAGAGCCATTTGAACCATTTCTTTTGCTCTCGGTTGACGTATCGCTGCACGTCTTCAAACCCCTAAGATACTTCAGGAGCTCCGACGGGCACTGGTGCAAGAATGGAAGGTTATACCCTAGCAGCTGCTCGACCAACTGATACAGAGTATGCCAACCCGTTGCGCGGCCTGTGTACGAATGCATGGTGATCATATCGCATATTGATGTCGGGGTACAAGCGCAGGAACCAGTGGCGTTTTGTAGCGCATGTGTTTCGGGACGGTTTTCTCAACTTACCACCAATACCGTGAACTTACAGATCTGTGTCGTGTGTGATCCCTATGTGCCTATGCTATTAGCGCCAGTTTTGTGTAGTGACACGTTGTGTGGCACCACATTCTACAATTATCCTTAATTTATGAGCATGAGTGTAGATACCAGACGCTCAATCTAACTCGTCACAAAAAAGAACCAAAAAAAACTAAACTCCTGCTGTAGCGAAAGACTCAAAGAGCGAGACTACTTACTCGGTCCTACAACGGGAGCCGCCACGTACTCGGAGTTGGCAGTGAGTACACCACAACGGGCCGAAGTCACGCCCCCCTTCGCTGCGTCATGTTATGTGGTGTGATTCCGTGGTCTCCGAGGCGGAGTAAGGCTGCCCGCACGGACACAGAGCTCAGTCTCGTATTCGCACCTGCATGTTTACCAGGTACGGACTAGCCACCATTCTACTGACGGCCTACGCTGCCTGCTTGGACTATTTTTCGTGTTTGGGAGGATTTATCTTGGGCATTACTCAGGGTGTTATATGAATACGTGATATCTGTTCTTTCGGACACGCCCGAAAGAGCAGACCCATAGACTCATATAATCGATTTACCCACATGGGCAGTGCATCCACTTTCTTAAGTTCGGATGTACAAGTACGTCCGACCTCCTGCGGGAATCTCAGGTTTGCGAGCATAGAAGCAATGGACGGGGACTGCGGACAGGTGATGCTCGGCGGGAATGTCGGTCGGCCGTGAGGCGTGCCGAGGTAGTCCGCGCAGGTGTGATAGCACTGTGTCCCGGATGGCGCAGTTGTTAACACACCTGCCAAGTAAGCAGGCGATCCCAGGTTAAAATCCTGGTACGGCACACATCTTCACTCGTCGCCGCTGATTGCGCGTAATGTCCCAATGCCGCTGACATCCATACCCCTTCGGTTTTCTTTCGCCCGCTCCCCCCCCCCCCCCCCCCACCTTCGATTTACGTACAATTACTTAAGGGCTTACAGTATTTCAGAGTCCACCCTTACTGTAGCCACGGCCAGCCAGGAACTTCTGTTGTGCGCCGAACTCCTAACATGTTAAGAGCTCTTAATTAGTGTTTATTTTCAAATAAAGGGAACGGGAACACCATTTCAACACCTCGCAGTGGCCGCGACTCACTGGAAGAGTTGTCCCATTCGAAGAGCTGTCGTGTATAACACCCGAATGTTACCGTTAGATGTTGCGTATGGCCGCAGTGTAGACACGATATCTTGTCAATCTGCGCTGAACACGGCAACACGTCACGAGTTAACCTACGTGGTAGCCGAGAAGACCCTGTAGCCCCCGTTTAGTATCAAATATTATTATGCACATTGCTAGCTATATTACTTCTTATCAGTTGTAGGATCAATTGTTAGAATTCATGTTTACATGTTTTCGTAGTCGCAGTAATGTCGCCATGGCAGATGTGAACGGTGATAGTTACGCTGTTGACGACCGCTTACTGACAAGTGTATGGGTGTACGAGCAATACAAAGACCAGGCAATGAGTTAGATTGTGCGAGCATCCCAGGAAAGATTTAATAACGCATCACAGCGAAAGACAACTCTTCTGGATTGGGAAAGACGTGCCTTTACTTTTGGCAGTGTTAAAGACAGGCCGCGGAGTGGAAGGAAGAAGACACGAAGACAAACATGTGGCGTAGTCTCTGCTCCGATCGAACAATCTCTTAAAAAGTCGACACGTAAACATGCTTCGGAACTCGATATGCCGACGATAACTGTGGGAAATCATATGAAAAAGATCTTTAGGTCAGATCTTTACGACTAAACGAGATATCGGATACAGACCCGAATGAGCATATTTTCAAATGCAGTGAACGGTACCACGTTTATGTTTTCAGATGAATGTCCCATTTATCGCAGTTCATGGGCTAGAAATATTGTCGATTGTGCCAAAGAGATCTTCATTACAGAACCGCATTAGAAAAGAACCCGTCTCACGATATGATATTGGGGGGGGGGGGGGGGGGGGCAACGACACTGATACGTCTGCTTGGACTGTACGTTTTTGAAGGTTACAAACATGGTTAACGCCTCGGCTTGAGGAAACTGGCCGCACAGAGTGCATATGGTTCTAGCAAGACGGGGTGACTCCTCACTACGCTCTTGCAGTTCGCGAGTTCCTAAATGAAATGTTTTCAGGAAGGTGTATAGGTAGCGGTTCATCCGCAACACCAACTGCCTTGAAGTCACCACACCTGACAACTCGTTATGGGGAGTCATTAAGGCGCATGTACCTGCGCGTCGCTATGTTACAAACATGAACTGTGCAGTGCTGTTGAGGGTGTATTTCGCTCTCTAACACCGAACATGCTCATAACTATGTCAAGAAGAACAAAAGGCGCATGGAAATGTGTTTACAGCATGATGGGGAACATACCGATATATTGGATGCTTATTACGTAAGTAAGTCCTTGTGGTAGAAAAAAAATCAAATCAATTAGTATTCGATACTAGCGGGTACGGGTACTTGCGGCCAACCCTGTACTTTGAACGTGGGATGATAATCTGAGCAGCACTCATCGGTCATGTTAAGTCGCTTTCTGATGTCAAAAGTGTCTAGGGTGAACCTTCAGTAACGCAGATAAAATACCTCAACAGGCGTAAAGTGCCACACGGGACGAACACAAGTGTTTGACGACCGGGAGTCGTATCGTCTCCAGATAGCCGTGCGTGGCGATCAACGTTCTGTTGTTATCTAAGTCGTCGCCGATTTGAATGTGGTGTGGCAGGACTCCATTTCGGTCAGGACAATGATAAACGTCACAGAGCCTTTTAATTACTTACTATTTGAATTTTTCAGTGCTGAACGATGACAAGTTTCACCAAAACGGATTAACTCAATGGCAGTGGATGTGCATTTTCTTACAGACGTGTCTCTTTAGAGTTTGGAAACGAGAGTTAATGGAGCTT